>NW_025721122.1:0-300000 GCF_922984935.1 Meles meles
TCCTGTGGTGTGACTCCATAGTCCCCAGTCAGGAAGGCTTGTGGGCCAGAACTCGGGAGAGAGAAGCCTGAAAACACAAGCTAGGTTTTGGGATAGCAGGCCCGATCTGCAGGTCCTGAGGCTATCTTTACAGGATCTGAAGATAAGGTGCGTGTCAGGCATTCACTCAGATCAGACTAGAATTTGAGGCCACTATGACCAATGTGTGAGGAGGAGGCCTCCTGAGGACATGGATATTTCTCCCACTCTGGGGTTTTTGTGTCATTCCAAATAGTAAGGTTTCTTACGGGTGGACAGTACAATCCTGTTGTATAACTCCAGCACCCGCTATGTGGATGGATTCAAGAGCAGGCTTCTTTCAGGATGGATGCCTGAAAACTCTAACTCCATTTGGTTTAGGGCCTAGGGGAATGGAAGGCCCAATCTGCAGACACAGTCGCCAGCTTCTTGGTGACTGACTGGAAGTCAGTGCTCTGGCTGACAGTAGAAGGTGTATTAGTGTTCAAGGCTGGCTTCCGCAAATGGGGTGGCTAAGAGGTTTCGAGCAACTTTCTCCTAATATGGGGGCTGCATGCAGCTCCATAGGGCACGTTTTCCTTCCGGAGGGAAGGAAAGTCCTGTGTTGTGCATCCAGTGTTCCCTATATGGAGGATTTTGAGGATGGAAGTGAGAGAACCCAAGCTAGGGCGAGGGATAGGGCCTAGGGCATGGCAATCTAAGACACTGAGGAGATCTTCCCAGGATCAAGGTGAAGGCCAGTGCCAGGATGTCGCACAGGCTACAGTTTTTGTCCGTGAGTTCCACCGATCTCATAGGTGGCCTAATGGTGGCATGGAGTTTCCTCCCACTCTGGGGATTTCGCAGTTCCAAATAGCTTGGTTTATTCTGGGCTGTCAGTGGTGTCCTGTTTTATGGCTCAGGGGTCCCCCATATTGAGAGATTTGAGAGCAGCAGTCCGGTACTGATGCCTGAAAAACCACCTGAGGGTTAGGATTACATCCTCGTGGCATGGCAGGACTTATATCCTGGCTCTGTGCTGAGGTACCCATGGGGCTATCTTCAAAATGGGGCTCAGGCTAAGGTTTACAATGGGTGATTGTGTCCATGGCTGCCTGCAAAAGTGGGCCTGGCCTCAGCGACAAAGCAGATTTCTTCAATCTCTGAGGGTTTTCCATAGCTCTAGAAAGCAAGGTTTCCTTCTGGGGGGGGTGGGCAGGAGGAGATTTGTTTTATGGATCAGGCGTCCCCCATGTGGAGGAATCTGAGAAGGGCTCTGTAGATGGATGCCTGAAAACCCAAAGTACGGTTAGGATTTCAGCCTAGGGGCATGTCAGGTCCTATCAGCTGTCCCTGGGTCGAGCTACCTCAATGGCTGATTGGTCGTCGGGACTCAGGTTGTGCCAGACTGCACATTAGTCTGCAGGGTGGCATTCGTAAGTGGGGTGGCATCGGGGACCCTTCATGTGTCCTCTAGGACAGGGGTTTTGTGCAGTTTAATAGGGCACGGTTTCAATCTGGAGGGCATGGATCATCCTGTGGTGTGGCTCCTGAGTGCCCAGTCTGGAGGGCTTGTGTTCCAGGATTCTGGAGTTTGATATCTGAAAACCCAAGCGAGGTTTATGGTTTGGGTCGAGGGCATGGATCTATCATCTGAACATGCTGAAGCAAGGTCACTGGATTCTGAATTGAGGGAGAGTGTCAGGCATTTTCTCACACTAGAATTGGTGTCCTAGGGCCACCAATGTGTGGGTGTCCTGCTGGGGCATGGTGTTTTCTCTTCAGGAGCTTTGCACAGCTCCCAATAGTGTGGTTTCAATTTGGAGGACAGGTGGAGTCCTGTTGTATGCCTCTAGGGTCCGCCAAATGGAGGGATTCCAGAGCAGGACTCTGGTAATGGATGCCTGAAAACTCAACCTAGGGTTAGGCTTAGGGCATGGGACATGGGGCCTGGAAGGTCCGATCTGCTGACTCTGGTCCTGGCTATGTGGGAGGCTGACTGGAGGTCGGTGCTCAGGTTGAGGAACCGAATGTGTATTAGAGTCAGGGTCGGCTTCCACCTGTTTGTGTGGCTTAGGGGTAACATGTAGCTTTATCCTAATCCGGGAGTTGCATGCAGCTCCGCAGGGCCCATTTTCCATCTGGAGGACAGGCATAGTCTTGTGCTGTGGCTCTGGTATTCCTTACCTGTAAGGACTGTAGACAATGACTGTGAAGATGGAAGTCTGAAAAGTCAATCTAGGGCTATGGTCAGGGCCTAGGACATGGCAGCACTAATCTACAGTCGCTGAGGCATGTTCTCCAGGATCTGAGATTAAGGTGAGTATCATGAGGTCGCTCAGGCTGGAGTGTGTGTCCATGAGATCTGTAGAATCTGGGAGTGGTCTCATGGGGATATGGAGTTTTCTCCCACTCTGGGAAGTTTGCATAGTTAAAAAATACCTTATTCTATTCTGGGGAATAGGTCATTTCCTGTTTATGGCTCAGGAGGGATTTGAGAGCAGGCTTTTGGTATGGATGCCTGAAAACCCAACCTAGGGTTAGGATTAGGTCCTAACTGCATCACAGGCCTTAGATCCTGGCTCTGGGCTGAGCTACCCTTGGCGCTGGGTTGAAAATGTGGCTCAGGCTAAGGGTCACAAAGGGTGTTTGTGTCCCTGTTGGCCAGCATTAATGGGTGTGGCCTCAGGAGCAATGCAGATTTCGTCCAGCTCTGGGGGATTTCCATAACTCCAGAAAGCTTCTGGGTGGCAAGAGGAGTTCTGTTTTGTGGCTCAGGGGTCCAACATGTGGAGGATTTTTAGAGATGGGCTCTGTTTATGGATGCCTATAAACCCAAACTATTGTTTCAATTAGTGCCTAGGGGAATGGCCAGTCTAATGTGCTGACTTTGTTGCCAGCTACGTGGGTCGCTGACTGGAGGTCGGGGCTGCCATACCCATGGCCCCAAACCTAAGCCGAGTTTGTGTTTTCAGATTTCTGTCCCCACAGCCCTGGCCCACACACCCTCCAGGCTTAGGCCTCTGGAGCCACACTGCAGGACTGTGCCCGTCCTCTTGAAGGAAATTGTGCCCATTCCATGGGTCAAAACCCTACAGATTAGGAGAGACCTACAAGGCCCCCAAGCCGATCCCAAGGCCCTGAAACTCGGTGCAAATGGTGGAGCTGATGGTACTCACCGAGGCACTGCAGATGGCCAAAGGGAAAACCTCCAACATCTATATGGACAGCAGGTATGCCTTTGCTACTCTCCATACATAGGGCTTTTTATAAAGAAAGAGGCCTATTAACATCAGAAGGAAAAGGAATTAAAAATAGAGGAGAAATATTGGCTCTCCCCCAGGCTATTTTGGACCCAAAAGAGGTTGCTGTTATGCATTGCCCAGTACACCAAAAGGGGCTAATCTAATTTCCAAATAACCAATTAACATATCAAGCCACAAAGCAAGCAGCCCAAGAAACAGTGCAAGAACTGGTTACACTCCAGGCTCCAGCCCTACTAGAAAAACAGGGCTATGCAGAGGAAGATTAAAGTATTTACAAAAATGGGCTAAATGGGACTATGAAGCAGACTGGGCTAAGACTAAAACAGGAAGGTTAATTTTTCTTCAAAGAACAAGGCAAGAAGTTAGTAAACCAGATACATCAGGATACTCATTTGGGGACATGCAATCTCAATGTGATTATAGGCAAGCAGTTCCAGGTTTCTAAATTATGGCATATGATTCAAGATGTAGTTGATAGATGTGCTCAATGCCAGTCAGTTAATACGGGAGGAACTAGAATGGGAAGAGGGAAAAGTGAAAGAAGTAAGGAACCAGGAATTTACGAAATAATTCCTAGGTTTGGGCTGCCTCTCGCGATTGGATCAGACAATGGTCCTGCATTTGTGAGTTCAGTCTCACAGGCACTGGCCAATGCTGTGGGCACTAATTGGAAACTACATCATGCCTACCGGCCACAGAGTTCCAGGCAAGTAGAGAGAATGAACCAGACTCTTAAAGAGACCTTGACAAATCTAATTCTGGAGACTCATTGGGGATGGGTGGATCTTCTTCCTTTCACCCTCCTCAGGGCATGATGTACACCATTTAAACAAGGTGACCCCATTTGAAGTAATGTTCAGAAGACCCCCCGCCCCTGCCCTCAGCTACAAGAGATTGCTATAGCAGAAATGACTGATCAGTCTGTACTCCAGTCACTGCAGGCATTACAGTCTGTCTTAAAAAAAAGCCACACAGGGATCCGGACTGCCCACAATGGGACAGAGATGGAGGGGGAGACACATCCTTACCAACCCATGGACTTGGTTTGGATACACCGCCACCAAGTGGGAAACTTGGAGCCTCACTGGAAGGGACCATTTACTGTCATCCTGACCACCCCCACAGCAATGAAAGTAGAAGGTATCAGGGCCTGGATTCACGTGAGACATGTCAAAAGAACCAAGGATATGGTTGTCCCCCAGAGATGGAAGCCACAGCCATGGACGCCACTGACCGTGGACTAAAGGTAAGACTCAAAAGACTATGGGTTTATTGTTTCTCCTATTGTTACCTGTTTGTGTAAAGTATAGGTGGGAAATTAGATGGATGGAATTAGGAAAAATGGAAAAGGTTATACAAAGTGGTGAATGGTTAACTCATCAGACAACTGGACACTAATGTTACATTTGGCCCCTGCATAAAAAACATCCTAATGCAATTTTTACAAGAGAAAATTAGAGTGATAAAAATGTTTGTCTTGCATGCTCAATATAATCCCTTACATCAGGAGAACATAAAACTGGCTGAAAAGTCAAAGATTTGACTAATCTCCAAAGAAAAGGGGGGAAGGTAAGAGCCTACTTAGCCAAAGGGAGCCATTTTGTTGTTTATGCAGTAAACTTAGATGGACCCTATGCAGTAAACTTAGATTGACATGGCCTCTCCCAGAGGAACTCAGTTGCAAAGCCCAGATACAAAGGTCGGTCAGGGCAGGTGGAGACATCCAATCAGTAGAGCACACATACTGTCTCCCTAGCAACCAGGGAGAGTGGGCCACACCTTTTGGCTGCCAATTATGACCAAGGTGATAGGCTAGTTAAATATCTACTACAGATTAGGAGAAATCTACAAAGCCCCCGAGGCCATCCCAATACCGTAGACCGCCTTTGACAAAAAGGTGCATTCTGACACAACCTGAGCAACTACCTCCACGCAGACATGCAGACAGATGTCCCAAAGAGAGAAGATTGAACTGGACCACCCCCTAGGCCCTAATCTGAACCCTAGCTTTGGTTTCCAGGCATCTCTCCTCAGAGATCTGGTTTCGATTACCAGCATATGGGGGTGTCCTGAGGCACAAAACAGAACACCTCCCGTCTCCACATGGGAAGCTTGCCATTGGGAGATGTGTCAAACCCTCTGGGTAGGAGAAAGCTACAGGGACCCTGAGGCACTGAGACAATCCAAGGTATCCATGGACACAAACCCACATTATGACCCACCCTCAGAAGAGTCCATTTCAACTCAGCCCCCTGAGTAGCTCACACCAGACCCAGGAGATCGAACCTACCTTGTCCCTAGGAGCCAATGGGAATTGGAGGTGGGGTTTCCAGGCATCCATCCTAAGAGCTCTGCTCTCGAATCTTTCTATATGGGGCATGTTTGAGGTATCCAACAGGACTTGCCTGCGCTGCAGAGGAAAACTTGTGGTTTGGAGCAGCTCAAAACCCCACAGTTGGAAAACATGCATGGCCCCATGGGTCTCCACCCCTTCATTAAGGAACCATCTTGGGCACAAACTCCAGCCTGAGCCAACATCTGATACTCCCCCTGACTTCAGATGTAGGAGATCTTAATTCAGCCTCTGGAGAGTGGGCCTGCCTTGCCCTCGGTCTGAAACCTAACCCTAGCTTGTGTTTTCAGACTTCCATCCTCACAATCGTGGCCCACAAGCACTCCAGACTGGGAATTCTGGAGTGAAAACACAGCACTCTGCCTGCCCACTGGAAGGAAAAAAGTACCCTTCAAGGCTGCCCAGAAACCCCAAATGAGGATCAACCAGCACATTCCTCGACCGCACCCCAATTTCATAGTCTGCCCTGGGCACTAACGCTCTGTCTGACACAGCCTGAGCACAGACATCCCAACATACTCTCAGAGAACTGACCCAAAATCCTGCACATCGGACCCCCGTGGCCTTAGGCCTTCATCTCTTCCCAACCTGGGTTTCCAGGCATCTGAACCTAGACCTTATCTCCAATCCCTGCACCAGGGGAACCTGATGCACAACACAGAACTCCTCCTTCCGCATGGCAAGAAACCCTGCTATTGGGATGGTGTCAAACCTCAGAGTAGGAGAAACCTGCTTGGCCCATAGGGCCACGCCCATGCTTGAGACCCAGCTTGGGCACAAATACACATTGGGACACTCAGCATCAACTCTGTTTACAAAAAGACCTCTCAGGGTTTGGACCAATAGCACGCATATCGGGCTTGCCATGGCTCTAGGCCCATAACCTAACAAAAGTTTGGGTTTTCCAGTAGCCCGTACCCAGGGCTCTGCTATGGAATTCCTCTGTTTTTTGGGACACCGGTAACAGAAAACAGGACTCCTCCCTTTCCACAGAAGGACCCCAGACTCTTGGGAGCCAGGCCAAATCCCCAGAGTGTGAGAAACTTCCATTGCCCATGAGGCCACCCCAACATTCCATTGCCTTTCTTGACACAAAATCCAGTGACAAAAGTCTTAGCTACTGCCTCACAATCGCCCTTATTTCATATCCCGAGGAGCCCCCCTCATGGTCTGCATATCGGGCGTGCCATACCCTTGGCCTCAAAACTAAGCCGAGTTTGTGTTTTCAGACTTCTGTCCTCACAGCCCTGATCCACACAGCCTCCAGGCTGGAGCCTCTGGTAGCACACCACAGGACTCCGTCTCTTCTCTCTAAGGAAACTGTTCCCATTCCATTGGCCACAACCTTCCAGATTAGGAGAAACCTAAAAGGCCCCCAAGGTAATCCCAATAATGTAGAACGCCCTGGACAAAAAGGCGCATTCTGACACAACCTGAGCAACTACCTCTACTCAGAAACCCGGACTCAAGTCCCCAGAGACAGAAATATGAACTGGACATGTCGCTAGGCCCTAATCTGAACCCTAGATTTGGTTTCTAGGCATCTCTCCTCAGAGGCCTGGTTTTGAATACCAGCATATGAGGGTATTGTGAGACACAGAACAGAACACCTCTCATCTCCACATGGTAAGCTTGCTATTGCGAGCTGTGTCCAACCTTCTGGGTAGAAGAATCCTGCAGGGCCCCTGAGCTACCGCCACATTCCAAGGTCTCCATGGATACAAATCCACATAATGACCAGTCATCATGAGAGTCCATTTCAACTCATCCCCCCTGACCCAGAGCCAGCTTATCGAACCTTCCTTTTGCCAAGGAGCCAATGGGAATGCAAGGTGGGTTTTCCAGATACCCATCCTTATAGCACTACTCTCAAATATTTCTCTATGGGGCATCTTTGAGCCATCCAAGAGGACTCGCCTACCCCTCAGAGGAAAACCTTGCCGTTTGGAGTGGGTCACAACCCCCAGAGTGGGAAATCCTCCAGGGCCTCATGTGGCCTCCCCTTCATTAATGGGCCATTTTGGACACAAACTCAAGCCTGAGTCAATGCCTGATACTCGCCCTTACTTCAGATGCAGAAGATCTCAATTCAGCCTCTGCAGAGTGAGCCTGTCATGCTCTCATCCCGAAACCTACCCCTAGCTTGTGTTTTCATACTTATGTCCCCACACTCCTACCCCAGGCCCTTCAAATGGGGAAATTTGGAGTCACAACACAGCACATTGCCTGCCCACCAGAAGAAAAATTTTGCCCTATGGGGCAGCCCAGAGACGCTCATGAGGATCCACCTTCGTGGCCCTCGACCACAGCCCATTTCATAGGCTGCCCTGAGCACTAATGCTATGCCTAGCACAGCCTGATCCCAGACCTCCCTACTGATACCCAGAGAGCTGGCTGCACACCCAGCACATCAGACCCGCCGTGGTCTTTGTCCATCGTCTTTCCCAACCAGGTTTTCAAGCATCTTAACCTAGACCTTACCTCAGATCCCTTCAAGGGGGCGTGGGGAACATGATGCACAACTCAGAACTCCTCCTTCCCCATGGCAGGAAACCTTTTCTTAAGATGGTGTCAAACCTTCAGAGTAGGAGGACACTGCATGTCCCATGAGACAACACCCATGATTGAGGGCCGCCTTGGGCACAAACACGCATTGGAACACTCATCGTGAGCTCCGTTTTCAAATAAGGCCTCTCACTGGCTGGACCAAGAGCCCATATGGGGTTTGCCATGCCACTTTGCCCCAAATTTAACCAAAGTTTGGGTTTTCCAGTCCCCTGTACCCAGTGCTCTGCTGTGGAATCCCACTTTTTGAGGGACACCTGAGAGAGAAAAAAGGACTCATCCCATCCAACAGAATGAACCTAGACTCTTGGGACCCTGGCAAATTACCCAGAGGGTAAGATTAATCCATTGCCCATATGGCCACACCTCCATTCCATAGCAATCCTTGACACAAAATCCAGAAACAAAAGCTGATCTACCGCTACATATTCACCCTCATTTCATATCCCAAGGAGCTCCCCTCACGGTCTGTAGACGGGGCCTGCCATACACTCTTCCCCACACCTAAGGCGAGTTTGTGTTTGCCAACTTCTGTCCCCAAAGCCCTGGCCCACATGCACTCCAGGATGGGGACTATGGAGACACACTGCACGACTGGGCCTGCCCTCCCGAACGACACTCTACCCATCCCAGTTGCCCAAACCCTCTAGATTAGGAGACACCTACAAAGCCTCTGAGTCCAGCCCAATTTCGCTGGCCACTGTGGTCCAAAATGCACAGTCTGCTCTCAGCACCAACATCCAGGCAGACACCCAGGTCAATAGCCCTGAGTCAGAAGTTTGAACCTGGGATGACCCTAGGCCCTCATCAGAACCCTAGCTTAGGTTTTCAGGTATGTATCCACAGTGGCCTGTTCTGGAAGACCAATATAAGGTCCACCATGTGGTCTGTGAGCCACACAACAAAACACCTCCTGCCCCCAGAAGGAAAACTTGCTTTGGGAGCTGTGTCAAGCCCTCAGTGTAGGAGAACTCTGCATGGCCCCTGACCACCAACACATTCTAAGGTCTCCTTGGACACGAACCAGCATTGTGACACATTAACATGAGATCCCCTGTCACCAAGCCCCCTGGGAACTTCGCCCCAGAGCTAGCAGATCCAACCTGCCATGTTCTCCAGCTGCAAATCTAACGCTAGGTGGTCTTCCCAGGCATCCATGCGGAGAGCTCTATTATCCAATCTTTCCATACAGGGGACCCTGGAGCCATATAACCATACTCTCCCTGTCCCACAGAAGGACACCTTGCTGTTTGAAGTATCTCAAAAGCCCCAGTGTGCAAAACCTCCATGGCCCCATGAGGACACCCTTGCATTAGTTGTCCATCATGGACAAAAACTCCAGCTTGAGCGAACATCTGACAATCGCCCTTGCTCAAGTACTGGAGATCTTGAATTAGCTGCTGCACACTGGAACTGTCACGTGCTCGGCACTGAATTGAACCATAGCTTGTGTTTTCAGACTTCCGTCCTCACACTCCTGGCCCACAAGACTTCCAGATTGGGAACTCTGGAGCCACAACACAGCCTTCTGCCTGCCCACCAGAAAGAAGAAGGGCCATATGGGTCTGCCCAGAAACCCCACATGAGATTTAACCTCTCCAGCCCTTGATGGCACCCCAATGTCCTAGGCCACCCTGTGCACTCATGCTCTGTCTGACACGGCATGAGTCCCAACCTCCTGTCTGCCATTCAGATAATGGGACCCATATCCTGCAAGTGGCCCGAGGCCATCATCTCTACCCAACCTGGGTATTCAGACATCTGTCCCCAGACTTAACCTCAAATCCCTGCCTGTGGGGGAACCTGAAGCGCAAAAGAGTACTCCTCCTTCCCCATGGCAGGAAACCTGGTTGTTGGGATGGGTGTCCATCCATCAGAGTGGGAGTCAGCTGCATGGCCGTGAGACCATGCCCACTCAAGAGGGCCATGCTGGGCACAACCAGGCATTGTGACCCTCAGTCTGAGCCCACTATAAAAGCAAGCCCCCACAGGAGATAGACCAGAAGCTCGCATACCAGGCCTGCCATGTCCATAGGCCCAAGTCCTAACCCTCATTTGGGTTTTCGAGGCACACGGACTCAGAACCCGTCTCTGGAATCCCTGTTTTGGCGGGACCCCTGATACAGAATACAGCAATCTTCCCTTCCCCCAGAAATACACAAAACACTTGGGAGCTGGGCATAATCCCCAGAAAGGAAAATCTCCCTAGGCCCCATGAGGTCACCCCTATATTCTGTGGCCCTCCTAGACACACAATCCAGAGAGAAAAGTCTGCGCTATCACCTCCCAACCACCCTAATTTCAAATCCCGAGTAGGTGCCCTCAATGTCTTCAGATCGGGACTGCCATCATTTCGCCCCTAACCCCAACGCGATGTTGTGTCTACAGAATGTAAGGGCCCGCTTAACCTGAGGAAGTCATTTTGTGTTTATGCAGTAAACTTAGATTGAACCCCCCCCCCGGAGGAACTTACTTTCAAAGCCTAGATACAAGGGCAGGTCAGGCCAGGTGATGACATCCAATTAGTGGGGGGCACATATATCTACTAGGGTAAATTGAAATTCAATTGGCCACCAGTGTGTTACCTAGCAGTTTCTTCTGTGTGTGGCAGACCTAGCATGACTGTGCAGTTTTCTCTGTGTATTGCAATCTCATTGGCCACCTGTGTATAGCCTGACTAAACTGCCTTTATAAAAGTTAGTCTGGAGGCTGAGAGGGGTCGCCTTATTGCAAGAGACAGCCCTGACTGTTCAGTTTGGTTTCAGATGCTTGGCGTGAAATAAAGATTTGCTTGATCTTTGATTTTTATCAGTCTCACTCCTTTGATTACGGACCCTAACATGTCTATCTCTAAAGCCCTGGCCCACATGCCCTCCAGGATGGGACCTCCGGAGCCACACTGCAGCACTGGGCCTGCCCTCCCGATGGAAAATCTGCCTGTCACAGGTGCCCAAACCCTCCAGATTAGGAGAAAGCAGCAAGGGCCTGAGCCCACCGCAATTTTGAAGGCTGATCTGGACCAAAATGCGCCTTCTGACACACTGGAAGCACCTGCCTCCAGGCAGACACCCAGATCAATGGCCCTGAGTCAGACGATTGAACCTGACATGTCCCTAAGAGCTCATCGGAACCCTAGCTTAGGCTTTCAGGCATTTGTCCCCAGAGGCCTGTTCTGCAATGGAAGGTCCTCCTTAGCAAGAGGAAGTCATTTTGTGTTTATTTTTTTTTAAAGATTTTTTTTTATTTTTTTATTTGACAGAGAGAAAGATCACAGGTAGGCAGAGAGGCAAGCAGAGAGAGGAGGAAGCAGGCTCCCTGCTGAGCAGAGAGCCCGATGCGGGGCTCGATCCCAGGACCCTGGGATCATGACCTGAGCTGAAGGCAGAGGCTTTAACCCACTGAGCCACCCAGGCGCCCCTCATTTTGTGTTTATGTAGTGAACTTTGATTGACCCTGCTCCTCCCAGAGGAACTTACTTGCAAAGCCTAGACATGCGGGCAGGTCAGGCCAATTGAAGACATCCAATCAGTAGGGCACGCATATATCTACTAGGGTAAAGGAAATTCAAACGGTCACCCGTGTGTAACCTAGCAGTTATCTCTGTTGTTGCAGACCTAGCATGACTGTGCAGTATTCTCTATTGCAATCTCATTGGTCCCCTGTGTATAGCCTGGCTAAACTAGCACTATAAAACTTAGTCTGTGAGGCTGGGAGGGGTCAGCTCTATGCAAGATATGGTCCTGGCCAATCAGTTTGATTCTCGATGCTTGGTGCGAAATAAAGCTATACTTAGCCTATGCTATCAGTCTCATTTCTTTGATTACGTACCCAACATTGGGGGCTCGTCCGGGATCAAACAACGAGAACTGAGCCAGCATCAGAATTTCTGGGAAAAGCCTCTGGAGGTAAGATCACAGTATCCTGTCTGTCTGTCTGGTTGCGGAGCTCCAGGGTATGGCCCACCAGGGAGAAGCTGGATGCAGCCATGCTCCCCAGGGCTGGAGTGGATGCGGGGATGCCCCTTCCTTCCACTGGCAGATCATCAGGGGGTTCGATTCCCCCTAGGCAGTCAGGGTGTTCGAGTCCCCCTAGGCAGTCACTGAGGGTTCGAGTCCCTCTAGGCAGCCAGGGGGTTCGATTCGCCCTAGAAAATCCCCAACAGTGTCAGGACAGCTGGGCCTGTGGTTGTCTTTGTCTTGACTTTTTGCTGTCGGGTGTGTTTTTTGCTGTGTTTGAAGAAAAGAGGCAAGCAGAGAGTGAAGGGACTCTGACTTTTAATGGCTATAGCTTGAGCCAACTGTTGTTAGTCTTACTCGAGACAGAGACTATAAGGAATATACCCAAGCAGCTGCCAAAACTCCCTTTTTTTCAGGGAAGTCCCTGTCTTCTCTGGCCTGATGTAGACTGCCTAGCCCCTCCCTCTTGCTGGCGGCAGAGCATGGCATCTGAAGTGGAGTGGGCCCAGGTGGAATGTGAAATCTGTTAGCAAAGAGATGACTAAACTCATGGTTAATTGTCTGTCTCAGGGTCTTAATGGGTAATTGTTAAAGTAGCTCTCAAAGTCTTTGGTAACCTGAAACTGTGAAGGGTTGCTTGAATGAAAAATGGAATTAAATTTATTGGACATCTAGGTCTTAACCAAATGGGATAAAATGCTAGAGCGTTGGTTACTGGAACTGGGTTTGTGCTTTTGAAATCTGCTAGTGAACATGTGTTGTGCTTAACTGATTCATAAATTTGCCTTCTAAGAATTCTCTTGTAAAAATGACTTCCGCCTTAAAGGGAATTCATATGGGAAGATTTTTAGGACAAATACAGATCTTTGATATGCTAAAATCCTGGAACTGAAATGGGTAAGAATTTACAGAAGTAAAATCTGCATTCAGACTAAACCAGAATTAGTAACCTGGGAGTAGATGAACTCTAAAATTGTAATGTTGTGACTCTTAACGTTTCATCTTATTTTAACCATGACTGATTCTGTAATGTTTGCTCTTCCAGACTAGGGAAACTTTGTCTTAATTTATCTGTAATGTGCAGAAATGTAAAAGTAGTCATTTGTAAACAAATCAAAGTATTCAACTCTTTCTCTCTATCAGAACCCTCTGAAACCAAAATGTCTCAGCATGTATTCACTGTTCTTGCTGAGCTTATGTAAATAATTAGACAAAGTTTGTTAAAATTGGACTTGTTTTTCAAATGAATTAGTCCTTATTTGGCTCTCTCTGATAATGAGGCTTATTTTAGAAAGAAAATTATGTTTTAATAACACACCTTTATGGATGTTAAATTCTAGACTTGATTGTCTTTAAAAGTTTGTTTACGAAGCTAGAGGTAAACTTCAGGAAGTTGCACGATAGCTCGTTTAGACGACCTTGCTTTTAGCAGTCAATCAGCCCCAGATATAGGGAGGAAAAAGGATTTGAACAGAAGAATCTGATTGAGTTAGTGGGAATAGCAGAAAAGGTATTTAACCAACAGGGATGCACAGCAGGAAGGTTTTGGCATTACATGAGGCGGGTTGGGAATGGTAAATGGAAGGAATAGCTTAAGCACATAGAAGGCAGGTGGGAATACTTAGATTCAGATCAGTGTGCTTACTGTACAGAAAAAGGACATTGGGCCAGGGAGTGCCCCAAAAGGAAGACGGCAATGCTGGCCACCAGAGACTGAAGGGGCCATGGTTCGGAGTCCCTTCCCAACCCTCAGGTAAAAATTGAAGTGGAGGGGAAATCAACTAAAATCTATGAGGAAACTATCTGGAGAGGAAGTCTGGGTACAAGGGGCGAATGTCATTGAAAGACATAAATGGACAGCTGTGCAGATGTCTGTGGCAGCAGTAGATGTATGCATTCTTTACAAGCCAGTCTCAGAACCAGAGGAGGCAAAAGAAGGGAGCCTTCTCCAAACCCTCCAGGTCAAGTTTCCCAAAGTCTGTGCAGAAGGGAAGCCCTCTGGCTTGGCCAAGGGACAACCTCCAGTGGTGGTAAAATTAAAAGCAATGGCCATGGCTGTTCGGATCTGGCAGTACTCCCTTCCCTGGGAAGCAAAAGAAGGGATCAGAGAACACATTAACCTCTTCAGAGGAGAAGGGAACCTAGTTCTTTGCAAGTCTCCATGGAACACACCTTTGCGGCCTGTCAAAGAGGCCGAGACTGGAGAGTACCGGCTCATTCAGGACTTGTGGGAAGTTAATAAATGGGTTGAAGTGATCCACCCAATGGGGCCTAACCCCTATACCATCCTCTCCCTCTTGGGCCCCAAAAGAACTGTTTATATCATCTTAGATGCCAAAGATGTATTTTTCTGCATATCTTTAGCAAGGGAGTCTCAGAACCTTTTTGCTTTTGAGTGATCTGACCCATGGGAAGGATTCCAAGGCCAGCTCACCTGGGAATCCCCCAAGGATTCAAGAATTCACCCACTATCTTCGATGAAGCCCTACACGAGGATTTGCATGAGTACAGAACCTCCAACCCGGAAGTCACTCTGTTATAGTATGTTGATGACTTGCTAATAGCTGCTGAGGACTATGAGTCATGTTTGCGGGAGACAAAAGCTCTCTTACAGACTCTGCAGGCAAAAGAGTATCCAGTGTCAGCAAAGAAAGCACAGCTCTGTCAGAGCCACGGCACTTATCTAGGCTTTGATCTCTGCAAGAGAGCGCGTTCAGTGTCTGAGTCCAGGAAACAGATGATCACCCGATACCCCTGCCCCACCATGTTCAGACAAGTGAGGGAGTTTCTTGGAATGGTGGGCTACTGTAAGTTGTGGATACCTCGGTTTACAGAGATTGCCTGACCTCCCTACGAACTGGCAAAAGGGGGGCTCACTATGATAGAATTTACAGCTGAGGCAGAAGGAGAATTTAGGGAATTACAAACAGCCTTACTGAGTGCCCCAGCATAGGCCATCCCAGATGTTACCAAGCCTTTCCACTTGTGTGTGGATGAAAAATCAGGGGTGGCCAAAGGAGTTTTGACTCAGACTCTGGGGCCTTGGCAAAGGTCAGTAGCTTATCGTAGCAAGAAACTAGATCCAGTAGTGGCTGGGTTCTCCCCTTGTTTCCGCATACTTGCTGCCCCAGCTCTCCTGGTCAAGGATGCAAGTAAATTGACTTTGGGTCAAAATCTCATCTTGACCACCACCCACGCTATCAAGGGCTTTCTCCGAACTCCACCCGACCGATGGATGATGAATGCCCGAGTGACAGGGCATCAGGCCCTCCTCCTCAATGAAGCAAGAGTGACCTTCCAGCCCCCAGGAGTGATAAATCCAGCTACATTGCTGCCAGAGTAGCTGGCTGAGCATCCACATGGTTGCAGGAAGCTCCTAACCCAAGTCACAGGAGTAAGGCCGGACCTCAAAGACATTCTCCTTCCAGACGTGGAGATGACTTTGTTCACAGACAGGAGTAGCGACATGGTGGATGGAAAGAGGTATGCAGGGGCTGCAGTGGTTTCACCTGAGAAGGAACTCTGGATGGCAGCCCTCCCACATGGAACATCAGTGCAATAAGCAGAGCTGATTGTACTCACCAAGGCACTGCACATTTCCAAAGACTATCTATATGGACAGCAGGCGTGCCTTTGTTACTGTCCATATACATGGGGATATTTATAAAGAAAGGGGCCTATTAACAGCAGAAGGAAAAGGAATTAAAAACAGAGGAGAAATATTGGCTCTCCTCCAGGCTATTTGGGACCCAAAAGAGGTGGCCGTTATGCATTGCCCAGGACACCAAAAGGGGACTCATCTGATTAAAAAAGGAAACCAATTAGCAGATCGAGCGCAAAGCAAGCAGCCCAAGAAACAGTGCAAGAGCTGGTTACACTCCAGGCTCCAGCCCTACCAGAAATTCTGAACTATTCAGAGTAAGATTTAAAGTATTTACACAAATGGGTTAAATTGGACTATGAAGGGGACTGGGCTAAGACTGAAACAGGAATGTTAATTCTTCTTCAAAGATTAGGTAAGACGTTAGTAGACCAGATACATCAGGGTACTCATTTGGGGACACGAAAACTCAAGGAACTTATAAACAAGCAGTTCCAGGTTTCTAAATTTGAGCGTATGGTTAAGGATATAGTTGATAGATGTGCTCAATGCCAGGCAGTTAATGTGGGAGGAACTAGAATGGGAAGAGTGAAAAGAGAAAGAGGTAAGGAATCAGGAGTCTATTGGGAAATAGATTTTACAGAAATGAAACCCGGAAAATATGGCCACAAGTATACGTTAGTTTCTGTAGATACGTATTCAGGCTGGGTAGAGGCTTTTCCCGCCAAACATGAGACAGCAGGAGTGGTAGCCTATTAGAAGAAATAATTCCTAGGTTTGGCCTGGCTCTCGCAATCGGGTCAGACAATGGCCCTGCATTTGTGAGTTCCGTTTCACAGGCATTGGCCAATGCCGTGAGCACTAATCGGAAACTACATAGTGCCCACCAGCCTAATAGTTCCGGGCTAGTAGAGAGAATGAACCAGACTCTTAAAGAGTCCTTGACAAAACTAATTCTGGAGACTAGCGGTGGATGGGTGGATCTCCTTCTTTCACCCTCCTCAGGGCGTGATGTACACCCTACTTAAACAATGTGACCACATTTGAAATAATGTTCGAGAGACTCTCCCCCCTCTCTGCCCTTGGCTACAAGAGGTTGCCCTAGTAGAAATGACTGATCAGTCTGTACTCCAGTTACTGCAATCATTACAGTCTATCTTAAAAAGAACCCTCACAGGGATATGAACTGCCCACACTGACACAGAGGCAGAGGCGGAGCCACATCCTTACAAACCAGGGAACGTGGTTTGGATATGTCACCACCAAATAGGAAACTTGGAGCCTCGCTGGAAGGTACTGTTTACTCTCATGCTGACTACTTCCATGGCAATAAAAGTAGAAGGCATCAGGGCCTGGATTCATGCAAGTCATGTCAAACAAGCCAAGGAAAAAGAGGTCCCCCAGAGCTGGAAGTCGCAGCCAATGGACCCCGCTGACCGTGGACTAAAGCTAAGATTCAAAAGACTATGAGTTTATTGTTGCTCCTATTATTACCTGTTAGTGCATTATTGCTCTGATCGATACCTGTTTATGGAAAGTATAGTTGGGAAATAGATGAACAAAATTAGGAAAAATGGAAAAGGTATACAAAGTGGTAAATGGCTAACTCATCAGCTGACTGTGCTCTAGTGTCATTTCTACAAAAGAAAACTAGAGCGATAAAAATGTTAGACTTACATGCTCAATATAACCCCTTACAACAGAATAACATGGAACTGGCAGAAAAGTCAAGGATTTAACTAATCTCCAAAGAAAAGGGGGGGAATGTAAGGGCCTGGTTAGCCAGAAGGAGTCATTTTGTGTTTATGCATTGAACTTAGATTGACCCCGTCCATCCCAGAGGAACTTTCATGCAAAGCCTAGACACAAGGCTGGTCAGGCTAGGTGAAGACATCCAATCAGTTGGGCACGCATATATCTACTAGGGTAAATTGAAATTAAATTGGACACCCGTTTGTTACCTAGAAGTTTTTTCTGTGTGTGGCAGACCTAGCATGATGGTGCAGTTTTCTCTGTGTATTGCAATCTCATTGGTCACCTGTGTATAGCCCGGCTAAACTACCTTTATAAAAGTTATTCTGTGAGGCTGGGAGGTTTTGCCTCTTTGCAAGAGACAGCCTTGACCGGTCAGTTTGATTCTTGATGCTTGATGCAAATAAAAGCTTTGCTTGACCTTCACTTTGTATCAGTCTTGCTCCTTTGATCACGGACCCTAACAGTGTTCTGTTTGGTGCCTCAGGAAACCCCATATGCTGGTATTTGAAACCAGGCTTCTGAGGAGAGAAGCCAGGAAACCAAAGCAAGGGTTCAGATTAGGGCCTAGGATCCTGAACAGTTCAATCTTCTTCGCTTTGTATCAGTCTTGATCCTTTGAATATGGACCCTAACAGGACTGCTCTCCTGAAGGAAACTGCCTGTCACAATTGCCCAAACCCTGCAGATTACGAGAAACCTGCAAGAACCCTGAGTCCACACCGATTTTGTAGGTTGCTCTGGACCAAAATGCGCAGTTTGCCACACCCTAGGCACCTACCTCCATGCAGATATCCAGGTCAAAAGCCCCGAGTAAGAAGATTGGACCTGACATGACCCTAGGACCTCATCAGAACCCTAGCTTAGGTTTATAGGTATCTGTCCCCAGAGTTCTGTTGTGGAATACCAACATATGGTCCAACATATGGTCCAACATGTGGTCTCTGAGCCACACAGCAGAACCCCTCCTGTACCCAGAAGGAAATCATCCTCTTAAGAGCTGTGTCAAAACCTCAGAATAGGAGAATCCTGCATGACTCTGAGCCACAACCACAATCTAAGGTCTCCCTGGACAGAAATCATCATTGTGAACCATGTGTATGAGACCCTCTGTCAACTCAACCCCTGGGGCACGTCACCCCAGAGGCAGCAGATTCAACATACCATGTTCCATGGCTGCAATGGTAAGTGGGGGTGGGATTTCCAGGCATCCACGCGGAGAGATCTGCTATCCAATCTTTCCATATGGGGGACCCTGGAGCCCTATAACACCTGTACTGCAGAAAGACACCTTGCTTTTTGGAGCAGCTCACAAGCCCCAGAGTGTGAAAGCCACCATGGCCTCTCGAGGCCACCCCTCCATTAATCGGCCATCATGCACACAAACTGCAGCATGAACAGACATCAGACACTCGCCCTTACTCAGGTGCTGGAGACTTTTAATCAGGCCCTGCAAATTGAAATTGCCATGCTCTCAGCACTAAATTTAACCACAGCTTGTGTTTTGAGACTTCTGTCCTCACCCTTCTGGCCTGCAAGCCCTCCAGATTAGGAATTCTGGAGCCACAATGCAGCCTTCTGCCTTCCCACCAGAAAGAAGAAGGGTCCTATGTAGTGTAGGAGAATCCTACATGGCCAGTGAGCCACCATGAAATCCAAAGATCTCCCTGGACACCAACAAGCATTGTGACCAATCAGCCTGAGAACCCCTGTCAACTCATCCTCCTTGCAACTTCGAACCACAGCCAGCAGTTCGACCTGCAATGTTCCTCGGCTGAAATGTCAACGGGGGATGGCCTTTCCAGCATCCATGTGGAGAGCTCTGCTATCCAAACTTTCCACATGGGGGAGCCTGGAGCTATCCAACCGGAATCCCCCTGTCCTGCAGGACGCCTTGCAGTTTGGAGTGGCTCGAAAGACCTAGCGTGGGAATGGAGGCCACCCCTCCATTAGTCAGCCATCATGGACACAAACTCCAGCATGAGTGGACATCTGACACTCGCCCTTACTCAGAAGCTGGAGATCTTGAATTAGCCACTGTACATTGGAACTTCCATGCGCTCTGCTCTGAACTTAACAGTACCTTGTGTTTTAAGATTTCAGTCCTCACATGCCTGACACACAAGCCCTCCAGATTGTTAATTCTGGAGCGACAATGCAGAAAGAAGAAGTGCTTTAAGTGTCTGCCCAGAAACCCCAGATGAGGTTCCACCTGCATGGCCCTTGACGGCACCCCACTATCAGAGGCCTCCCTATGCACTAGTGCTCTGTCTGACACAGCCTGAGCCCTGACCTCCTGTCAGCTACCCAGATAGCAGGCCCCATATCCTGCAGGTGGGACCTTCTGTGGACCAAGGCCTTCATCTCTACCCAAGCTGGGTATTCAGGCAACTGTCCCCAGACTTTAGCTCAAATACCTGCCTATGGGGGAACCTGAAGCACAAAAGAGTACTCCCCTTTCACCAAGGCAGGAAACCTGTCTGTTGGGATTGGTGTCCAACCCTCAGAGTGGACCAGCTGCATGGCTCATGAGACCACACCCACCACATGAGGGCCGCCTTGGCACAAAGAGGCATTGTGGGACCTTCAGCCTGAGCCCGCTTTCAAACAAGACCGCTCGGGAGCAGGAACAGAAGCCCACAGAGAGGGCCAGGTTGTCCCTAGACCGGAAACCTAACCCTCAGTCAGTTCTGAAGGAGCCCGGACCCAGAACCCATCTCCAGAATCCCTGTTTGGGTGGGACCTCTGAGAGGGAAAACAGCACTCTTCGATTCCCAAGAAAGACACCAAACTCTTGAGAGTCAAGCAGAATCCCTAGAGAGGAAGAATCTAACATGGCCCCATGAGGCCACCCCTACATTCCACGTTTCTCTTTGACACAAAATCCAGAGACAAAAGCCTGAGTGACCGCCTCCCACTTTCCCTTCTTTCATATCCCGAGAAGCTCCCCTCATGGTCTATAGATCAGGCCTGCCATACCCTTGCCTCCAAACTTAAGCCTAGTTTGTGTTTTCAGTCCTCTGTCCCCACAGCCCAGGCCCAACACCCTCCAGGCTGCAGAGTCTGGAACCACACCATAGGACTGTGCTTGCCCTCCTCAAGGAAACTCTGCCCACTCCATTGGCCACAACCCTACAGATTAGGAGAAATCTCCAAGGTCGCTGAGGCTATCCTGATAATGTAGGTCGCGCTGGACAAGCAGGGGCATTCTGACTCAAGCTGAACAACTACCTCCACACAGATAGGCAGAGATGTGTTCAGAGACAGAAGATTGAAGCAGACAGGCCACTAGGCCCTAATCTGAACCCTAGCTTTGGTTTCCATGGGTTTCTCCTCAGAGGCCTGGTTTCGATTTCCATCATATGGGTCATTCCTAAGGCACCAAAGCGAACACCTCATGTCTCCACATGGGAAGCTTGCTCTTTGGAGATGTGTCATACCCTTCAGCTAGGAGAATCCTTCTGGGCCCCAGAGCCACCACCGTATTCCAAGGTCTCCATGGACACAGACCCACATGATCACCCATCCTAAGAGAATCCATTTCAACTCAGGACCCTGGGTAGCTCACAACACAGCCAGCAGATTGAAACTTCCTTGTCGCTATGAGCCAATGCGAATGCGAGGGGGGATATCCAGGCATCTATCCTTAGAACCCTGCTCTCAAGTCTTTCCATATGGGGTGTCCTGGAGCTATCCACCAGGATGCAACTGTCCCAGAGAAGGAAACCTTGTGGTTTGGAGCAGCACAACTGTCAGTGTTGGAAAACTTCTATGGCCTCATGAGCACCCCCCTTCATAAAGGGTCCATCATGGGCACATACTCCAGCCTGAGCCAACGTCTGATACTCTCCCTGACTTCAGATGCAGGAGATCTCGATTCAGCCACTGCAGAGTTGGCCTGCCAAATCCTCGGCCTGAAACCTAACCCTAGGTTGTGTTTTCAGCCTTCTATCCTAACACTCCTGTCCCACAAGCAATTCAGTTCTGAATTGGGAATACCGGAGCCACAACACAGCAATCTGCCAGCCCACAAGAAGAAAAATCTTGCCTTTTGGGCCTGCCCAGAAACCCCAAGTGAGGATCAACCTGCACAGCCCTTGACAGTACCCATATTTCATAGGCTGCCCTGGGCACTAATGCTCTGTGTAAAACAGCATGAGCCCAGACTCCCGACAGAC
The DNA here is from genome assembly GCF_922984935.1 of Meles meles. NCBI lineage: Eukaryota > Metazoa > Chordata > Mammalia > Carnivora > Mustelidae > Meles > Meles meles. Next base: position 21,669 of record NW_025721122.1, read on the forward strand.
ACCCAGATAGCAGCCAGCACACCTGACACATCAGACCCGCCATGGTCTTAGGCTGTCATCTCTCCCCAACCTGGGTTTTGAGGCATCTGAACCTACACCTTATCTCCTATCCCTGTACAGGGGGGAACTTGATGCAAAAATCAGAACTCCTCCTTCTCTATGTCAGGAAACCTTGCTGATGGCATGGTGTCAAGCCTTCAGGGTAGGAGAAACCTGCATGACTCATGAGGCCACGCCCATGCTTGAGGGCCACTTTGGAAACAAACATACATTGTGACCCTCATCTTGAGCACCGATTCCAAATAAGGCCTCTCAGTTGCCGCACCAAGAGCCCGCATATCTGGCTTGCCATGCCCCAGGCCCCAAATCATAAACGGAGTTCGGGTTTTCCAGTCCCACATACCCAGGGCTCTTCCCAGGATTCCGTCTTTGGGAGGGACACCTGAATCAGCAAAAGGGACTTCGCCCTTCCCACAGAATGACCACACACTCTTGGGAGCCTGGCCAAATCCCCAGAGGGAGACTCGTCTATGGCCCATTAGGCCACCACTCCATTCCACGGCCATCCTTGACATAAAATCCAGAGACAACAGCCTGAGCAACCGCCTCACACTCACCCTTCTTTCATATCCCGAGAAGCTCCACTCACAGTCTGTAGATCAGGCCTGCCACACCCTGGGCCCAAATCCTAAGCTGAGTTTGTGTTTTAGACTTCTGTCCCCACAATCCTGGACCACACACCGTCCAGGCTGCGGTCTCTCTAGCCACAGTGCAGGACGGTGCCTGCCCTCTCCAAGGAAACTCTGCCCATTCCATTGGCCACAACGCTACAGATTAGGAGAAACGTTCAAGGTCCCTGAGGACTACCCAACTGTGTAGGCCGCCCTGGGCAAACAGGGGCATTCTTACACAAGCTGAGCAACTACCTCCACTCAGACATGCAGACAGATGTACCCAGAGACATAAGATTGAAGCGGACAGGCCCCTAGGCCCTAATTTCTACCCAAGCTTTGGTTTCCAGGCCTCTCTCCTCAGAGGGCTGGTTTCAAATACAAGCAAATGGGGATTTTCTGAGGCACCAAACAGAGCAACTCTTATCTCCACATGGGAATCTTGCTCTTTGGAGCTGTGTCAAACCCTCTGGGTAGGAGAATCCTACAGGGGACCTGAGCCACCACCACATTTCAGGGTCTCCATGGACACAATCCCACATTAGGATGCATCCTCAGGAGACTCCATTACAACTCAGCCCCCTGTTTACCGCGCCCCAGAGCCAGAAGAGTAAACCTGCCTTGTTGCTAGGAGGCAATGGGAATGTGAGGTGGGTTTTCCAGGCTTTCATCCTTAGAACCCTGGTCTCGAGAATTTCCGTATGTGGTGTCCCGGAGCCATCGAACAGGATTCGTCTGTCCCACAGAAGGAAACCTTGTGGTTTGGAACAGCTCACGAAAACCTCCAGGGCCTCATGAGGCTCCCATCTTCATGAAGGGGCCATCATGGACACTAACTCCATCCTGAGCCAATGTCTGATACTCTCCCTGACTTCAGATGCAGGAGATCTTGGTTCAGCCTCTGCAGTGTGCTCCTGCCGTGCCCTCGGCCTGAAACCTCACACTAGCTTGTGTTTTCAGAGTTCCGTCCTAACACTCCTGTCCCACAAGCCCTCCAGATTGGGATTTCCAGAGCCACAACACAGCAATATGCCTGCCCACCAGAAGAGAAACGTTGCCTCATGGGGCTGCCCAGACCCCAAGTGAGGGTCAACATTCATGGCCCTCGAACGGACCGCAAATTCATGGGATTCCCTGGGCACGAAAGTTCTGTCTGACACAGCCTGAGCCCAGACCATCCGACAGTCACCCAGACAGATGGTCACATACCCAGCACATCGGACTAGCCATGGTCTTAGGCCATCATCTCTTCCCAACCTGTGTTTCCAGGCATCTGAACCTAGATCTTCTCTCCAATCCCTGCACCCGGGAGGTGCACAAGGGAGAACCTGTTGCACAAAGCAGAATTCCTCCATCCCCATGGCAGGAAACCTTGCTGTTGGCATGGTGTCAAACCTTGACAGGGGAAGCCTGCATGGCCCATGAGGCCACGTCCTTGCTTGAGGGAAGCCTTGGGTAACAACATGCATTGTGACCCTCAGCATGAGTCTCGTGTTCAAATAAGACCTCTCATTGGCTGGACCTAGAGCCCACATAGGGGCTTGCCATGCTCCTAGGCACCCAACCATAACCAGAGTTTGGGTTTTCCAGGTGCCTGTACCCAGGACTCTGCTCTGGAATCCCTCTTTTGGAGGGACACCTGAGGCAGAAAACAGGACTCCTCCCTTCCCACAGAATGACCACAAACTCTTGGGAGCTGGGCCAAATCCCCAGAGAGGGAGACTCGTCCATGGCCCAAGAGGCCACCCCACCATTCAATGGCCATCCTTGACACAAAATCCAGAGAAAAAAGTCTGAGAAACCGCCTCACACTCTCCCTTCGTTCATATCTCAAGGAATTCCCCTCACAGTCTGTAGATCGGGCCTGCCATACCCTCAGCCTGAAACCTAAGCTGAGTTTGTGTTTGAAGACTTCTCTACCCACACCCCTGGCCCACACACCCTCGAGGTTCAGGCCCATGGAGCCACACCGCAGGACTGTGCCTGCCCTCTCCAAGGAAACTCTGCCCATTCCATTGGCCAGAACCCTAAATATTAGAGAAACCTCCAAGGTCTCTGAGGCCATCGCAATAGCGTAGGCTGCCCTGGACAAATAGGGGTGACCTGACACAAGCTGAGCAACTACCACCACTCAGACGAGTAGACGGATGTCCCCAGAGACAGAAGATTGAATCGGACAGGTCCCTAGGCCCTAATCTGAACCCTTGCTTTGGTTTCCAGGCATCTCTCCTCAGAGGCCTGGTTTCAAATACCAGCATATGGGAGTTTCCTGAGTCACCAATCAGAACACCTCTCGTCTCCACATGGGAAAATTGCTCTTTGGAGCTGTGTCAAACCCCCCGATTAGGAGAATGCTTCAGGGCCCCCAGCCACTGCCACATTTGAAGGTCTCCATGAACCCAAACCCACATTGTCATCCATCCTCAGGAGAGTTCATTTCAACACAGCCCCCTGGGTAGCTCGCACCAGAGCCAGCAGATGGAACCTGCCTTGTCGCTAGGAGACAATGGGAATGATAGGTAGGGTGCCCAGGCCTCCATACTTAGAACCCTGTTCTCGAGGGTTTCTGTATGGAGCGTCCTGGAGCCATCCAGCATTTCTCAACTCTCCCGCAGAAGGAAACGTTGCAGATTGGAGCATCTCACAACCCCCAGCATGGGAAAGCCTCACTTGACCTCATGAGGCCCAGCCTTCATGATGGAGCCATCATGGATGCAAACTCCAGCCTGAGGCAATGTCTGATCCTCGCCCTGACTTCAGATGCAGGAGATATCGATTCAGCCTCTGTAGAGTGTGCCTGTCCTGCTATCGGCCCCAAACCTAGCCCTAGCTTGTGTTCTCAGACTTCCGTCCTCACACTCCTGGCCCACAAGTCCTCCTAACTGGGAATAATGGAGCCACCACGCAGCACTGTGCCTGCCCACCAGAAGAAAAATGTTGCCCTATGGGGATGCCCAGAAACCCCAAATGAGGATCATCTTGCACAGTCCTCAAATTCACCCCAATTTCCTAATCTTCCCTGGGCACTAATGGACTGTTTGACACAGCATGAGCACAGACCTCCAGACAGACACCCAGACAGCTGGCCACATAATCAGCATATTGGACCCTTCATGGCCTTAGACCCTCATCTCTTCACAACCTGGGTCTTCAGTCATCTGAATGTAGAGATTATCCCCAATACCTGCACAGGTGGGAACCTGATGCACACATCAAACTCCTCCTTCCCCATGGCAGGAAACCCTGATGCTGGCATGGTGTCAAGCCTTCAGTGTAGGAGAAACCTGCATGGCCCATGAAGACAAGCCCATGTTTGAGGGCCGCTTTGCCTCTAGACCCCAATCTTAACCAGAGGTGGGGTTTTCCATTCACCCTTACCCAGGGCTCTGCTCTGGAATCCCACTTTTGGAGGGACACCTGAGACAGAAAACAGGACTCCTCCCTTCCCACAGAATGACCCCAAACTTTTGGGAGCCAGGCCAAATCCCCAGAGAGGAAGACTCGTCCATGGCCCATGTGGACACCCCTACATTCCATGGCCATCCTTGACACAAAATCCAGAGACAAAATCCTGAGAAACTGCCTCACACTCGCCCTTCGTTCATATCCTGAGGAGCTCCCGTCTCGGTCTGTAGTTCGGGCCTGCCATACCCTCGGCCCAAAACCTAAGCCTAGTTTGGGTTTTCAGACTTCTGTCCCCACAGCCCTGGCCCACACACCCTCCAGGCTGGGTCCCCTGGAGCCACACCACAGGACTGTGCCTGCCCTATCCAAGGAAATCTGCCCATTCCACTGGCCACAATCCTACAGATGAGGAGACAAGCCCAAGGTCCCCAAGGCCATCTCAATAGTGTATGCCACCGTGGGCAAACAGTGGTGGTCTGACATAATCTGAGCAACTACCTCCACTCAGGCAAGCAGATGGATGTCTCCAAAGACAGAAGATTGACCTGGATAGGCCACTAGGCCCTAATCTGAACCCTTGCTTTCATTTCCAGATGTCTCTCCTCAGACGCCTGGTTTCTAATAGCAGCATATGGGGGTTTCCTGGGGCACTAAGCAGAACACCTCTCGTCTCCACATGGGAAACTTGCTCTTTGGATTTGTGTCAAACCCTCCAGTTAGGAGAATCCTTCAGGGCCCCCGAGCCACTGCCACATTCCATGGTCTCCATGGACACAAACCTACATTTTCACCCATCCTCAGGAGAGTCCATTTCAATAAAGCCCCCTGGGTAGTTCCCCCAGAACCAGGAGATAGAATCTGCCTTGTCACTAGGAGACAATGGGAAAGCGATGTGGGGTGCACAGGTATCCGTCTTTACAACCCTGCTCTCGAAGCTTTCTGTATGGGGCGTCCTGGAACACCCTGCAGTTTGGAGCATCTCACAAATCCAAACATGGGAAAACCTCCATGGCCTCTTGAGCCCCCCCCCCCCATTGTAAACAGTCCATCATGGACACAAACTCCAAACTGAGTCAACGTCTGACCCTCACCCTGAATTCAGGTGCAAGAGTTTTCATTCAGCCCCTGCAGAGTGGGCCTGCCGTGCCCTAGCACCAAAACCTACCCCTCGCTTGTGTTTTCAGACTTCTGTCCTCACACTCCTGGCCCACAAGCCCTCCAGATAGGTTATTCTGGAGCCACAACACAGCACTCTGCCTGCTCTCCAGATTCTCCAGAAGAAAAATGTTGCCTTATGGGGCTGTCCAGAAATCCCAAAGGAGGATAAACTTCCACACCACTAGACTGCACCTCAATTATATAGGCTGCCCTGGGTACTAATGCAAAGATTAACACAGCCTGAACCAGGACATCCCGACCGACACCCAGACAAACTTGCTCTTTGGAGGTGTGTCAAACCCTCCGGTTAGGAGAATCCTTCAGGGACCCAATCCACTGCCACATTCCAAGGTCTCCATGGACACAAACCCACATGATAACCCATCCTCAGGAGAGTCCATTTCAACTCAGCCCCCTGGGTCACTCCTGTAGAGCCAGCAGATCAAGCCTGCCTTATGGCTTGGAGACAATGGGAATGTGAGGTTGGGTGTCCAGACATCCATCCTTAGAAGCCTGCTCTCTAGTCTTTCAGTATGGGGCGTCCTGGAGCCATCCAGGAGAACTCGACTGTCCCCCAGAAGGAAACCTTGTGGTTTGGAGCAGCTCGCAACCCCCAGCATGGGAAAGCCTCAATGGCCTCATGAGGCCACCCCTTCATCAAGGGGCCATCATGGACGCAAACTCCAGTCTGAGCCAATGTCTGATCCTCGCCCTCACTTCAGATACAAGAGATCTTGATTCAGCATCTGCAGAGTGGGATTGGCGTGCCTTCGGTCCCAAAACTAACCCTACCTTGTGTTTTCCGTCCACACACTCCTGGCCCACAAGCCCTCCAGATTGGGAATTCCGGAGTCACAATGCAGCACTCTGTCTGCTCACCAGAAGAAAACTGTTGCCCTATGTGGCTGCCCAGAAACCCCAAATGAGGATCATTGTGCACGCCAATCGACTGCACCCCAGTTATATAGGCTGCCTTGGGCAATAATGCTGTCTGACACAGTCTGAGCCCAGACCTCCCTAGTGACACCCAGACAGCTGGACCCACATCCAGGTGTGGACCCACCATGGTCTTAGGCTGTCATCTGTTCCCAACCTGGGTTTTCAGGTTTCAGAACCTAGATCTTATCTCCAATCACTGCACAGGGGTGAACGAGATGCACAAATCACAACTCCTCCTTCCCCATGGCAAGAAACCTTGCTGTTGGCATGGGGTCCAACCTTCAGGGTAGGAGAAACCTGCATGGCCCATGAGGCGACACCCATGCTTGAGGGCCGCCTTGGGCACAAACACGCATTGTGTCCCTTAGCAATGGGCTCAAGTAAGGCCTCTCAATGGCTGGACCAAGAATTCCACTCAGACACGCAGACCTATATCACCAGAGACAGAAGATTAAACCAGACAGGCCCCTAGGCCCTAATCTGAACCCTAGCTTTGGTTTCCAGGTGTCTCTCCTCAGAGGCCTGGTTTTGAATACCAATACGGGGGTTTCCTGAGGGACCAAACAGATCACGTCTCGTCTCCACATGGGAAGCTTTCTCTTTGGAACTTTGTCAAACCATCCGGGTAGGAGAATCCTGCAGGTTCCCTGAGCCACCGCCACATTCCAAGGTCTCCATTGACACAAACCCACATTATGACCCATCCACAGGAGAGTCCATTTCAACTCAACCCCCTGGGTAACTCGCCCCAGAGCCAGCAGATCAAACCTGGTTTGTTGCCAGGAGCCAATGGTAATACGAGGTGTGGTGTCCAGGCATCCATTCTTAAAACCCTGCTCTCGATTCTTTCCATAAGGGGCATCCTGGAGCCCTAAAAATGTACTCGACTGTCCCGCAGAAGGAAACCCCGTGGTTTGGAGCAGCTCACACCAAGCGTGGGAAAACCTCCATGGCCTCCTGAGCCCCCCCTCCCCTTCATGAAGGGGCCATCATGGACACAAACTCCAGCCTGAGACAAAGTCTGATACTTGCCCTGACTTCAGATGGAGGAGATCTCGATTCAGCCTCTGAAAAGTGGGCTTGCCTTGCCTTCGGCCCCAAAACTAATCCTTGCTTGTGTTTTCAGACTGCCGTCCTCACACTCTTGGCCCACAAGTGCTCCAGATTGGGAATTCCAGAGCCACAACGCAGCACTCTGTCTGCCCACCTGAAGAAAACGGTTGACCTATGGGGCTGCCCAGAAACCCCACATGTGGAACAACCTGCATGGCCCTCCACCACACCCCATTTTCAAAGGTTGCCTGGCCAATAATGCTCTGTCTGACACAGCTGGAGCCCAGACCTCCGGACCAACACCCCGACAGCTGGCCGCACAGCCAGCACAAAGGATTGCCATGGCCTTAGGCCATCATCTCTTCCCAATCTGGGTTTTCAGGAATCTGAACCTAGACCTTATCTCCAATCCCTACACAGGGGGGAACCTGACGCACAAATCAGAACTCCTCCTTCCCCAGGGCAAGAAACCTTGCCGTTACCATGGTGTCAAGCCTTCAGGGTAGGATAAACCTGCAGGGCTCATGAGGCCACTCCTAAGTTTGAGGGCGCCTTGGGCACAAACATGCATTGTGTCCCTCAGCGTGAGCCACGTTTTCAAATAAGGCCTCTCAGTGGTTGGACCAAGAGCCCACGTATGGGGCTTGTCATGCCCCTAGGCCTCCAACCCTAAATTGAGGTCTGGTTTCCTAGTCGCCCATACCTGGGCTCTGCTCTGGAATCCCTCTTTTGGAGGGACCCCTGAGGCAGAAAACAGGACTCCTGCATTCCCACAGAATGACACCAAACTCTTGGGAGCTGGGCCATATCCCCAGAGAGGCAGACTCGTCCATGGCCCATGATGCCATCCCTCCATTCCACGGCCATCCTTGACACAAAATCCAGAGACAAAAGCCTGAGCGACCACCTAACACTCGCCCTTCTTTCATATCCCGAGGAGCTCCCATCTCAGTCTGTAGGTCGGGCCTGCCATACCCTTGGCCCCAAACCCAAGCTGAATTTGTGTTTTCAGACATACGTCCCCACAGCTTTGGCCCACACACTCTCCAGGCTGGGGCCCTTGAAGCCACACTGCAAGCCTGTGTCAGCCCTCTCCAAGGAAACTCTGCCCATTCCATTGGCCACAACCCTACAGATTCAGAGAAATTTCCATGGCCCATGAGGCCATCCTAATCGTGTAGGCTGCCTGGACAAACAGGGGCATTCTGACACAAGCTGAGCAATGAACTCCACTCAGACATGCAGACCGATATCCTCAGAGACAGAAGATTGAACTGCAAAGACACCTAGGCCCTAATCTGCACCTGGCTTTGGTTTCCAGGTGTCTCTCCTCAGAGGATTGGTTTTGTATACCAATATGGGGGTTTCCTGAAGGACCAAACAGAACACGTCTCATCTCCACATGGGAAGCTTGTCTTTGGAGCTTTGTGAAACCCTCCTGATTGGAGAATCCTGCACGTCCCCTGAGCCAGCGACACATTCCAAGGTCTCCATAGACACAAACACACATTATGTCCCATCCTCTGGAGAGACCATTTCAACTCAGCCCCTTGGGTAACTCGCTCCAGAGCCAGCAGACCAAACCTGCATTGTCGCTAGGAGCCAATGGGAATATGAGGTGGGGTATCCGGGCATCCATACTTAGAACCCTGCTCTCGAGTCTTTCCATATGGCACATCCTGGAGCCATCCAAAAATGACTCGACTGTCCCACAGAAGGAAAATTTGAAGCTTGGAGCAGCTCAAATCAGCTGCTGCACAGTGGAAATGCCATGTGCTCGACACTGAACTGAAGCATAGCTTGTGTTTTCCGACTTCTGTCCTCACACTCCTGGCCAACAAACCCTCCAGATTGGGAATTCTGGAGCCACAACGCAGCCTTCTACCTGCCCACCAGAATGAAGAATGCCCTATGGGTCTGCCAGGAAACCCCTTCAAGAGGATCCGCCTGAAGGCCCTCGACGGCACCCCAATATCAGAGGTCGCCCTAGTCACTAATGCTCTGCCTGACACAGCCTGAGACTCGACCTCCTGTCAGCATCCCAGATAGTGGATCCGTATCCAGCAGTGGGACCTGCCAAGGCCCGAGGCTGTCATCTCTATGCAAACTGGGTATTCAGGCATCTGTCCCCAGACCTTACCTCAAATCGCCGCCTTTGGGGGAACTTGAAGCACAAAAGAGTACTCTTACTTTCCCATGGCAAGAAACATGGCTGTTCGGACGGGTGTCCAACCCTCAGAGTGGGATCCAGCTGTATGGCCCATGAGACCACGTCCACCCATGAGGGCCGCCTTGGGCACAAACAGGCATTGTGACCCTCAGCCTGAGCCCGCTTTCAAACAAGCCCCCTCAGGAGCTGGACAGGAGCCCAGAGAGCAGGACTGCCATGCCCCTAGGCCCACATCCTAACCCTTGGTGGGGTTCTCCAGGTGAAATTTCCCAGAATCCAACTCTGGAATCCCTGTTTGGGCGGGACCCCTGATACCGAAAACAGGACTCTTCCCTTCCCCTAGAAAGACACCGAACTCTTGGGAGCCGGGCAGAATCCCCATAGAGGAAGAATCTCCCATGGCCCCATGAGGCCAGCCCTCCATTCTGTGGCAATCCGAGACAAACAATTCAGACAGAGAAGCGTAAGCTACTGCCTCCCAGCCGACTGATCTTCAAATCCCTGGGAACAGTCCTCAGGGTGTGCAGATAGCTCCTGCCATCACCTCGCCCATAACCCTAACCTGAGTTTGTGTCTGCAAACTTCTGTCCCCAAAGCCATGGCACACGTGCCCTCCAGGATGGGGTCTCCGGAGTCACACAGCAGGATTGGACCCACCTTCCCGAAGGAAACTCTGCCTGTCACAGTTGTCCAAACCGTCCAGATTAGGAGAAACCTGCCAGGCCCCTGAGCCCACCCCAATTACATAGGCAGCTCTGGACAAAAATGCACAATGTGACACACCCTAGGCACCCACTTCCAGGCAGACAAGCAGGTCAATGACCCTGAGTCAGAAGATTGAACCTGACTTGGCCCTAGGCCCTCATCGGAACCCTAGCTTAGGTTTTCAGGCATCTATCCCCAGAAGCCTGTTCTGGACTACCTCCATATGGTCCAACATGTGGTCCCTGAGCCATACAACAGAACCCCTCCTGTCCCCAAAAGGAAACCTTGCCCTTGGGAGCTGGGTCCAACCCTCAGGGTAGGAGAATCCTGCATGGCCCCTGATCCACCGCCACATTCTAAGGTCTCCATGGACAGCAAGTAGCATTGTGACCCGTCAGACTGAGAAACCCTGTCAACTCAGCCCCCTTGGATCTTCGTCCCACAGCCAGCAAATCGAACCAGCCCTCTTCCTCGGCTGCAATATTACCTCGAGGTGGGCTTTCCAGGCATCCATGCGGAGGCTCTTCTATCCAAACATCCCATATGGGGGACTCTGGAGCCATTGAAATGGACTCCAACTGTCCTGCAGAAGGACACCTTGCTGTTTAGAGAAGCTCACAAGCCCAAGCGTGGGAAAACAGCAGAGCAGGCCTGCCATGCCCCTAGGCAAACATCCTAACCCTCGGCGGGGTTCTCAAGGTGCCATTCCCCAGAATCCGTCTCTGGAATCCCTGTTTGGGCGGGATCCCTGAGACCAAAAACAGCACCAAAAACCTTCCCCCAGAAAGACAGCAAACTCTTGGGAGACGGGCAGAATCACCAGAGAGGAAGATTCTCCCATGGCCCCATGAAGCCACTCCTCCATTCTGTGGCCATCTTAGACACACAGTTCAGACAGCAAACCCTGTGCTACCGCCTCCCAGCTGCACGAACCTCAAATTCAGAGAATCTGACCTCAAGGTGTGCAGATACTGGTGCCACCACTTTGGCCCTAACCCTCACCAGACTTTGTGTCTGCAGACTTCAGTCCCCAAAGCCCTGGCCCTCATGCCCTCCAAGATGGGGTTTCAGGAGCCACACCGCAGGACTGGGCCTGCCCTCCCTATGAAACTCTGCCTGTCAAAGTTTCCCAAACCCCCCAGAACATGAGAGAACTGCAAGGCCCCTGAGCCCACCCCAATTTCGTAGGTCTCTCTGGACTAAAATGCACAGTCTGACACACCCTAGGCACCCACCTCCAGGGTGACATCCACGTCAATGGCCCTGAGTCAGAAGGTTGAACCTGAACTGTCCCTGGGACCTCATCCGAACTCTGGCTTAGGTTTCAGGCATCTGGCCCCAGCAGCCTGTTCTGGAATACCACCATAAGGTTCAACATGTGGTTCCTGAGGCACACAACTGAAACCCCCTGTCCCCAGAAGGAAACCTTGCTGGTTCCAACCCTCAGGGTAGGAGAATCCTGCATGGCTCCTGAGCCACCACCAAATTCTAAGGTCCCCCTGGACAGCAAGCAGCATTGTGACCCATCAGCCTGAGAACCCCTGTCAACTCAACACTCTTAGAACATCGTCCCAAAGTCAGCAGATGGAACCTGCCCTGTTCATCGGCTGCAATGGTAACGTGAGCTGGGCATTCCCGGAATCCATGCGAAGAGCTCTGCAATCAAATCTTTCCATATGGGGGACCCTGGAGCCATTCTACCAGACTCTCACTGTCCCGCAGATGGACCTTGCTGTTTGGAACAGCTCACAAGCCCCAGAGAAGAGAAGAAAAAGCTACACGTGCCTTGAGGCCACCCCTCCATTCGCCGGCCATCATGGACACAACTGCAGTGTGAGCGGACATCTGACACTCGCACTTACTCAGGTGCTAGAGATTTTGAATTAGCCGCTGCCCAGTGGAAGTACCATGAGCTGGGCACTGAACTGAAACTTAGCTTGTGTTTTCAGGCTTCTGTCTTCACACTCCTGGTCTGCAAGCCCACCAGATTCCCAATTCTGGAGCCAAAACGCAGCCTTCTGCCTGCCCACCAGAAAGAAGTGCCCTATGGGTCTGCCCAGAAACCACACATGAGGATCCACCTGAACGGACCTTGAACGCATGACAATATCATAGAGCATCCTGGGCACTAATGCTCTGTCTGACACAGACTAGGGCCAAACCTCCTGTCAGCCAGACATATAGCGGGCCCCATATCCTGTAAGTGGGACATACAGTGGCCCGAGGCCATAATCTCTACAAAACCTGGGTGTTCAGGCATCTGTCCCCAGACCTTACCTCAAACCCCTGGCTGTGGTGAACCTGAAGTATAAAATAGTTGTCCTCCTTCCCCGTGGCAAGAAACCTGACTGCTGGGATAGGTGTCCAACCCTCAGAGTGGGAGCCAGCTGTATGGCCCATGAGACCACACCCACTAAGGAGGGCCACCCTGGGCACAAACAGGCATTGTGACACTCAGCCTGATCCCGCTTTCAAACAAGACCCCTCAGGAGCTGGACCAGGAGCTCGCAGAGCGGACCTGCCCTGACCCTAGGCCCGCATCCTAACCCTTGGTGGAGTTCGCCAGGCTCCCCGACCCAGAGACCGTCTCTGGAATATCTGTTTGTGCAGGACTCCTGAAACAGAAAACAGTACTCTTCCCTTCCCCCACAAAGACACCAAACTCTTGGGAGCCTGGCAGAATCCCCAGAGAGGAATATTCTCCCATGGCCCCATGATACCACCCTTCCATTCCGGTGCCATCATAGACACAAAATTCTGTCGCAAAAGCTTGTGTTACCTCCTCCCAGCCATCCTAAATTCAAATCAGAAAAAACTGCCCTCATGGTGTGGAGATATGGTCTGACATTACCTCGCTCCATACCTCACCTGAGTTTGTGTCTACAGACTTCTGTCCCCAAAGCCCTGGCCCACATGCCCTCCAGCATGGGGCCTCTGGAGCCACACCGCAGGACTGGGCCTGTCCTCCCGAAGAAAACTCTGCCCGTCACAGTTGCCCAAACACTCCAGATAAGGAGAAACCTCAAGGCCCCTGGGACCCCCCAATTTTGCAGGCCACTCTGGACAAAAATGTGCAGTCTGACACACCCTAAGCACCCACCTCTAGGCTGACACGCAGGTCAATGGCCCTGAGTCAGGAGATTGAACCTGATCTGGCCCTAGAGCCTCATCTTAACCCAACTTAGGGATTCCAGCATCTGTCCCCAGAAGCCTGTTCTGGAATACTGTAAGGGTCTGGTTGGCCTGAGGGAGTCATTTTGTGTTTATGTAGTGAACTTAGATTGACCCAACCCCTCCCAGAGGAACTTATTTGTAAAGCCTAGATACAAGGGTGGGTCAGGCCAGGTGAAGACATCCAATCAGTGGGGAGCACGTATATCTACTAGGGTAAATTGAATTCCAATTGGCAACCTCTGTGTTACCGAGCAGCTTTTTTCTGTGTGTGGCAGACCTAGCATGACTGTGCAGTTTTCTCGGTGTGTTGTAATCCCATTGGCCACCTGTGTGTGGGCCGGGCTCAACCACCTCTATAAAAGCTGGTCTGTGAGGCTGCAAGGGGAATATAGCAGGAGGAGTCAGAGTAGCCGGTAGGGGAGCCATTTTTCGCAGCCTCAACAGCCTTGCCACCCCGAGCAGAAGCAGCAGCAGTGCCGCCACGAGTGGCCTCACTGCCCCGAGCACCACCAGCAGCAGCAGCAGCGCCACCGCGAGCGGCCTCACTGCCCCAGGCAGTGTCGCCACTGGGAGCAGCCTCTCAGGAGCCGGGGGTGCAACCTCGTCATCGGGAGTGGCCTCGCTGGGAGCAGCGCAGCCCTAGCGTCATGAACATCACAGGGCAGCGGCCTCACCAGCCGGGCAGTGTTCTCTCCAGGGAGCAATGCTGCCAGAGTGTCGTCATCGGGAAGCGGGAGTCGTCAGGTAAGGGAAGTAATCGGTGTTGGTGTCCTGGTCATCGTCGCTTCTTTGTAAGAGATGGCCCCAACTGGTTGATTTGATATTCAATGCTTGGCATTGCTGGGAGCTTTGTTGGCTGCGGCCTCGTCCAGGGAGTGGTCTCACCGGGAGTGGCCTGTGGCACAGAGGGTGGGGCAGGGAGCCTCCAGGAGGGACCCCAGGCCAGGCAGGTGGTGGCCCCCAGCAAGGCTCGGGCACCTACCAGTCAGTTTGGTTTCTAATGCACGGGGCTCAGGCACCTACCAGTCAGTTTGGTTTCTGGTGCATGGCGGGAAATAAAGCTTTGCTTGATTTTCACTTTGTGTCAGTCTCGTCCTTTGATCACAGACCCTAACAATACCACCATAAGGTTCAATATGTGGTCCCTGAGCCACACATCAAAATCCCCCTGTCTGAGTAGGAAAACTTGCTCTTCAGAGCTGGGTCCAACCCTCAGGTGAGGGGCATTCATCATGACCCCTGAGCCACCGCCACATTCTAAGATCTCCCTGGACAGAGAGCAGCATTGTGACCCATAAGCCTGAGAGCCCCTGTCAACTCAGCTGCCTTGGAATGTCGCCCCAGAGGCACCGATCGAACATTCCCTGTTCATCAGCTGCAATGGTAACGCGAGATGGGCTTTCCAGGCATCCACGTGGTGAGGTCTCCTATCCATTCTTTCCATATGGGGGAACCTGGAGCCATTCAACCGGACTTACTTTGTACAGCAGAGGGACACCTCACTGTTTGGAACAGCTCACAAGCTCAGTGTGGGAAAATCTCCATGGCCTCTTGAGGCCACCCCTCCATTCATTGGCCATCATGTACACAATCTCCAGCATGAGCGGACATCTGAAACTCTCCCTTACTCAGGTGATGGAGATCTCGAATTAGCCACTGCACAGTGGAACTGCCAAGTCCTCGGCACTGAACTGAAGCATAGCTTGTATTTTCCGACTTCTGTCCTCACATTCCTGGCCTTCAAGCCTTCCAGACTGGGAATTCTAGAGCCACAACACAGCCTTCTGCTGTGGCGGGAAATAAAGCTTTGCTTGATTTTCACTTTGTGTCAGTCTCGTCCTTTGATCACAGACCCTAACAATACCACCATAAGGTTCAATATGTGGTCCCTGAGCCACACATCAAAATCCCCCTACCAGAAAGAATAGTGTCCTATGTGCCTGCCCAGAAACCCCACATGAGGATCCAACTGCATGGCCCTTGACAGCATCCGAATATCATAGGCCACTCTGGGCACTAATGCTTTGTCTGACACAGCCTGAGCCCTGATCTCCTGTCAGTCACCCTGATCGCGGGCCCCGTATCTGGCAGATGGGACCTGGCGTTTCCCAAAGCCGTCATCTCTACCCAACCTGGGTATTCAGGCATCTGTCCCCAGATCTTACCTCAAATCCCTGCCTTTGGGGAACCTGAAGCACAAAAGCGTACTCCTCCTTCCCCATTGCAGAATACCTGGCTGTTGGGATGGGTGTAAAACCCACAGAGTGGGAGCAAGCTGCTTGGCTCATGAGTACACGCCCACTCAGGAGGGCCACCCCGGGCACAAACAGGCATCCTGACTCTCAGCCTGAGCCCGCTTGCGAACAAGCACCCTCGGGAGCTGGACCAAGAGCCCACAGAGGGGGCCTGAAATGCCCATGGGCCCACTTCCTAGTACTCGGTGGGGTTCTCCAGGCACCCGGACCCAGAACCCGTCTCTGGAATCCCTGTTTGGGCGGGACCCCTGAGATGGAAAACAGCACTCTTCCTTTCCCCCAGAAAGACACCAAACTCTTGGGAGCCGGGCAGAATCACCAGAGTGGAAGAATCTCCCATGGCTCCATGATGTCACCCCTCCATTCCGTGGCTATCCAAGAAACACAATTCAGACAGAAAGAACTGTGCTACCTCCTCCCAGCCGCCTGAACTTCAAATCCTGAGAAGCTGCACTCAGGGTGTGCAGATAGGGCCTGCAATCTTCTCGCCCCTAAACCTCACCCAAGTTTGTGCCTGCAGACTTCAGTCCCCAAAGTGCAGGCCCACATTCCCTCCAGGATGGAGCCTCTGGAGCCACACTGCAGGACTGGGCCTGCTCTCCCGAAGGAAACTCTGCACGTCACAGTTGCCCAAACCCTCCAGGTTAGGAGATACCTGCCAGGTCCCTGAGCCCACCCCAATTTCTCAGGCTGCTCTGGAATAAAATGTACAGTCTGACACATCCTAGGCACCCAACTCCAGGCAGACACATAGGTCAAAATCCCTGAGTCAGAAAGTTGAACCTGACCTGCCCCTAGGACCTCATCAGAACCCTATTTTGTTTTCTCAGGAATCTGTCCTCAGAAGCCTGTTCTGGAATACCACCATAAGGTTCAACATGTGGTCCCTGAGGCACACAACAGAACACCCCCCCATCCCCAGTAGGAAACCTTGCTCTTGGGAGCTGGGTCCAACCCTCAGGGTAGGATAATCCTGCATGGCACCTGAGCCACTGCCACATTCTAAGATCTCCCTGGACAGCAAGCAGCATTGTGACCCATCAGCCTGAGAACCCCTGTCAACTCAGGCCCCTTGGAACTTTGCCCCAGAGCCAGCAGATTGAACCTGTGCTGTTCCCCGGCTGCAATAGGAATGCGAGGTGGGCTTTCCAGGAATCCATGCAGAGAGCTCTGCTATCCAATCTTTCCATATGGGGGACTCTGGAGATATTCAACCGGACTTCCCCTGTCCCGCAGAAGGACGCCTTGCTGTTTAGATCAGCTCACAAGCCCCAGCGTGGGATAAATTCCATAGCCTCTTGAGGCCACCCCTCCATTCATCGGCCATCATGGACACAAGCTCCAGTGTGAGTGGACATCTGACACTCGCCTTTACTCAGGTGCTGGAGATCTCGAATCAGCCCTTCACAGTTGAACTGCCATGCCCTGGGCACTGAACTGAAGCGTAGCTTGCGTTTTCCTACTTCCGTCCCCACACTGTTGGCCCGCAAGCCCTCCAGATTGGAAATTCGGGGCCACAATGCAGCCTTCTGCCTGCCCACCAGAAAGAAGTGCCCTACGGGTCTGCCCAGAAATCCCACATGAGGATCCACCTGTACAGCCCTCGAGGGCACCCCAATATCATAGGCCGACCTGCGCACTCATGCTCTGACTGACCCAGCCTGAGCCCTGAACTCCTGTCAACCACCTAGATAGCGGGCATTGTATCCTGCAGGTGGGACCTGCCATGGCCCAAGGCTGTCTCCTCTACCCAGCCTGGGTATTCAAGCAACTGTCCCCAGACCTTAGCTCAATCCCTGCCCATGGGGAAACCTGAAGCACAAAAGAGTATTCCTCCTTCCCCATGGCAGGAAACCTGGCTGTTGGGATTGGTGTTCAACCCTCAGAGTGGGAGCCACCTGCGTGGCCCATGAGACAATGGCCACTCAGAAAGGCCACCCTGGGCACAAACAGGCATTGTGACCCTCAGCCTGAGCCCGCTTTCAAACAAGCACCCTTGGTAGCTGGACCAGTAGCCTGTATATCAGGCCTGCCATGCAACCTAGGCCCAAATCCTAACCCTCGGTGGTGTTCTCCAGGTGCCTGGATGCAGAACCCGTCTCTGGAATCCCTGCTTTGGCAGACCCCTGAGATGGAAAACACCACTCTCACCTTCCCCCCAAAAGACACCAAACCCTCGGGAGCCGGGCAGAATCCCCAGAGAGGAAGAATATCCAATGGCCCCATGATGCCACCCTTCCATTCCGTGGCCATCTGAGACACAGAATCCAGACAGAAAAGATGGCGCTCCCGCCTCCCAGTCACCCTAATTTCCAATCCCGAGAAGCTGCCCTCAGGGTCTGCAGATCAGTCCTGCCATCACCTCACCCTTAACCCTAACCCGAGATTTTGTGTGCAGACATATCCCCCAAAGCGCTGGCCCACAGGCCCTCTAGGTTGGGGCCTCTGAAGCCACACCGCAGGACTGTGCCTGCCCTCCCGAAGGAAACTCTGCCCATCATGGTTGCACAAACACTCCAGATTAGGAGACACCTGCAAGGCCCCTGAATCCACCCCAATTTCGTAGGCTGCTCTGGACAAAAATGCACAGTCTGACACATGCCAGACACCTACCTCCATGCAGACACCAAGGTCAATGGTCCTGAGACCGAGGATTGTACCTGATATGCCCCTAGGACTTCATCGGAACCCTAGCTTAAGTTAACAGGCATCTGTACCCAGAGGCCTCTTCTGGAATACCTTCATATGGTGCAACATGTGGTCCCTGAGCCACACAAAAGAACAACTCCTGTCCCCAGAAGGCAACCTGGCTCTTGGGAGCTGCATCCATCCCACAGGGGAGGAGAATCCTGCATGGCGGCCGAGCCCCCCCCCCCTTCTAAGGTCTCCCTGGACACAAACCACCATTGTGACCCATGAGCATGAGACTCCCTGTCAACTCAGCCTCCTGGGCACTTCACCCTAAAGTCACCAGATCGACACTGCCTTGTTCCTGGGCTGCAATGGGAAGCTAAGCTGGGCTTTCTAGGCATCCATGCGGAAAGCTCTGCTACCAAATCTTTCCATATGGGGGACTCTGGAGTGATCCAAACGTACTTCTCATGCCCTGCCGAAAGAAACCTTGCTGTTCAGAGCAGGTCATAAGCCCCAGTCTGGGACAACCTCCACGGCCTCATGAGGCCACCCCACCATTCATCGGCCATTATGGACATGAATTCCAAGTGAGTGACCATCTGGCACTTGACCTTACTCAGGGGCTGGAGATCTCAAATCAGACGCTGCACATGGGAACGGCCATGTGCTCAGCACTGAACTGAACCGTCACTTGTGTATTCAGACATCTCTCCTCACATTCCTGGCCTGCAAGCCCTCCAGATTGGGAATTCTGGAGCCACAACATAGCCTTCTGCCTGCCCACCAGAGGAAAAAGGGCCTTAAGGAGGTGCCCAAAAACCACAAGAAAGGATCCACCTTCCCGGCCCTGGGCCGACCCCAAATTCTTAGGCCGCCCTGTGCACTAATGTGTGGTCTGCCACAGCCAGAGTGCAGACTTCCGCTCTGACACCCAGACAGCTGGGCACATATACAGTGGTTTGTACCTGATATGGCCCTAGGTCGTCATCTCTAACTAACCAGGGTTCTCAGGCATCTGTCCCTGTACTGTTCTCAAATGCCTGCACATGGGGGTACCTGATGCACAAAACAGAACTCCTCCTTCCTTATATCAGGAAACATTGCTGTTGGTTTGGGTGTCATTCTCAAAACCTCAGAGGAGGAGAAACCTGCATAGCCCATGAGGCCAGGCCAACACTTGAGGGCAGACCTGGGCATAAGCATGCATTGGGTCTCTCAGCCTGAGCTGCGTTTTCAAACAGGGCCTCTAGGTAACTGGAACAAGAGCATGCATATTGAGCTTGCCATGCCCCTTGGCTCCAATCTAACCAAAGACAAGTTTTCCAGTTCCTGTACCCAGAGCTCTGCCATGGAATTCCTCCTTTGGAGGGACTCTTGAGACAGAAAACAGGACTGCTCCCTTCACACATCATGACCCCACACTCTTGAGAGCTGGGCCAAATCCCCAGAGAGGGAGAATCAACCATAGCCCCTGAGGCCACCCCTCTGTTCCATGACCATCCTTGACACAAAATCCAGAGACAAAAGCCTGAGCTATGGCCTCACACTCGCCCTTATTTCCTATCCTGAGGAGCTTCCCTCAGGGTCTGCACATCGGGCCTGCCATAGCCTCGGCCGGAAACCTAAGCCAAGTTTGGTTTTCAGACTTCTGTTCCCACAGCCCTGACCCGCACACCCTCCAGGTAGGACCCTCTGGAACCACACCGCAGGACGGTGCCTGCCCTTTCAAAGGAAACTGGGCCCTTTCCATTGGCCATCACCCTACAGGTGAGGAAAAACCTGAAAGGCCACCATGGTCATCCCAATTCCGTAGACCGCCCTGGACAAAAAGGCACATTCTGACCCAATCTGAGCAACTACCTCCACTCAGACATGTACAGATGTCTCCCCAGAGACAGAAGATTGAGCCAGACAAGCCCCCAGGCCCTAATCTGGTCTCTAGCTTAGGTGTCCAGGCATCACTCCTCAGAGGCCTGGTTTTGAATCCCTGTATATGGGGTTTTCCTGAGGCTCAGCACAGAACACCTCTGATCTCCAGATGGAAACATTGCTTTTTGGATCTCTGTCCAACACTCATGGGAAGAGAATCCTGCAGGTACACTGAGAAACGGTCACATTCCAGTCTCCATGGACACAAAGTCACATTATATCCCATCAGCGTGGGAGTCCATTTCAACTCTGCCCCCTGGGCGGATCGCCCCAGAGCCAACAGATCGAATCTGCCTCGTCCCTAGGAGCCAGTGGGAATGCGAGGTGGGCTTTCTTCACATCGATCCTTTGAGCTCTGCTCTCTAATCTTTCTGTATAGGGCAGCCTTGAGACATACAACAAGACTCGCCTTTCCCACTGAAGGAAAACTTGCTGTCTGGAGCAAATCACAAGCCATAGAGTGGGAAAACCTCCATAGCCTCATGAGTCCACCCTTCCATTAAGGGGCCATGATGAACACAAACTCCAGCTTCAGCCAACGTCTGATACTCTCCCTTACATCACATGCTGCAGATCTCGTTTCAGCCTCTGCAGAGTGGACCTTCCATGCCCACGTCCCGAAACCTAACCCTAGCATGTGTTTTCAGACTGCCGTCTTCATACTCCTGGCCCACAAGCCCTCTAGATTGGCAATTCTTGAGTCACAACACCACATTCTGCCTATACACCAGAAGAAAAAAAGGGCCTTATGGGGCTGCCCAAAAACCCCAAATGAGGTTCCACCTGCACAGCCCTCGGCCCCACCCCAATTTCATAGGACACCCTGTGCGTTAATGCACTGTCTGCCACAGCCTGAGCCAAGACCTCCCTTCAGACACCCAGACTGCTGGCCGCATATCTAGTGGTTCGGACCTGACATGGCCCTAGGCCATCATCTCTACCCAACCTCGGTTTTCAGGCATCTGTCCCGGATCTGATATCAAAAGCCTGCACATGGGGGAACCTAATGCACAAAACAAAACTCCTTCCTTATGGCAGGAAACCTTGCTGTTGGTGTGGGTGTCGAAGTCAAACCCTAAGAGGAGGAGAAACCTACATGGCCAATGAGGCCAGGCCCATGCATGAGGGCCGGCCTGGGCATAAGCCCAGGCTTATTGGGACCCTCAGCCTGAGCCCCGTTTTCTAACAGGGCCTTTGGTAACTGGACCAAGAGCCCACATATCAGGATTGCCCTGCCCCTAGGCCCCAATCCTAACCAAAGCTGGGTTTTTTCAGTGCCCGAACCCAGAGCTCTGCTGTGGAGTCCTTCCTTTGGAGGGACTCTTGAGACAGAAAACAGGACTCCTCCCTTCCCACACCATGACCCCAAACTCTTGGGAGCTGGGACAAATACCCAGAGAGGGAGAATTGAACTTGGCCCCTGAGGCCACCCCTTCATTCCACCGCCATCCTTGATACAAGTTCCAGAGACAAAGTCTGAGATACACCCTCACACTCGCCCTTATTTCGGATCCCGAGGAGCTCCCCTCACAGTCTGTAGAACGGGCCTGCCATACACTCGGCCAGAAACCTAACTCGAGTTTGTCTTTTCAGACTTCTGTCCCCACAGCCCTGGCCCACACACCTTCTAGGCTGGGCCCTTTGGAACCACACCGCAGGACGGTGCTGCCCTTTCAAAGGAAACTGGGCCCTTTCCATTGGTCACAACCCTACAGGTTAGGAGAAACCTGAAAGGCCCCCATGACCATCCCAATTCCGTAGCCCCCCCCTTGACAAACAGGGATATTCTGACCTAAACAGAGCAACTACCTCCACTCAGACATACAGACAGATGTCTTCCAAGAGACAGAAGATTGAGCTGGACAAGCCCCAGGCCCTAATGTGAACCCTAGCTTAGGTGTCCAGGCATCTCACCTCAGAGGCCTGGTTTCGAATCCCAGCATGTGGGGGTTTCCTGAGGCACAGAAGAGAACACCTCCAGTCTCCATATGGGAACCTTGCTATTTGGATCTGTGTTTAACTTTCAGGGGAGGAGAAACTTGCAGGTCCCTGAGCCAGGGCCAGATTCCAAGGTCTCCATGGAAACAAAGCCACATTATGACACATCAGCATGTGATTTCATTTTAACTCAGCCCCCTGGGCAGCTCGCCCCAGAGTTAGCAGATAGAACTAACCTCATCCCTAGGAGCCACGGGGAAAGTGAGGTGGGCTTTCGGCACATCCATCCTTCAAGCCCTGCTCTCAAATCTTTCTGTATGGGGAAGCCTTGAGCCATGCAACAGGATTCGCCTGTCCCACCAAAGGAAACCTTGCTGACAGGAGAACTGCTGTCAGCAGAACAAGCCACAGAGTGGGAAAACCTCCATAGCCTCATGAGTCCACCCCTCCATTAATGAGCCATCATGGACACAAACTCCAGCCTCAGCCAGCTTCTGATACTCGCCCTTACCTCACATCCTGCAGATCTCAATTCAGCCTCTGCAGAGTAGGCCTTCCGTGCTCTCATTCTGAAACCTAACCCTAACTTGTGTTTTCAGACTGGCGTCCTCACACTCCTGGCCCACAAGCCCTATAGACTGGAAATTCTTGAGCCACAACACCACATTCTTCCTGCACATCAGAAGAAAAGACGGCTTTATGGGGCTGCCCAAAAACCCCAAATGAGGTTCCACCTGCACAGCCCTCGGCCTCACTCCAATATCATAGGCCGCCCTGTGCACTAATGTGCTGTCTGCCATAGCCTGAGCACAGATCTCCCTTCAAACACCCAGATGGCTGGCCGCATATCCAACGGTTTCGACCTGCCATGGCTCTAGGCCACCATCTCTACCCAACCTGGGTTTTCAGGCATCTGTCCCTGGACCTGATCTCAAAAGCCTGCACATGGGAGACCTGATGAACAAAACAGAACTCCTCCTTCCACATGACAGGAAACCTTGCTGTTGTGTGGGTGTCAAAGTCAAACCCTCAGAGGAGGAGAAACCTACAAGGCCCATTTGACCAGGATCATGCTTGAGGGCTGGCCTGGGCATAAGCACGCATTGGGACCCTCTGCCTGAGCCGCCTTTACAAACAGGGCCTCTCGGTATCTGGACCAAGAGCCCAGATATCAGGCTTGCCATGACCCTAGGCACCAATTCTAGCCAAAGCTGGGGATTTCCAGTGTCCGTATCTGGAGCACTGCTGAGGAATCCTTCCTTTGGAGGGACTCTTGAGACAGAAAACAGGACTCTTCCCTTCCCAAACCATGCCCCACTCTTTTTGGAGCGGGACCAAATCCCCAGAGAGGGAGAATTGGAACTGGCCCCTGAGGCCACCGCCTCATTCCACCGCCATCCTTGACACAAAATCCAGAGACAAAATTTTGAGATAAATCCTCACACTCGCCCTGATTGCCTATCCTGAGGATCTCCCCTCAGGGTCTGCAGATCGGGCCTGCCATACCCTCGACCGGAAACCTAAGCCAAGTTTGTGTCTTCAGACTTCTGACCCCAAAGATCTGGCCCACACACCCTCCAGGTTGGGCCCTCTGGAACCACACTGCAGGATGGTGCCTGACTTTTCGAAGGAAACTGGGCACTTTCCATTGGCCATCACCCTACAGGTGAGGAAAAACCTGAAAGGCCACCGTGGTCATCCCAATTCCGTAGACTGCCCTGGACAAAAGGCACATTCTGACCCAACCTGAGAAACTACCTCCACTCAGACATGTAGACAGATGTTTCCTCAGAGACAGGAGATTAAGCTGGGCATGACCCCGGCCCTAATCTGTACCTTAACTTAGGTGTTCAGGCATTTCTCCTCAGAGTCGTGGTTTCCAAACCCAGCTTATGGGGGTTTCCTGAGGCACAGAACTGAGCACCTCCCATCTCCAGATGGGAACCTTGCTATTTGGAGCTGTGTAAAACCCTCAATGTAGGATAATCAAGACCCCTGAGCCACTGCCAGATTGAAAGGTCTTCATGGACACAAAGCCGCATTGTGTCCCATCAGCATGGGATTCCATTTCAAATCAGCCCCCTGGGCAGCTCGCCGCTGAGCCAGCAGATTGAACTTGCCTCACCCCTACGATCCAGTGGGAATGGGAGGTGGGCTTTCTGTGCATCCATCCTTCGAGCCTTCCTCTCGAGTCTTTCCATATGGGGCAGCCTTGAGCCATCCAACAGGACTTGCCTGTCCCACTGAAGGAACCTGTCTGTCCAGAGAAGCTCACAAGTCCCAGAGTAGGAAAACCTCCATAGCCTCATGAGTCCACCCCTCCATTAAGGAGCCATCATGGACACAAACTCCAGCCTCAGCCAATGTCTGATAATCACCCTTACCTCACATCCTGCAGATCTCAATTCAGTCTCTGCAGAGTGGACCTTCCATGCCCTCATCCAGAAACCTAACCCTAGCTTGTGTTTTCAGACTTCCATTCTCACACTCCTGGCCTACAAGCCCTCTAGATTGGAAATTCTAGAGCCACAACGCAGCACTCTGCCTGCATACCAGAAGAAAAAATGGCCTTATGGGGCTGCCCCAAAACCCCAAGTGAGGTTCCACCTGCACGGCCCTCAGATGCACCCAATTTCATAGGCTTCCATGTGCACTAATGTGCTGTCTGACAGAACCATAGCCCAGACCTCCCGTCAGACACCCAGACAGGTGGCCGCATGTCCAGTGGATCTGACCTGCCATGGTGCTTGGCTCTCAGCTCTACCCAACCTGGATTTTCAGGCATCTCTCTCCAGATCTGATCTTAAATGCCTGCACATAGGGCAATCTGATGCACAAAACAGAACTCCTTCCCATGGAAGGAAACCTTGTGTTGTCGTGCATGTCAAAGTGAAACCCTCAGAGGAGGAGAAAACTACATGGCCCATTTGGCCAGGCCCATGCTTGAGGGCCGCCCTGGGCATAAGCACACATTGGGACACTCAGCCTGAGCCCCGTTTTCAAACAGGACCTCTCGGTAGCTGAACCAAGGGCCCACATATTGGGCTTGCCATGCCCCTAGACCGCAATCCTAATCCAAGCTGGGGATTTTCAGTTCCCATGCCCGGAGCTCTCCCGTGGAATCCCTCCTTTGGAGGGCCTCTTGAGACAGATAATGGGACTCCTCCCTTCCCACACTATGACCCCAAACTCTTGGGAACCTGGCCAAATGCCCAGAGAGATAGAAATGACCATGGCCCCTGAGGCCACCCCTCCATTCCACGGCCATCCTTGAAACAAAATCCAGAGACAAAAGTCTGAGATACGGCCTCACCTCGCCCTTATTTCCTATTCTGAGGAGTTCCTCTCAGGATCTGTAGATTGGGCCTGCCATACCCTCGACCGGAAACCTTAGCCGAGTTTGTGTTTTCAGACATCTGTCCCCACAGCCCTGGCCCACACACCTTCTAGGCTGGGCCCTCTGGAACCACACCACAGGACGGTGCCTGCCCTTTTGATGGAAACTGGGCCCTTTCCATTGGCCACAAGCCTACAGGCTAGGAGAATCCTGAAAGGCCACTATGGCCATCCCAATTCCCTAGACCGCCCTGGACAAAAAGGCACTTTCTGACCCAACCTGAGCAACTACCTCCACTCAGACACGCAGTCAGATGTCTCCCCGGAGACAGAAGTTTGAGCCGGATTTGCCCCCAGGCCTAATCTGAATCCTAGCTTAGGTTTCCAGGCATCACTCCTCAGAAGCCTCATTACGCATCCCAGCATATGGGGGTTTCCTGAGGCACAGAACAGAACACCTTCCGTCTCCAGATGGGAACCTTGCTATTTGGATCTGTGTCCAACCATCAGGGTAGTAGAATTCTGCAGGGCTCCTGAGCCACCACCAGGTTCCAAGGTCTCCATGAACACAAAACTGCATTATAATCCATCATCATGGGAGTCCATTTCAACTCAGCCCCATGGGCAGATTACCCAAGAGCCAGCAGATCGAACCTGCCTCATCCCAGTGAGTTAGTGGGAATGCGAGGTAGGATTTCCACGCATCAATCCTTTGAGCTCTGCTCTCCAATCTTTCAGTATGGGACAGCCTTGAGCCATGTAACAGGACTCGCCTGTCCCACCAAAGGAAACCTTGCTATCTGGAGCAGCTCACAAGCCACAGAATGGGAAAACCTCCATAGCCTCATGAGTCCACCCCTCCATTAAGGAGCCATCATGGACACAAAGTCCAGCCTCTGCCAACGTCTGATAATCGCCCTTACCTCACTTCCTGCTGATCTCAATTCAGCCTCTGCAGAGTAGGCCTTCCGTGCCCACGTCCTGAAACCTAACCCTAGCTTGTGTTTTCAGACTGGCATCCTCACACTCCTGGCCCAAAAGCCCTCTAGATTGGCAATTCTTGAGCCACAGCGCAGCACTCTGCCTGCACAACAGAAGAAAAAATGGCCTTATGGGGCTTCCCCAAAACCCCAAGTGAGGTTCCACCTGCACAGCCCTCAGACGCACCCCAATTTCATAGGCTTCCATGTGCACTAATGTGCTGTCTGCCATAGCCTGAGCCCAGAGCTCCCGTCAGACACCCACACAGCTTGCCACATGTCCAGCGGATCTGACCTGCCATGGCCCTAGGCTGTTATCTCTACCCAACCTGTGTTTTCAGGCATCTCTCTCCAGATCTGATCTTAAATGCCTGCACATTGGGGAACCTGATGCACAAAACAGAACTCCTCCTTCCCCATGGAAGGAAACCTTGCTGTTGGCATGGGTGTCAAAGTCAAACCCTCAGAGGAGAAAACTGCATGGCCCATTTGGCCAGGCCCACGCTTGAGGGCCGCCCTGGGCATGAGCACACATTGGGACCCTCAGCCTGAGCTCGGATTTCAAGCAGTGCCTCTTGGTAGCTGGACCAAGAGCCCACATATCAGGTTTGCCATGCCCCTAGGCCCCAATCCTAACCCAAGCTGGGGATTTTCAGTTCCCGTGGCTGGAGCTCTGCCATGGAATCCCTCCTTTGAAGGTACTCTTGAGACAGATAATAGGACTCCCCATTCCAACAGTATGACCCCAAATTCTTGGGAACCTGGCCAAATGCCCAGAGAGAGAGAACTGATCATGGCCCCTGAGGCCACCCCTCCATTCCACGGCCATTCTTGACACAAAATCCAGAGACAAAAGCCTGAGCTATGGCCTCAAACTCGCCCTTATTTCCTATCCCGAGGAGCTCTCCTCAGTGTTTGTAGATCAGGCCTGCCATACCCTCTGCACGAATCCTAACCCAAGTCTGTGTTTTCAGATTTTTGTCTGTAAGGGCCTACTTAATCAGAGGGAGCCATTTTGTTTTTTTATGCAGTAAACTTAGATTGACCCTGCCCCTCCCAGAGGAACTTACTTGCAAAGTGTAGATACAAGGGCGGGTCAGTCCAGGTGAAGAAATCCAATCATTCGGGCGTGCATATATCTACTTGGGTAAACTGAAATTCAATTGGCCACCCGTGTGTTACCTAGCAAGATGTGTGTGTGTGTGTGTGTGTGTGTGTGTGTGTGTGTGTGTGTGGCAGACCTAGTATGACCGTGCAGTTTTCTCTGTGTACTGCAATCTCATTGTCCACCTGTGTATAGCCCTGCTAAACTACCTCTATAAAAGTAAGTCTGTGAGACTGGGAGGGGTCACATCTTTGCCAGAGACAGCCCTGGCTGGTCAGTTTGATTCTTGATGCTTGGCGCAAAATAAAGCTTTGCTTGACCTTCGCTTTGTATCAGTCTCGCTCCTTTGATTACGGACTCAAACATTGGTGGCTCATAGATGATCAAACGATGAGAACTGAGCCAGCATAAGAATTTCTGGGAAAGCCTCCAGAGGTAAGATCTTGGGACCCTCACTGCCTGGTTGTGGAGATCCAGGGTATGGCCAACCAGGGAGAAACTGGACGCAGCCATGCTCCCAAGGGCTGGATTGGATATAGGGGACTCCCCCATCCCTCTTCTGGGACCTTCCAGGGGGGTTTAGTCCCCCTATTAGGTCAGGGACCTTCCAGGGGATTAGAGTCCCCCTAGGTGGTCAAGGGGCTAAGAAAACCCCCACTAGGAGGTGGTTGCAGGAGATCAAGAAAATCTCCACCAGCCTCTGGGTCTGGTTGTCTTTGTCTTGTCTTTTCTTGCCTGTTGTGTTGCTCATCCCTAGGGAACCAAGAAAATCCGCATAGGCGAGCGTCTCTAGGGGAATGAGAAAACCCCCACCAGCATCAGTCTCTGGGTGAGGGCCGCTGGGTCTGCAGTTGTTTAGTCCTTTCTTTTTGTTGTCTTTTGCGTTGTTTGTTGTGTTTGAAGGAATGGGGCAAGCAGAGAGTAGGGGGATTCTGACTTTCATCTCTCTGTTCCTCATAATAGATGTGGGGCTTCTCCCTCATTCATTTCTTGTTTTAAGGGCTATGAATGGAGCCAACTGTGTTAGTCTAACTCGAAACAGAGACTTTAAGAAATATTCCCAAACAGCTGCTGAAACTCCATTTGTTTCAGGGAATTCCTTGCCTTTGCTGGCCGACGTGGACTGCTTAGCTCCTCCCCCTTGCTGGCGGGAAAGCATGGCATCTGAAGTAGAAATGGTTATTTGTCTGACTCAAGTTTTTAATAGGTAATTGTTGAAGTGGCTTTTGAAGTCTTTGGTAAACTGAAACTGTGAAGGGTTGCTTGAATTAAATGGAATTAAATTTGTTGGACATCAGGTCTTAACCAAATGGGATAAAATGCTAGAGTATTGGTTGCTGGAACTGAGTTTGTGCTTTTGAAATCTGCCGGTGAACATGTTTTGTGCTTAACTGATTCTTAAATTTGCCTTCTAAAAATTCTCTTGTAAAATGACTTCCGCCTTAAAGGAAATTCATATGGAAAGACTTTCAGGACAAATTCAGGTGTTTGATATGTTGAAATACTGAACTGAAATGGGTAAGATTTTACAGAAGTAAAAGCTGCATTCTGACTAAGCCAGAATTAGTAACATGGGACTAGGTGAACCGAAAGATTGTAATGTTGTATCTCTTGATGTTTTGTCTTATTTTAAACCTCAGTGGTTCTGTAATGTTTGCTCTTCCAAACTAGGAAAAGTTTTTCTTAAGTTATCTGTAACTTAAGAGAGATGTGACAGAGATAGAAAATATGTCATTTGTAAACAAATCAAGGTATTCAGCTCTTTTATCTCTATCTGAAACCAAAAGGTCTCAGCAAGTATTCTTCTTCCATGGCAATCAGTCATTTGCATAAGTTCAATAAGAATCTCTTCTCCTTGTAACAGGGCACCATTGGAAACACTGGTTATTTTACCAAGGCTTTGACTGGAATGTCATATTTGAAAAGACTCAGATATGAATAGACAGCTTAAAGGAACTAAGGTTGACTTTATAAAACCTGGAACTTTAAAGCCCTTTGGAACTGTTGGACTGATACCTTGCTTACAGAGTTCCCAGCAGCCAGAATAGGTGTGTAAAGCATGCTACTTCCTGGCAGGTTTAGGTACCTCTGGATACTTTGGGGACCTCAGGAAGAGGAATTTGCCCAATCGATAGTTATTGCAGGCATGTCTGATGGCAAGTACGTAGCTTATCTTCTAGTCTGGAGAGGGTACTATAAGTTCAACCAAGAGATTTCTTATGAGAAGTTCCAGGAAAGAAGATTGTAAAAGGTTTATATGATCACTCACTGTTCTTGCTGAGCGTATGTAAATAATTAGGCCAACTTTGTTAAAACTGGACTTGATTTTCAGATAAATTAGTCCTGATTTGACTATCTGGATATGAGGGTGATTTTAGAGAGAAAAATTATGTTTTAATAACACACCTTTATGGATGTTAAATTCTAGATTTCATTGTCTACCTAAGCTAGACAACTTGAGGTAAACTTCAGGGAAGTTGCACAATAGCTCGTTTAGATGATCTTTCTTTTGTCAGTCAGTCAGGCCCAGATATAGGGAGGAAACTTCAGAAAATTGAAGGATTTGAAGGGAATAATCTGACTGAGTTAGTGGGAATATCAGAAAATATATTTAACATCAGGGATGCACAGGAGGAAGGTTTTGGCATTACATGAGGCAGGTAGGGGATGTGAAAAGGAAGGAAAAGCCTAAGCACAGAGAAGGCAGGCAGGAAGACTTAGTTTCAGAGCAGTCCACTTACTGTAAGGAAAAAGGACATTGATCCAGGGAGTGCCCCAAAAGGAAGACAGTAATGCTGGCCACCAGAGAATGAAGGGGCCATAGTTTGCAGCCCCTCCCCAAACCTTGGGTAAAATTGAAATGAAGGGGAAATCAACTGATTTTTGGTGGACACGGGAGCCCAATTTTCATCATTGAGTATCCCAAAGATGCATTTTTCTGCCTATCTATAACAGGGGAGTCTCATCCTCTCTTTGCTTTGGAGTGGTCCAACCCACAGGAAGGGTTCCAAGGCCAGCTCACCTAGACTAGTCTTCCACAAGGGTTCAAGAGTTCACCCACTATCTTCGATGAGGCCCTACATGAGGATTTGCATGAGTACAGAACCTCCAACCTGGGAGTCACTCTGATACAGTATGTTGATGACTTGCTAATAGCCACTGAGGAATATGAGTCATGTTTGGGGGGATGAGAGCTCTCTTTCAGACACTGGAGGAAAAAGGGTATCATGTGTCAGCAAAGAAAGTACAGCTCTGTCAGAGCCACACCACATATCTAGGCTTTGACTCCACGAGGGAGTGCATTCACTGTCTGAGTCCAGGAAACAGGTGATCACCTGATACTCCCACCCCACCACGTCCCAACAAGTGAGGGAGTTTCTTGGGATGGTGGGCTACTGTAGGCTGTGGATACCACGGTTTACAATGATTGCCCGACCTCTCTACGAACTGGCAAAAGGGGGGCTCACTATAATAGGGTGGGCAGCTGAGGCAGAAGGAGCATTCCCAGAATTACAAACAGCCTTACTGAGTGCCCCAGCACTGGCCATCCTGGATGTTACCAAGCCCTTCCACTTGTATATGGATGAAAAAACAGGGGTGACCAAAGGAGATTTGACTCAGACTCTGGGGCCTTGACAAAGGTAGTATCCTATCTTATCAAGAAACTACATCCAGTAGTGGCTGGGCTCCCCCTTTGCCTCAGCCTAATTGCTGGCACGGCCCTCCTGGTCAAGGATGCCAGTAAATTGACTTTGGGTCAAAATCTTATGTGGACCATCACCCACACTATCGAGGGCCTTCTCCAGACTCCACCCAACTGATGGATGCTGAACACCTGAGTGACAGGGTATCAGGCCCTCCTCCTCAACGAACCAAGAGTGACCATGCAGCCCCCAGCAGTACTAAATCCAGCTATGCTGCTGTCAGAATAGCTGGCTGACCATCCACATGATTGCAGGCAGGTCCTAACCCAAGTCACATGAGTAACGCTGGACCTCAGAGACATTGCTTTTCTCGATGTGGAGGTGACTCTGTTCACAGATGGGAGTAGCTACATGTTCGATGGAAAGAGGTATCTGGGGGCTGCGGTGGTTTCCCCTGATCAGGAACTCTGGACGTCAGCCCTGCCACATGGAACATCAGCCCAAAAGGTGGAGCTGCTTGCACTCATCAAGGCATGGCAGATGGCCAAGTTAAAACCGCCAATATCTACTATGGACTTCAGGTACACCTTTGCTACTCTCCATAGACATATGGCTATTTATAAAGAAAGGGGCCTTTTAACATTAGAGGGAAATGACTTAAAAACAGAGGAAAAATATTGGTTCACCTCCAGACTATTTGGGACACAAAAGCAGTGGCTGTCATGCATTTCCCAGGACACCAAAAGGGGACTGATCTGATTTCAAAAGGAAAACAATTAACAGATCAAGCCGTAAAGCAAGCAGCCTGAAAAACAGTGCAAGAACTGGTTACACTCCTGTCTCCAGCCCTACCAGAAAAACTGAACTATTCAGAAGATTTAAAGTATTTACAAAAATGGCTTAAATTAGACCATGAGGGGGATTGGGTTAAGACTAAAACAGGAAAGTTAATTCTTCCTCAAAGACTACGTAAGAAGTTAGTAGACCGAGGGGTGCCTGGGTGGCTCAGTGGATTAAGCCTCTGCCTTCGGCTCAGGTCATGATCTCGGGGTCCTGGGATCAAGTCTCGCATCGGGCTCTCTGCTCCGCAGGGAGCCTGCTTCCTCCTCTCTCTCTGCCTCTCTGCCTACTTGTGAACTCTCTCTGTGTCAAATAAATAAATAAAATCTTAAAAAAAAAGAAGTTAGTAGACCGATACATTGGGGTACTCATTTGAGGACACGAAAACTCATGGAACTTATAGGCAAGCTGTTCCAGGTTTCTAAATTAGGGCACATTGTTCAAGATATAGTTGATAGTTGTGCTCTATGCCAGGATGTTTATGTTGGAGGAACTAGAATCAGAAGAGGGAAAAGAGAAAGAGTTAAGGAACCAGGAATTTATTGGGAAATAGATTTTACAAAAATGAAACCCAGAAAATATGGGCACAAGTATATGTTAGTTTTTGTAGATACCTTTTCAGGCGGGGTAGAGGCTTTTTCCAGCAAACATGAGATGGCAGGAGTGGTAGCCAAAAAAGCTATTAGAGGAAATAATTCCTAGGTTTGGGCTGGCTCTCACAATCGAGTCAGACAGTGACCCTGCATTTGTGAGTTCAGTCTCATAGGCATTGGCCAAGTCTGTGGGCACTAATTGGACACTACAATTTGACTACTGGCCCCAGAGTTCCAGGCAAGT
The DNA here is from genome assembly GCF_922984935.1 of Meles meles. Taxonomy (NCBI): domain Eukaryota; kingdom Metazoa; phylum Chordata; class Mammalia; order Carnivora; family Mustelidae; genus Meles; species Meles meles. Next base: position 54,442 of record NW_025721122.1, read on the forward strand.
AGAGAGAATGAACTGTAATCTTAAAGAGACCTTGACAGAGCTAATTCTGGAGACTGGTGGTGAATGGATGGATCTCCTATATTTTGCCCTCCTCAGGGTGCGATGCACACCCTACTTAGATAAGGTGACCCCATTTGAAATAAGGTTTGGGAGACCCCTCCCCACCCCTCACTCTGCCCTAGGCTCTAAGAGGTTGCCCTAGCAGAAATGACTGATCAGTCTGTACTCCAGTCACTGCAGGCATTACAGTCTATCTTAAAAAGAACTCAAACAGGGATCCAAACTGTCCACACTAAGATGGAGTCGGAGGTGGAACCACATCCTTACCAACCCGGGAACTTGGTTTGGGTACATCACCATCAAGTGGGAAACTTGGAGCGTCACTGGCTGGGGCAGTTTACTGTCATCCTGACCACCCCCATGGCAATAAAAGTAGAAGGCATCAGGGCCTGGATTCACGCGGGTCATGTCAAACAAGCTGAGGGCGAGGACAAGGATGCCCCCCATAGATGGAAGCTGCAGCCAATGGACCCCGCTGACTGTGGACTAAAGCTAAGATTCAAAAGACTATGAGTTCATTGTTGCTACTATTGTTACATGTTTATGTAAAGTATAAGTGGGAAATTAGATGAACGGAATTAGGAAAAATGGAAAAGGTTATACAAAGCAGTAAATGGGTAACTCATCAGCCGACTGCGCACTAATGTCATTTGTATAAGAGAAAATTAGAGTGATTAAATGCCAGTCTTACATGCTCAATATAACATAGAACTGGTTGAAAAGTCAAGGATTTGAGTAATCTCCAGAGATAAGGGGGGAATGTAAGGGCTACTTAATCAGAGGGAGCCATTTTGTTGTTTATGCAGTAAACTTAGATTGACACTATGCAGTAAACTTAGATTGACCCTATGCAATAAACTTAGATTGACCTTGCCCCTCCCAGAGGAAATTACTTGCAAGGTCCAGATACAAGGGCAGGTCAGGCCAGGTAGAGACAGTCAATCAGTGGGGGGCTCACATATCTACTAGGGTGAATTGTAATTCAATTTGCCATCATGTGTGACCTAAAATGACTATGCAGTTTTCTCTGTGTATTGTAATCTCATTGGCCACCTGCGTATAGCCCAACTAAACTACCTCTATAAAAGTTAGTCTGTGAGGCCGGGAGGGGTTGTCTCTTTGTAAGAGATGATCCCAACCGTTCTGTTGATTCTCCATGTTTGGCGTGAAATAAAGCTTTGCCAGACCTTCAATTTATATCAGTATCCCTCCTTTGATTACACACCCAAACAGACAGAAGTGTGAAAACACAAGCAACAGTTAAGTTCAGTGCCGAGCGTGTGGCAATTCCAATGTGAACAGCTGATTTGAGATCTCAAGCACCTGAGTAAGGGCGAGTGTCAGATGTCTGCTCATGCTAGAGTTTGTGTCCATGATGGCCAGAGATTGGAGAGGAGGTCTCATGAGGCTATGGTAGTTTCTCACGCTGGGGCTTGTGAGCTGCTCCAAATAGCAAGATGTCCTTCTGTGGCACAAAGCGAGTCCACTGAGATAGATCCAGGGTCCCCCATATGGAAGGATAGGATATCAGAGCTCTCTGCATGGTTGCCTGGAAAGCCCACATCGTGTTATCATTGCAGCCAAGGTACAGGGCATGTTCAATCTGTTGGCTCTGGGGCAAATTTCCAAGGGGGCTGAGTTGACAGGGATTCTCAGGCGGACGGGTCACAATGCTGGTTGGTGCCCAGGGAGACCTGAGAATGGGGCAGTGGATTAGGGGGATTCTCCTAACATGAGGGTTAGACCCAGCTCCCAAGAGCAAGGTTTCCTTCTGGGGACAGGAGGGGTTCTGTGTGTGGCTCAGGGACCATATGCTGGACCATATGTTGGTATTCCAGAACAGGCCTTGGGGGACAAATGCCTGAAATGCTAAGCTACGCTACCAATGAGGTTCTTGGTGCAAGTCAGGTTGAATCATCTGTCACAGGGACATTGACCTGCGTGTCTGCCTGGAGATTGGTGCCTAAGGTGTGTCAGACTGTGCAATTTTGTCCAGAGCGGACTACGAAATTGGCGTGGGCTCAGGGGCTTTTCAGGTTTCTCCTAATCTGGAGGGTTTGGGCAAGTGTGACGGGCAGAGTTTCCTTTGGGAGGGCAGATGCAGTTCTGCGGTGTGTCTCTGGAGGCACCATCCTAGAGGGCATGTGGGCCAGGGCTTTGGGGACAGAAGTCTGCTGCCACAAACTCGGGTGAGGGATAGGGGTGAGGTGATGGCAGGCCCGGTCTACGGACCCTGAGGGCAGCTCCTCAGGATTTGAAATCCGGGCGGATGGGAGACAGTAGTGCAGGCTTTTCTATCTTGAGGGTGTGTCTGGGATGGTCACTGAATGTAGCGGTACCGTCATGGGGCCATGGGAGATTATTTCACTTGCAGATTTTATCCAGCTTGCGACAGTTTGGTGTCTTTCTGGGGGAAGGGAAGAGTGCTGTTTTCCATCGCAATGGTCCCACCCATACAGGGATTCTAGAGATGGGTTCTGTGCCTGGGGGCCTGGAGAATACCACCGAGGTTTAGGATTTGGAACTGAGGCATGGCAGGCCTTCTCTGGGGGCTCCTGGTCCAGTTCCCAAGGGGGCTTGTTTGAAATCAGGCTCAGACTGAGGGTCACAATGCCTGTTTGTGCCCAGGGCAGTCCTCCTGAGTGGGCGTAGTCTCATATTCCATGCAGGGGGCTCCCACTCTGAGGGTTAGACAAGCATCCCAACAGCCAGGTTTCCTGCCATGAGGAAGAAGGAGTATTCTTTTGTGCTTCAGGTTCCACTAAAAGCAGTGATTTTTGCTAAGGTCTGGGGACAGATGCCTGAATACCCAGGTTGGGTAGAGATGACGGTCTTGGGCCACAGCAGGTGCCACCTGCTGGATATGAGGCCCTTTATCTGGGTGGCTGACAGGAGGTCGGGGCTCAGGCTGTGTCAGACAAGCATTAGTGCACAGGGCACCCTATGATATTTAGGTGCCATTGAGGGCCCCGCAGGTGAGACCTCATGTGAGGATTCTGGGCAGACCAATAGGGCACTTCTTCTTTCTGGTGGGCAGGCAGAGGGTTGCCTAGTGACTCCAGAATTCCCAATCAGGAGGGCTTGCAGGCCAGTAGGGCGAGGACATTAGTCTGAAAACACAAGCTACAGTTAAGTTTAGTGCCGAGCGCATGGCAGTTCCAATGTGCATTGGCTGATTCGAGATCTCCAGCAACTGAGTGAGGGTGAGTGTCCGATGTCCACTCCGTGTTGGAGTTTGTGTCCATGATGGCCAACGAATGGGAGGGTGCCCTCAATAACCCATGGACGTTTTCCCACGCAGGGATTTGTGAGCTGCTCCAAACAGCAAGGTATCCTTCTGCGGGACATGGGGAGTCCTGTAGAATTTCTCCAGGGTACCCTATATGGAAAGATTGCATAGCAGAGCTCTCCGCATGGACGCCTGGAAAGCTCAGCTCAGCTTACCATTGCAGCCCAGGAACAAGGCAGTGTCCATCTGGTGGCTGTGGTGTGAAGTGCCCAGGGTACTGAGTTGACAGGGAATCTCAGGCAGATGGGTCACAATGCTGGTTTGTGTCCAGGGAGATCTTAGAATATGGTGGTGGCTCAGGGGCCATGCAGGATTCTCCTATCCTGAGGGTTGGACCCAGCTCCCAAGAGCAAAATTCTTCTGGGGACAGGAGGGGTTCTGTTGTGTGCCTCAGGGACCACATGTTGGACCATATGTTGGTATTCCAAGACAGGCCTATGGGAGCTAATGCCTGAAAACCTAAGTTACGGTTCTGATGAGGTCCTAGGGGCTTGTCAGGTTCTATCTTCTGACTGAGGGCCATGGACCTGCATGTCTTCCTGGAGGTAGGTGCCTAGGTTCTGTCAGGCTGCACATATTTGTCTAGAGTGGCCTACGGAATTGGAGTGGGCTCAGGGGCCTTGCAGGTTTCTGCTAATATGGAGGGTTTTGGCAATTGGGACAGGCAGAGTTTTCTATGGGAAGGTAGGCCCAGTCCTGTGGTGTGGCTCTGGAGGCCCCATCCTGGAGGGCATGTGAGCCAGGTCTTTGGGAACAGAATTCTGAAGAAACAAACTCGTGTTAGGGTTAGGAGCGACGTGATGACAAGTCCTATCTGCACACCCTGAGGGCAGCTCCTCAGGATTTGAAATTCGGGCAGATGGGAGGAAGTAGCGCAGGCTTTTCTATCTGGATGGTGTGTCTAGGATGGCCACTGAATGTTGCGGTGCCCTCATGGGGCCATGGGAGATTCTTCCACTCTGAGGATTCTGCCCAGCTCACGACATTTTGGTGTCTTTCTGGGGGAAGGGAAGAGTGCTGTTTTTTGTATCAGGGGTCCCACCCAAATAGGGATTCCAGAGACAGGCTCTGGGTCTGGGCGACTGGAGAAGCACACCGAGGTTTAGGATGTGGGCCTAGGGGCATGACAGGCCCTCTCTGGGGGCTCCTTGTCCAGCTCACAATGGGGCTTGTTTGAAAGTGGGCTCAGGCTGAGGGTCACAATGCATATTTGTGCCCAGGGTGGCCCTCGTCAGTGGACATGGTCTCATGGGCCATGCAGCTGGCTCTCACTCTGAGGATTGGACACCCATCCCAACTGCCAGATTTCCTGCCTTGGGGAAGGAGTACACTTTTCTGCTTCAGGTTCCCCCACAGGCAGGGATTTGAGCTAAGGTCTTTGCACAGATGCCTGAATACTCAGGTTGGGTACAGATTATGGCCTCGGGCCACAGCAGTTGCCACCTGTAGGATATGGGGCCCGCTATCTGGGTGGCTGACAGGAGGTCGGGGCTCAGGCTGTGTCAGGCAGAGCATTAGTTCCCAGGATGGCCTATGATATTGGGGTGCCGTCGAGGGCCGTGCAGGTGGATCCTCATGTGGGATTTCTGGGCAGACCCATAGGGAATTTCTTCTTTCTCATGGGCAAGCAGAGAGCTCCGTAGTGGCTCCAGAATTCCCTGTCTGGAGGACTTGCAGGTCAGGAGCGTGAGGACAGAAATCTGAGAACACAAGTTACGGTTCAGTTCAATGTCGAGCGCATGGCAGTTCCAATATGCAGCGGGTGATTCGAGATCTCCAGCACCTGAGTAAGGGCGAGTGTCAGATGCCCGCTCATGCTGGAGTTTGTGTCCATGTTGGTCATCGATTGGATAGGTGACATCAAGAGGCCATGGAGGCTCTCACACGCTGTGGCTTGTGAGCTGCTCCAAACAGCAAGGTGTCCTTCTGCGGGACAGGGGGAGTCCAGTTGAATGCCCCCAAGGTTGCTCATATATAAAGATTTGGTAGCAGAGCTCTCTGCTTGGATGACTGGAAAGCCCACCTCACGTTACCATTGCAGCCGAGGAACAAGGCAATTTCGATCTGCTGGCTCTGGGGCGATGTTCCAAGGGGGCTGAGTTGACAGGGGTTCTCAGGCTGACGTGTTACAATGCTTCTTGCTGTCCAGGGAGACATTAGAATGTTCTGGGGGCTCAGGGGCCATGCAGGATTCTACTACCATGAGGGTTGGACCCAGCGTGCAGGAGCAAGTTTTCCTTCTGGGGACAGGAGGGGTTCTGTTGTATGGCTCAGAGACCACATGTTGGAACATACATTGGTATTCCAGAACAGGCCTCTGGGGACAGATGCCTGAAAAGCTAAGTTAGCATTCCAATGAGCTCCTAGGGGCTTGTCGTGTTCTATCTTCTGACTTAGGGCCATTGACCTGTGTGTATGCCTGGAGGTAGGTGCCTAGGGTGTGTCTGACTGGGCGTTTTGTCCAGAGTTGCCCACAAAATTGGGGTGGGTTCAGGGGCCTTGCAGGTTTCTCCTAATATGGAGGGTTTGGGCAACTGGGAGGGGTAGAGTTCCCATAGGAAGGGCAGGCCCCATCCTGCCATGTGGCTCTGGAGGCCCCATCCTGAAGGGTGTGTGAGCCAGGGCGACCCTCCTGAATGGACTTGGTCTCAGGGGCCATGCAGCTGGCTCCCACTCTGAGGGTTGGGCACACATCCCAGCAGCCAGGTTTCCTGCCATGGGGAAGGAGTACTCTTTTGTGCTTCAGGTTCCCCCATAGGCAGGGATTTGAGCTACAGTCTGGGGACAGATGTTTGAATACCTACGTTGTTTAAATGACAGCCTTGGGTCATGGCAGGTACAACCTGCAGGATCTGCATCCCGTTATCTGGGTGGCTGACAGGAGGTCCGGGCTCTGGCTGTGTCCAATAGAGCTTTAATGTACAGTACAGCCTATGATATTGGGGTGCCATCGAGGACCGTGTAGGTGGATCCTCATGTATTGTTTCTTGGCAGACCCATAGGGCACCTGTTCTTTCGGTTGGCAGGCAGAAGTCTGCGTTTTGGTCCCAAAATTCCCAATCTGGAGGGCTTGAGTGCCAGGAGTGTGAGTACAGAAGTCTGAAAACATGTGCTACGGTTCAGTTCAGTGCTGAGCCCATGGCAGTTCCAATGTGCAGCAGCTGATTTGAGATCTCCAGCATCTGAGTATCAGACGTCTGCTCACTCTAGATTTTCTGTCCATGAGAGCCGAAGAATGGAGGGGTGGCCTAAGAGGCCATGGATGGTTTCCCACACTGGAGCTTGTGAGCTGCTCCAAACAACAAGGTGTCCTTCGTTGGGAAGGCAAGAGTCCGGTTGAATGGCTCCATGGTCCCCCACATGGAAAAACTGGATAGCAGAGCTCTCTGCATGGATGCCTGGAGAGCCCACATCCCATTATCATTGCAGCCGGGCAACATGGCAAGTCGATACCATCAGTCCGAAACCTAAGTCTAGTTTGTGTTTTCAGACTTACACCCACCAACCCTGGCCCACAAACCCTCCAATCTGGAACCTCTGGAACCACACCTCAGGACTGTGCCTGGCCTCTCCTAGGAAACTGTGCCCATTCCGTTGGCCACAACCCTACAGATCCAAATCGTGTGGGCTTCCCTGGACAAACAGGTGCATTCTGACAGAAGCTGTTCTACCAACTCCACTCAGACACGAGACCGATATCCCCAGAGACAGATCATTGAATTGGACAGTCCCTTGTCCCTAATCTGAACCCTAGCTTTGGTTTCCAGGCATCTCTCCTCAGAGGCCTGGTTGCCAATACCAGCATATGGGGCTTTCTTGAGGCACCAAACAGAAACCCTCTCATCTCCACATGGGAAGCTTGTCTTTCAGAGCTGCTTCAAACCCTCTGGGTCAGAGAACACTGCAGGTTCCTGAGCAACTGCCACATTCCAAGGTCTCCATGGACACAAACCCATATTATGACCCATCCTCAGGAGAGTCCATTTCAACACAGCTCACTGGGTAGCCCAGAGCCAGCAGATCAAACCCGAATTGTGACTTGGAGACAAAGGGAATGCGAGGTGGGATGCCAGGCATCCATCCTTAGAAACCTGCTCTCGAGTCTTTCCGTATGGGGCATCCTGGAGCCATCAAACTGGACTCGACTGTCCCGCAGAGGAAAACTTGTGGATTAAGCAGCTCACAAACCCCAGCGCTGGAAAACCTCAATGACCTCATGTCGCTCCCCCCCCCTTAATGAAGGGTCATCATGGACACAAACTCTAGCCTAAGCTAACATCTGATACTCGCCCTGTTGTCAGCATCTGCAGATTGCGCCAGCCATGACCTCTGCCTCAAACCTAACCCTAGCTTGTGTTTTCAGACTTCCGCCACACACTCCTGGCCCACAAGCCCTCCAGACTGGGAATTCCAGAGCCACATTCAGCACTCTGACTGCACACCAGAAGATAAACTTTGCCCTATGGCACTGCAAAGAAACCCCAAATCAGGATCAACCTGCACGCCACACGACTGCACCACAATGATATAGGCTGCCCTGGGCACTAATGTTCTGTATGACACAGCTTGAGCCTGGATCTCCCGACCAACACTCAGAAAGCTTGCCCCACACCCAGCACATCACACCCTCCATGGCCTTAGGCTGTCATCTCTACCCACCTGGCTTTTCAGACTACAGAACCTAGACCTTATCTCCAATCACTGCACAGGTGTGAACTTGATGCAGAAATCAGAACTCCTCCATCCCCATGGCAAGAAAAAATGCTGTTGGCATGGTGTGCAACCTTCAGGGTAGGAGAAAGCAGCATGGCCAATAAGGCCAGCCCATGCTTGAGGGACGTCTGGGGCAAAAACATGCGTTGTGACCCACAGCGTCAGCCATGGGCTCAAGTATGCCTCTCAGTGGCTGGAAAAAGAGCCGGAATACAGGGCATGACATTCCCCTAGGCCCACAATCCTAACCAGAGGTCGGGTTTTTCAGTGGCCCATACCCAGGGCTCTGTTCTGGAATCCCTCCTTTGGAGGGAGACTTGAGGCAGAAAACAGGACTCCTCCCTTCCCACAGAATGACCCCAAACTCATGGGACCTGGGCCAAATCCCCAAGTATGGAGACTAGTTCATGGCCCAGGAGGCCACCCCGCCATTCCATGGCCATCCTTGACACAAAATCCAGAGAAAAAAAGCCTGAGCAACCGCCTCACACACCCCTTCATTCATATCCTTAGGAACTCCCCACATGGTCCGTAGATGGGGCCTGCCTTACCCTGAGACCCAAGCCTAAGACGAGTTTGTGTTTTCAGAATTCTGTCCCCACTGCCCTGGCATGCACACGTTCCAGGATGGGGGCCTTGGAGCCACACCAGAGGACTATGCCTGCCCTATCCAAGGAAACTCTGCCCATTCCATTGCTCACAACCCTACAGATGAGGAGAAACCTCTAAGGTCCCTGAGGCTATCCCAATCTTGTAGGGCGCCCTGGACACACAGGGGCGATCTGACACAAGCTGAGCAACTACCTCCATTCTGACAAGCTGACGGATGTCCCCAGAGATAGAAGATTGAACAGGACAGGCCCCTAGGCCCTAATCTGAATGCTTGTTTTTGTTTCCAGACATCTCTCCTCAGAGGCCTGGTATCAAATAGCAGCATATGGGGGTTTTCTGAGGCAGTACTCAGAACACCTCGTGTCTCCACATGGGAAACTTGCTCTTTGGAGCTGTGTAAACCGTCTGGATAGGAGAATACACTTCAGGGTCCCTGACCCATCGTGACATTCCAAGGTCTCCATGGACACAAACCCACATTATGACCCATCCTCAGGAAAGTCCATTTCAACTCAGCTCCCTGGGTAGCTCTCCCAAAACCAGCAGATAGAACCTGCCTTGTTGCTAGGAGACAATGGGAATGTGAGGTCGGATACCCAGGCATCCATCCTTCGAACCCTGCTCTCGAGTCTTTCTGTATGGGGCATCCTGGAGCCATCCAACAGGACTCGACTGTCCCGCAGAAGGAATCCTTGCGGTTTGGAGCACCTCACAACTCCCAGCGTGGGAAAACCTCCATGGCCTCATGAGGACCCCCCTTCATGAAGGAGTCACTATGGACACAAGGTACAACCTGAGCCAACGTCTGATCCTCGCCCTGACTTCAGATGCAGGAGATCTCGATTCAGCCTCTGCAGAGTGGCCCTTCCATGCCCTTGCCCTGAAACATAAGCCTAGCTTGTGTTCTCAGACTTCCGTCCTCACACTCCTGGCCCACAAGCCATCAAGACTGGGAATTCCGGAGCCACAACGCAGCACTCTGCTTGCCCACCAGAAGAAATACATTGTCCTATGTGGTTGCCAGAAACCTGAAATGAGGATCAAACTGCACTCCACTCAACTGCACCCCAATGATATAGGCTGCCCTGGGCATTAATGCTCTGACACAGCCTGAGCCCGAACCTTTCAACGGACACCCAGGCAGCTGGTCCCACACCCAGCACATCAGACCCCCCATGGCCTTAGGCCATCATCTCTTCCCAACCTGAGTTTGCAGGCTTCAGAACCTAGACTTCATCACCAATCACTGCACAGGGATGAACCTGATGGAGAAATCAGAACTCCTCCATCGCCATGGCAAGAAAACTTGCTGTTAGCATGGTGTCCAACCTTCAGGGTAGGAGTAATCTGCATGGCCCATGAGGCCACGCCCATGCTTGAGGGCAGCCTTGGGCACAAACAGGAATTTTGAACCTCAGCATGAGATCCGTGATCAAGTAAGGCCTCTCAGTGGCTGGACCAAGAGCTGGCATATGCATCATGACATGACCCTAGTCCCTCAATCCCAACCATAGGTCGTGTTTTCCAGTCGTCCATACCCAGGGCTCCGTTCTGGAGTCCCTCTTTTGGAGGGACAACTGAGGCAGAAAACAGACTCCTCCCTTCCCACAGAATGACGCCAAACTCTTGGGATCCCGGCCAAATCCCCAGAGATGGAGACTCGTCCATGGCCCATGAGGCCAACATTACATTCCATGGCCATCCTTGACACAAAGTCCAGAGAAAAAAAGCCTGAGCAACAGCCTCACACTCGTCCTTTGTTCATATCCCGAGGAGATCCCCTCACGGTCTGCAGATCAGGCCTGCCATACCCTGGGCCCCAAGCCCAAGATGAGTTTGTGATTTCAGAATTCTGTCCCCACTTCCCTGATGTACACACCCTTCAGGCTGGGGCCCTTGGAGCCACACCAGAGGACTATGCCTGCCCTCTCCAAGGAAACTCTGCCCATTCCATTGCTCACAACCCTACAGATGAGGAGAAACCTCTAAGGTCCCTGAGGCTATCCCAATCTTGTAGGGCGCCCTGGACACACAGGGGCGATATGACACAAGCTGAGCAACTACCTCCATTCTGACAAGCTGACGGATGTCCCCAGAGATAGAAGATTGAACAGGACAGGCCCCTAGGCCCTAATCTGAATGCTTGTTTTTGTTTCCAGACATCTCTCCTCAGAGGCCTGGTATCAAATAGCAGCATATGGGGGTTTCCTGAGGCAACAACCAGAACACCTTGTGTCTCCACATGGGAAACTTGCTCTTTGGAGCTGTGTTAAACCGTCCGGTTGGGAGAATACTTCAGGGTCCCTAAGCCACCGTGACATTCTAAGGATTCCATGGACACAAACCCACATTATGACCCATCCTCAGGAAAGTCCATTTCAACTCAGCTCCCTGGGTAGCTCTCCCAAAACCAGCAGATAGAACCTGCCTTGTTGCTAGGAGACAATGGGAATGTGAGGTGGGGTGCCCAGGCATCCATCCTTCGAACCCTGCTCTCGAGTCTTTCTGTATGGGGCATCCTGGAGCCATCCAACAGGACTCGACTGTCCCGCAGAAGGAATCCTTGCGGTTTGGAGCACCTCACAACTCCCAGCGTGGGAAAACCTCCATGGCCTCATGAGGACCCCCCTTCATGAAGGAGTCACTATGGACACAAGGTACAACCTGAGCCAACGTCTGATCCTCGCCCTGACTTCAGATGCAGGAGATCTCGATTCAGCCTCTGCAGAGTGGCCCTTCTATGTCCTCGCCCTGAATCATAAGCCTAGCTTGTGTTCTCAGACTTCCGTCCTCACACTCCTGGCCCACAAGCCCTCCAGACTGGGATTTCCAGAGCCACAATGCAGCACTCTGTCTGCCCTCCAGAAGAAAAACGCCCTATGGGGCTGCCCAGAAACCCCAAATGAGGATCAACCTGCACGCTACTCGACTGCACCCCAATTATATAGGCTTCCCTGAGCACTAATGCTCTCTCTGACACAGCCTGAGCCGCGACCTCCTGACCAACACTAAGATAGCAGCCCGCATATCCAGCACATCGCACCCCACATGGCTTTAGGCCATCATCTCTTCCTCTTAGGGAAGGAGACTGATTGAAAGCAAAAGTCAGGCAAAGCCTTATTTCATGCCAAGCATCAGAATCCAAACTAACCGGTATGGGCTGTCTCTTATGAAGAGGCGATGACAATGATCCCAACAAGGCCACTCCTAATGAGGCCACTCCCAACAAGGCCTCTCCCCAGACGAGTCTGCTTCGTACGAGACCACTCGCCCACGAGGTCACACGCCGACGAGGCCACTTCCCGGAATGACGCTGCTCCAGCGAGGCCACTTCTGGCCATGCAGCGGCTTGGGGCAGCGAGGTTGCTGGCGGCAGTGCCCTGGCTCCAGGCAGGAGGCCGCTCGCAGCGGCACCTCACCAGTTGACTATTACTCGGGTGACTACCCTAATGCCTCTCCCAATGGCTGGTCTAACGGCTATCCCAAAGACTATTCTAACTCCTCCTACTACTCCCCCACCTCAGCTGCACAGACTAACCTTTATAGAGGTGGTTGATCCCGGCCCACACACAGGTGGCCAATGAGATTTCAACTCACCACAGTAAATATATGCGTGCCCCACTCTTTGGATGTTTCCATCTGGCCTGCCCGCCCCTAAATCTGGGGTTTGCAATTAAGTTCCTCTGGCTAACCAGGGCCTCATACAGGCCCTCACATTCCCCCATTTTCCTTGGAAATTAATAAAATCCTTGACTTTTCTGCCAGTTCTATGTTCTCCTGTTGTAAGGGGGTTATATTGATCATGTAAGAGTAACATTTTTATCGCTCTAATTTTCTTTGGTACAAAGTCATTAGGGCGTTTATAATACAGGATCCAAAAAGTAACAGTATTGCACAGATGGCTGATGAGTTAGCCATTCAACTCTTTGTATAACCTTTTCCATTTTTCCTAACTCCGTTCATCTAATTTCCCACCTATACTTTACATAAACAGTTAACATTAGGATAAAACATAAACCCACAGTTTTTTTAGTCTTAGCTTTCGTCCATGGTAAGCAGGGTCCGTCGGCTGCAGCTTCCATCTCTGAGGGGTGTCCTCGTCCTCGGCTCGTTTGATGTGACCCACATGAATCTAGGCCCTAATGCCTTCTACTTTAACTGCCTTGGGGGTGGTCAGGATAACAGTAAATGGTCCCTTCCAGTGAGGCTCCAAGTTTCCCACTTGATAGCAACATATCCAAACCAAGTCCCCGGGCTGGTAAGCGTGTGGTTCCACCTCTGTCCCTTTCCCAGTGTGGACAGTCTGGATCCCTGTGTGGGCTTTTTTTAAGACATACTGTAATTCCTACAGTGACTGTAGTACAGACTGATCAGTCCTTTCTGCTAGGGCAACCTCTTGTAGCCGAGGACAGAGCGGGGGGTGGGGGGCGGGTCTCCCAGACATTATTTCAAATGGGGTCACCTTGCTTAAATAGGGTGTACATCGTGCTCTGAGGAGGGTGAAAGGAAGGAGAACAACCCATCCACCACCAGTCTCTGGAATTAACTTTGCCAAGTTCTCTTTAAGAGTCTGGTTCATTCTCTCTACTTGTCCAGAAATCTGGGGCCAGTAGACTCAATGTAGTTTCCAATTAGTGCCCACGGCCTTGGTCAATACCTGTGCGACTAAACTCACAAATGCAGGGCTATTGTCTGACCTGATGGCAAGAGGCAGTCCAAACTTAGGAATTATTTCCTCTAGTGGTTTTTGACTACCACTTCTGCCATCTTATGTTTGGTAAAAAAGCCTCTACCCAGCCTGAAAAGGTATCTACAAAAACTAACATATATTTGTTCCCATATTTCCTGGGGTTCATCTCTGTAAAATCTATTTATCAATAAATTCATGGTTCCTTACCGCTTTCTCTTTTCCCTCTTCCCATTTTAGTTCTTCCCACATTAACTGCCTGGCATTGAGCACGTCTATCAACTACATCCTGAACCATACACCCTAATTTAGAATCCTGGAACTGCTTCCCTATAAGATCCTTGAGTTTGCGTATCCCCAAATGATTACCCTGATGTATCTGTTCTACTAACTTCTAACCAGGTCTTCTAGGAAGAATTATATTTCCTTCTTTAGTCTTAGACCAGTCCCCCTTCACAGTCCAATTTACCTCCTTTCTGTGAATACTTTAAATCTTCTTCTGAATAGTTCAGTTTTACTGGTAGGGCTGGAGCTGGGAGTGTAACTAGTTCTTGCATTGTTTCTTGGGCTGCTTGCTTTGTGGCTTGTTCTGTTAATTGGTTTCCTTTTGAAATCAGATCAGTCCCCGTTTGGTGTTCTGGGCAATGCATAATGACCACCTCTTTTGGGTCCCAAATAGCCTGGAGGAGAGCCAATATTTCTCCACTGTTTTTAATTCATTTTCCTTCTGCTGTTAATAGGCCTCTTTCTTTATAAATAGCCCCATGTATATGGAGAGTAGCAAAAGCATACCTGCTGTCAGTAGAGATATCGGTGGTTTTACCTTTGTCCATCTGCAGTGCCTTAGTGAGTGCAATCAGTTCCACTTTTGGTGCTGAAGTTCCATGTGTTGGGGCTGCTGTCCATAGTTCCTGTTCAGGAGAAACGATCGCAGCCCCTGCATACCTCTTTCCATTGACCTTATAGTTACCCCGATCTGTGAAAAGAGTCATCTTGGCATTCGGGAGGGGAATGTCTTGGATATCCGGCCTTATCCCTGCGACTTGGGTTGGACCTCCCCGCAGTCCTGTGGATGGTCAGGCAGCTCCTCTGGCAGCAGCGTCACTGGATTTAGCACACTTGGTTCATTGAAGAAGAGGGCCTGATACCCTGTCCCTCGGGCGTTCATCATCCATTGGACTGGTGGAGTCTGGAGAATGCCCTCGATAGCATGTGTGGTGGTTTTGATGAGATGTTGACCCAAAGTCAATTTACTTGCATCCTTGACCAGGATGACCGTGCCAGCAATTATGCCGAGGCAAAGGGGGAACACAGCTGCAACTGGATCTAGTTTCTTGCTAAGATAGGCTACTGGCCTTTGCCAAGGCCCCAGAGTCTGAGTCAAAACTCCTTTGGCCACCCCTACTTTTTCATCCACATACAAGTGGAAGGACTTGGTTACATCTGGGATGGCCAATGCTGGGACACTCAGTAAGGCTGTTTGTAATTCCCGAAATGCTCCTTCAGCCTCAGCTGTCCACTCTATCATAGTGAGCCCCCCTTTTGCCAGTTCGTAGAGAGGTCAGGCAATCTCTGCCACCCTCGGTATCCACAGCCTACAGTAGCCAACCGTCCCAAGAAACTCCCTCACTTGTCGGAACGTGGTGGGGCCGGGGTATTGGGTGATCACCTGTTTCCTGGACTCTGACAGTAAACACACTCGCTCATGGAGATCAAAGTCTAGATATGTGGCATGGCTCTGACAGAGCTGTGCTTTCTTTGCTGACACACGATACCCTTTTTCCTGCAGAGTCTGTAAGAGAGCTCTCATCCCCCACAAAAATGACTCATAGTCCTCAGTAGCTACTAGGAAGTCATCAACATACTGTAACAGAGTGACTCCTGGGTTGGAGATTCTGTACTCATGCCAATCCTCATGTAGGGCCTCGTCAAAATGGTGGGTGAATTATTGAATCCTTGGGGAAGTCTTGTCCAGGTGAGCTGGCCTTGGAACACTTCCTGTGGGTCGGACCACTCAGAAGCAAAAAGGGGTTGAGTTTCCCTTGCTAAAGATATGCAGAAAAATGCATCCTTGATATCTAAGATGATATACAAAGTTCTTTTGAGGCCCAGGAGGGAGAGTAGGGTTTAGGGGTTAGGCACTGTCAGGTGGATATCTCAAACTTGTTTATTATCTTCCCACAAGTCCTGAACGGTTTGGTACTCCCCAGTCTTGGCCTTTTTGACCGGCAGCAAAGGTGTGTTCCATGGAGATTTCCAAGGAAATAGGATCCCGTCTCCTTGGAGGCAGTTAACGTGTTTTCTGATCCCTTCCTTTGCTTCCCGTAGAAGGGGGTACTGCCGAACGCAAACAGCCATAGTCATCACCTTTAATTGTACCACTACTGGAGGCTGTCCCTTGGCCAAGCTGAGGGGCTTCCCTTCTGCCCAGACCTCAGGAAACTCGACCTGTATGATTTCGAGAAGTTTCCCCCACTTTGTCTCCTCTGGTTTTGAGACTGGCTCGTAAAGGAGGTGTTCATCTACTGCTGCCATAAGCACCTGTACAATGGGTTGTCTCAAAGTTACAGTCATGTCTCCTTCTAAAAACTGAATGCCAGCTCATAACTTGTGGAGGAGATCTCTTCCCATCAAGTCATATGGGGCATTAGGGAGGACCAAAAATCAATGTTTACCTACTCCTGAGACCAATCTAAGTCCTCTCTGTTGTCCATTTATGTCACTCTGTGCCATTTGCTCCTTGTGCCCAGACTTCCTCTCCAGATAGTTTTCCCATAGGTTTAAGTAATGATGAAAATTGGGCTCCCATGTCCGCCAAAAAATCAACTGATTTCCCCTCCACTTCAATTTTTACCCAAGGTTCAAGGAGGGCCTCCAAACTATGTCCCCTTCAGTCTCTGGTGCCGAGCATTGCTGTCTTCCTTTTGGGGTACTACCTGGCCCAATGTCCTTTTTCCCTACAGTAAACACACTGATCTGAATCTAAGTCTTATTGCCTGCCTTCTCTGTGCTTAGGCTTTTCCCTCCATTTACCATGCCCTACCTTTCTCCTTCCCGCCTCATGTAATGCCATAACCTTAACCAGTTTTTTGTCTGTTTTTCATCCTCTTGTGCATCCCTGTTTTTAACCACCTTTTCTGCTATTCCCACTAACTCAGTCAGATTCTTCCCTTCAAATCCTTCAAATTTCTTAAGTTTCCTCCTTATATCTCGGGCTGACTGACTGACAAACATAAGATTCATTGCCCTCTGATTTTCGGTGCCTCAGGGTCAATCGGGCTATACATTTTATAGGCTTCAGTTAGCCTTTATAGGAAAGCTCCTGAAGGCTCATTCTTACCTTGACTCACCGTACTAATTTTAGATAAATTTATGGGTCTCCCTGCAGCTGCACGGAGGCCTCCCAGTAGAGCCTGGCAGTAGAAACGTAAGCTCTCCTTACCTTCATCAGAGTTTGGATCCCAGTTGGGGGGTTACCTCGGGCAGTAGTCCTCCATTCGGCGGGGATCGAGATCACCGCTTATCACCTTGTAGGTTTCTTGCATGATACGATCCCTCTCTTCCCCGTTAAAGAGAGACATAAGGAGCTGTTGAATATCCACCCAGGTAGGTTGGTAGGTAAGAAATACAGTCTCCAAGAGACTAATTAAATCCTGAGGGTTTATTTATTTCCAGAGAAATATTTGTGTTAGGTCTTCCAGTTATAGATGTCAGAAGAGGAGAAAGGGATATGGCTTAAGTGGGGCTGCCCTCTCACATCCGGTAGACCAACCTCATGAAGAGGCAGCATTGGCATGGACATTTCCGCTGAGGTAAAGGGAGGCAGAGGGGGATAGAGGAAAGGGGAAAGACCAGGAAGGTCTCTCTGCTTGGTGGTCCCATAGGTGGACCCCTACCATGTGTGAGGCGGACTGGTAAAGGCATCTCGGGACCGAGAGTCAGATTTAGGGGACAGATAGTGGGGGGGGGATTCCACATCCTCCCCATCTGATGGAGGTAGGACAGTCTTCCTCCCTGGTTCTCCCTAAACTGTCCATTCTGATTTTGGTGCTCTGACCTGCCTTAGAGGGAGAGAGATGTTTTCATTAGCAGGGGGAAGGTGGAACTTGAGCCATGATGGTCGCTCTTCTACCAGATATTGCCAGGCCACAATGTACAGTATTTGGTCTCGATGTAGATCGAAGACCTCACTCAGGGAAGAATAGATCTGAGCCAAGGCAAATGTTCTTTCTGGTGGCCACCCTGTGGAGAAAGTGGGCCACTCTAATTGGCAGAGTGTTTTCAGTTTTCCTGGGTAAACCTTGTCATCTGACTGATTGGCTTTAGTTTGAAAATCCTTGAAATGTTTGAGAACAAGACCTAGGTGTGTCATAGGTCCCTTACTCCCCGCTTTTCCCATTTCTCCAAATACAACAAACAGCACAACAGAACAAAAAACAAAGCAAGGAAAACCACAGTCCCAGTGACCACCATCCAGAGCCTGCTGCTGTTGGGGACTTTCTTGGTCCCCTGCAAACACAACAGACAACAAAAGAACCTGGCAAAGACAACTGCAGGCCCAACAATTCTTACCCAGAAACTGCCCCTGGTGGGGGATTTCTTTATCCCCTGACCTCTGAGGGGGAATCGAACTCCCCGACCGCCCAGGGGGACTTGAAATCCCCCACTGTCTAGGGGTCTCAAACCCCCCAACCATCCAGGGGGTCTCAAACCCCATGTCAATCTACCAGCAGAGGGATGGGGCATCCCCACATCCACTCCAGCCCTGGGGAGCATGGCCACGACCAACTTCTCCCCAGTGGGCTATACCCTTGAGCTTCCCAACCAGACAGACAGACAAGATCCCAATACCTCCGGAAGCTTTTCCCAGAAATCCCAATGCTGGCTCAGTTCTCGTCATTTGATCCTGGATGAGCCCCGACTGTTAAGGTCTGCAATCAAAGGAACGAGACTGATGCAAAGCAAAAGTCAAGCAAAGCTTTATTTCGTGCTAAGCATCAGAAACCAAACCAAATGGTAGTGGCCGTGTCTTATGAAGAGGCAACAATGACGACTCTGACAAGGCCACTGCCAATGAGGTCACTCCCAATGAGGCCACTCCCCAGACGAGGCCGCTCCAGACAAGGCTGCTCCAGATGAGGTCACTTGATGATGAGGCTGTATGCTGACAAGGCTGCTCCAGACGAGGCCACTCAGGACCAGGCTGCTCCCCAGAGATGGCCACTCCAGACGAGACCACTCAGGATGAGGCCACATGCCGATGAGGCTACTCCCCAGATGAGGCCGCTCGAGACGAGGCTGCTCTGGAAGAGGCCACTCGTTGACGTGGTCGCACGCCGATGACGCCGCTCCCCAGAATGATGCCGCTCTGGCGAGGCTGTCCCAGTGAGGCCGCTCACAGCCAGGCTGCAGCTCCGGGCGGCAAGATGGCTCATGGTGGGGCCACGGCTCGGGCAGTGAGGTCGCTCGCGGTGGGGTCGCGGGTTGGAGTGGCGAGGCCGCTCATGGCGGCGCTGCTCCCAACGACTATTACTCCGATGACTACCCTAACGGCTCTCACAATGACTACCTAACTGCTCTCCCAACACCTATTCTAACAGCTATCCCAACAGTTATTCAAAGTCCTCCTACTACTCACCCACCCCAGCCTCATAGACTAACTTTTAGAGAGGTGGTTGAGCCCGGTCCACACACAAGTGGCCAATGAGAATTCAACTCACCACAGTAAATAAATGAGCCCCAATGACTGGAAACCTCCATCCGGCCTGGCACACCCCTATATCAGGGGTTTGCAAGTAAGTTCCTCTGGCTTACCAGGGCAACATACAGGACCTCATATTCCCAACCTGGGTTTTCAGGCTTCAGAACTTACACCTTATCTCCAATCACTGCACAGGGGTGAACATGATGCAGAAATCAGAACTCCTCCAGTCCCATGGCAAGAAACCTTGCTGTTGGCATGGTGTCCAACCTTCAGGGTAGGAGAAACCAGCATAGCCCATGAGGCCATGCCCATGCTTGAGGGCCTCCTTGGGCACAAACACACATTGTGGCCTTCAGCGTGAGCCCCGTGGCTCAGGTAAGACCCCTCAGTGGCTGAACCAAGGGCACACATGTGGGGCTTGCCAGGCCCCTAGGTACCCAATGCTAACTAGAGGTCAGGTTTTACAGTCTCCCATACCCAGGGCTCTGCTCTGGAATCCCTCTTTTGGAGGGACACCTGAGGCAGAAAACAGGACTCCACCCTTCCCAGAGAATGACACCAAACTCTTGGGATCCAGGCCAAATCCCCAAAGATGCAGACTCGTCCATGGCCCATGGGGTCACACCTACACTCAATGGACAACCTTGACACAGAATCCAGAGACAAAAGCCTGAGCAACTGCCTCACACTCGCCCTTTCTTCATATCCCGAGGAGCTCCCCCTGTGGTCTGTAAATCAGGCCTGTCATTCCCTCGGCCCAAACCTAAGCCGAGTTTGTGTTTTCAGAATTCTGTCCTCATAGCCCTGGCCCACACACCCTCCAGGCTGTGGACCCTGGAGCCACACTGCAGGACTTTGCCTGTCATCTCCAAGGAAACTCTGCTCATTCTATTGGCCAAAACCCTACAGATGAGTTGAAATCTCCAAGGTCCCCGAGGCCATCCCAATCATGTAGGCCACTGTGGGAAAACAGGGGCCATCTGACACAAGCTGAGCAACTACCTCGATTCAGACAAGCAGACGGATGTCCCCAGAGACAGAAGATTGAACTTGACAGGCATCCAGGCCCAATCTGAACCCTTGTTTTGGTTTCTAGGCTTCTCTCTTCAGAGGCCTGGTATCAAATTGCAGCATATGGGGGTTTCCCGAGGCAACAATCAGAAAAACTCGTCTATGCATGGGAAACTTGCTCTTTGGAGCTGTGTCAAACCCTCCGGTTAGGAGAATACTTCAGGGCCCCCGAGGCACCGCCCCATTCCAAGGTCTCCATGGACACAAACCCACATTATGACCCATCCTCAGGAGAGTCCATTTCAACTCAACCCCCTGGGTAGATCCCCCAAAGCCAGCAGGTCGAACCTGCCTTGTCGCTAGGAGACAATGGGAATGTGACATGGGGTGCCCAGGCATCCATCCTTAGAACCCTGCTATCCAATCTTTCTGTATGGGGCATCCTTGAGCCATGCAACAGGACTCAACTGTCCTGGTGAAGGAATCCATGCAGTTTGGAGCATCTCACAACTCCCAGTGTGGGAAAACCTCCATGGCCTCATAAGGCACCCCCGTTCATGAAGGGGCCATCATGGACACAAACTCCAACCTGAGCCCACATCTGACCCGTACCATGAATTCAGATGCAGGAGATCTCGATTCAATCTCTGCAGAGTGGGCCTGCTCTGCCCTCGCCCCGAAACCTATCCCTAGTTTGTGTTTTCAGACTTCCATTCTCACACTCCTGGCCCACAAGCCTTCCAGACTGGGAATTCCGGAGCCACATTGCAGCACTCTGCCTGCTCACCAGAAGAAAAACTTTGCTCTATGGGCATGCCCAGAAAACACAAATGAGGATCAAACTGCATGCCACCTGACTACACCCCAATTATCTAGGTTGCCCTGGGAACCAGTTCTCTGTCTGACACAGCCTGCGCCCGGACCTCCAGACAGTCATCCAGACAGCTGGCCATGCACACAGCACATTGGACCTGCCATGGCTTTAGGCCATCATCTCTTCCCATCCTGGGTTCTCAGGCTTCAGAACCTAGATCTAATCTCCAATTGCTGCACAGGGGTGAACCTGATGCAGAAATCAGAACTCCTCCAGTCCCATGGCAAGAAATCTTGCTGTTAGCATGGTGTCCAACCTTCAGGGTAGGAGAAACTAGCATGGACCATGAGGTCATGCCCATACTTGAGGGCCGCCATGGGCACAAACACACATTGTGACCCTCAGCGTGAGCCCCGTGCTCAAGTAAGGCCTCTCAGTGGCTGGACCAGGAGCAGGCATATGGGGCTTCCCATGCCCCTAGGCCCTGAATCCTAACCACAGGTCGGGTTTTCCAGATGGAATCTCCTTTGTCGCTTTGAGACAATGGGAATGTGAGGTGGGGTAGCCAGGATTCCATCCTTAGAATCCTGCTCTCGAGCCTCTCTACATGGGGCAACCTGCAACCATCCAACAGGAATCGACTGTCCTGCAGAATGAATCCTTGTGGATTGGAGCATCTCACAACTCCCAGAGTGGAAAAACCTCCATGGCCTCATGAACCCCCCCTTCATGCATGGTCCATCATGGACACAAACTCCAAACCCAGTCAACGTCTGATCCTCACCCTGAATTCAGATGCAAGAGATTTTGATTCAGCCCCTGCAGAGTGGGCCTGCTGTGCCCTTGCCCTAAAACCTAACCCTAGCTTGTGTTCTAAGATTTCCGTCCTCACACTCCTGGCCCACAAGTCCTCCAGATTGGGAATTCTGGAGGCATAATGCAGCACTCTGCCTGCCCATCAGAAGAAAAGCATTGCCCTATGGAGCTGCCCAGAAACCACAAATGAGGATCAACCTGCATACCACTCGACAGCACCCAATGATATAGGCTACCCTGGGCACTAATACTTTGTCTCTTACAGATTGAGCACGGACCTCCCGACTGACACCAAGTCAGCTGGCCACACACCCAGCGCATCTGACC
Organism: Meles meles; assembly: GCF_922984935.1. Lineage (NCBI taxonomy): Eukaryota > Metazoa > Chordata > Mammalia > Carnivora > Mustelidae > Meles > Meles meles. The sequence continues at coordinate 76,475 of NW_025721122.1, forward strand.
TGCCATGGCCTTAGAACTTCATCTCTTCCCAACCTGGGTTTTCAGGCTTCATAACCTAGACTTTATCTCCAAGCACTGCACAGGTGTGAACCTAATGCAGAAATCAGAACTCCTCCATTCCAATGGCAAGAGACCTTGCTGTTGGAATGGTGTCCAACCTTCAGGGTAGGAGAAATCAGCATGGCCTATGAGGTCACGTGCATGCTTGAGGGCAGCCTTGGGTACAAACACGCATTTTAACCCTCAGTGAGAGCCCCGAGCTCAGGTAAGGCCTCCCAGTGACTGGATCAAGAGCCTGCATATGGGGCTTGCCATGCCCCTAGGCCCCCAATCCTAACCACAGGTCGGGTTTCCCATTCGCCCCTACTCAGGGCTCTGGTCTGGATACCGTCTTTTGGAGGGACCCTTGAGGCAAAAACAGGACTCCTCCCTTCCCACAGAATGACCCCAGGTCTTGAGAGAGGGAGTCTCTTCCATGTTCCATGAGGCCACCCCTATATTCTGCAGCTATTCTTGACACAAAGTCCAGAAACAAAAGCCTGAGCGACCGCCTCACACTCGCCCTTATTTCATATCCTTATGAAATCCCCTCATGGTCTGTAGATCGGGTCTGCCTTATCCTTGGCCCCAAACTGAAGCCGAGGTTGTGTTTTCAGACTTCTGTCCCCAAGCCCTTGCCCTCACACCCTCCAGGATACTCTCCCTGGAGGCACACTTCAGGATTCTGCCTGCCCTCACCACGGAAACTCTGCCCATTCCATTGGCCACAACCCTACATATTAGGAGAAACCTCTGCCTCCCTAGAGGCCAGCCCAATCATGTAGTCCGCCCTGGACAAACAGGGGCATTCTGACACAAAGTGCACTGCTTCCTCCAGTCGGACAGGCAGACAGAGATCCCCACAGACATAAGATTGAACTGTTCAGGATCCTAGGCCCTAATCTGAACCCTTGCTTTGGTGTCCAGACTTCTCTCCTCAGAGGCCTGGTTTCAAATACCAGCATATGGGGGTTTACTGAGGCACCAAACAGAACACTGTTAGGGTCCATCATCAAAGGAGTGAGACTGATACAAAGAGAAGGTCAAGCAAACCTTTTTCTCGCATCAATCATCAAGAATCAAACTGATCGGCCAAGGCTGTCTCTTGCAAAGAGGTGAGCCCTCCCAGCCTCACAGACTGATTTTTATAAAGGTATGTTACCCAGGCTAAACACAGGTGGCCAATGTGAGTGCAGTACACAGAGAAAACTGCACAGTCATGTCAGGTCACATATATGAGGCCAATTGAACTAGAGTTCAGGCTAGTAGATATATGCGTGTCCCACCGATGGGATGTCTCTACCTGGCCTGACCCACCCTTGTATCTGGGCTTTGCAAGTAAGTTCCGGGAGTGGGGGCAGGGTCAATCTAAATTTACTGCATAGGGTCAATCTAAGTTTACTGCATAGTGTCAATCTAAGTTTACTGCATAGACAACAAAATGGCTCCCTCTGATTATGTAGGTCCTTACATTCCCCACTTTTCTTTGGAGATTAGTCAAATCCTTTACTTTTCAGCCAGTTCTATGTTTTATGGAGCATTGATGTCTAACTTATATTGAACATGTAAGACTAACATTTTTATTGCTCTAGTTTTCTTTTGTACAAATGACACTAGTGCACAGTTGGCTGGTGAGTTAGCCATTTACCACTTTGTATAACCTTTTCCATTATTCCTAATTTCATTCACCTAATTTCCCAGCTTTACTTTACATAAAGAGGTAAAAATAAGAACAAAAATACACTCATAGCAATAGGAGCAACAATAAACTCATAGCCTTTTGAGTCTTAGCTTTAGTCCATGGTCGGCAGGCTCCATTGGCTGTGGTTTCCATCTCTGGGGGGCGTCCTTGTCCTTGTCTCGGGTGACGTGACCTGCATGAATCCAGGCCCTAATGCCCTCTACTTTTTTTTTTCAAGTTGTTTATTTTCAGTGTAACAGTGTTCATTGTTTTTGCACAACACCCAGTGCTCCATGCATAACGTGCCCTCCCTATTACCCACCACCTGGTTCCTCAACCTCCCACACCCTTGCCCCTTCAAAAGCCTCTGGTTTTTCTTCAGAGTCCATAGTCTCTCATGGTTCATCTCCCCTTCCAGTTTCCCTCAACTCCCTCTCCTCTCCATCTCCCCATGTCCACCGTGTTCTTCGCTTTGCTCCACAAATAAGTGAGACCATATGATGCTTGACTCTCTCTGCTTGACTTATTTCGCTCAGCATAATCTATTCCAGTCCTGTCCATGTTGCTACAAAATTTGGGTATTCATCCTTTCTGATGGAGACATAATACTCCATCGTGTATATGTACCACATCTTCCTTATCTATTCATCCGTTGAAGGGCATCTTAGTTCTTTCCACAGTTTGCCGACTGTGACCACTGATGCAATAAACATTGGGGTACAGATGGCTCTTCTTTTCACTACATCTGTATCTTTGGGGTAAATACCCAGCAGTACAATTGCAGGGTCATAAGGAAGCTCTATTCTTAATTTCTTGAGGAATCTCCACACTGTTCTCCAAAGTGGCTGCACCAACTTGCATTCCCACCAACAGTGTAAGAGGGTTCCCCTTTCTCCACATCCTCAACAACACACATTGTTTCCTGTCTTGCTAATTTTGGCCATTCTGACTGCTGTCATGTGGTATCTCAATGTGGTTTTATTTTGAATCTACCTGATGGCTAGTGATGATGAACATTTTTTCATGTGTCTGAGAGCCATTTGTATGTCTTCACTGGAGAAGTGTCTGTTCATATCTTCTGCCCATTTTTTTGATATGATTATCTGTTCTGTGTGTGTTGAGTATGAGGAGTTCTTTATAGATCCTGGATATCAACTTTTTGTCTGTACTGTCATTTGGAAATATCTTCTCCTATTCCGTGGGTTGCCTCTTTGTTTTGTTGACTGTTTCCTTTGCTGTGCAGGAGCTTTTGATCTTGATGAAGTCCCAAAAGTTCATTTTTGCTTTTGTTTCCTTGGCCTTTGGAGACATATCTTGAAAGAAGTTGCTGTGGCTGATATCAAAGAGGTTACTGCCTATGTTCTCCTCTAGGATTCTGATAGATTCCTGTCTCACGTTGAGGTCTTTTATCCATTTTGAGTTTTTCTTTGTGTACGGTGTAAGAGAATGGTTGAGTTTTATTCTTCTACATATTGCTGCCCAGTTTTCCCAGCACCATTTATTGAAGAGACTCTCTCTTTTAAATTGTATATTTTTTCCTGTTTTGTAAAAGATTATTTGACCATAGAGTTGAGGGTCCATATCTGGGCTCTCCACTCTGTTCCACTGGTCAATGTGTCTGTTTTTATGCCAGTACCATGCTGTCTTGGTGATCACAGCTTTGTAGTAAAGCTTGAAATCGGGTAACATGATGCTGCCAGTTTTGTTTTTGTTTTTCAACATTTCCTTAGCAATTCCTTCTTATTCCATACAAACTTTAGGATTATTTGCTCCAGCTCTTTTAAAAATTTTGGAATTTTGAATGGAATGTCGTTAAAAGTATAGATTGCTCTAGGTAGTATAGACATTTTAGCAATGTTTATTCTTCCAATCCAAGAGCATGGAACGGTCTTCCATCTTTTTGTGTCTTCTTCAATTTCTTTCATGAGTGTTCTGTAGGTTCTCGAGTACAGGTCCTTTACCTCTTTGGTTAGGTTTATTCCCAGGTATCTTATGGTTCTTGTTGCTATAGTAAATGGAATCGATTCTCTAATTTCCCTTTCTGTATTTTTATTGTTAGTGTATAAGAAAACCACTGATTTCTGTACATTGACTTTGTATCCTGCCACATTACTGAATTGCTGTATGAGTTCTAGTAGTTTGAGGGTGGAGTCTTGATGCCTTCTACTTTTATTGCAGTGTGGGTTGTCAGGATGACAGTAAATGATCACATCTCTCGAGGCTCCCAGTTTAACACTTGCTGGCGACGTATCCAAACCAAGTCCCCACGTTGGTAAGGATGTGGTTCCACCTCCGTCTCCATCTTAGTGTGGGGCGTTCGGATACCTGTGTGATTTCTTTTTAAGACAGACTGTAATGCAGTCTGAAATGTCTGATCAGTCATTTCTGCTAGGACAACCTCTTGTAGTTGAGGGCAGGTTGGGGTGGTCTCCTGGACATTATCTCAAAGGGGGTCACTTTGTTTAAGTAGGGTGTACATCATGCCCTGAAGAGGGTGAAAGGAAGGAGATCCACCCATCAAAAACCAGTCTCCAGAATTAGCTTTGTCAAGGCATCTTTAAGAGTCCAGTTCATTTTCTCTAATTGCCAGAAACTCTGGAGCCGGTAGGCACAATGTAGATTCCAAATAGTGCCCATGGTCTTGGTCAATGCCTGTGAGACTGAACTCACAAATGCAAGGCCGTTGACCCGATCATGAGAAGCAGCCCAAACCTAGGAATTATTTCTTCTAATAGCTTTGTGGCTACCACTTATGCTGTCTCATGTTTGGTGGAAAAGTCTCTACCCAGCCTGAAAATGTATCTACAAAAACTAACATATACCTGTTCCCATATTTCCCGGGGTTCATCTCTGTAAAATCTATTTCCCAATGAATTCCTGGTTCCATACCTCTTTCTCTTTGCCTGCTTCCCATTCTAGTTCCTCCCACATTAACTGTATGGCATAGAGAACATCTATCAACTATATCCTGAACCATGCCCCCTAATTTAGAAACCTGGAACTTCTTTCCTATAAGTTCCTTGAGTTTTCCTGTCCCCAAATGAGTACCCTGATGTATCTGGTCTACTAACTCCTTACCTAATCTCCGAGGAAGAATTCACTTTCCTGTTTTAGTCTTAACCCCATCCCCCTAATAGTCCAGTTTAGCCCATTTTTGTAAAAATTTAAATCTTCCTCTGAATAGTCCAGTTTTTTCTGGTAGGGCTGGAGCTGAGAGTGTAACCAGCTCTTGCACTGTTTCTTGGGCTGCTGGTTTTGTGACTCGATCTGCTAATTGGTTTCCTTTTGAAATCAGTTCAGTCCCCTTTTAGTGTCCTGGGCAATGCATAACATCTACCACTTTTGGGTGCCAAATAACCTGGAGGAGCGCCAATACTTCTCCTCTGTTTTAAATTCCTTTTCCTTCTGCAGTTAATAGGCCCCTTTCTTTATAAATAGTCCCATGTATATGGAGAGTAGCAAAGGCATACCTGTTGTCTGTATAGATGTTGGTGGCTTTACCTTTGGCCATCTGGAGTGCTTTGGTGAGTGCCATCAGCTCCGCTTTTTGCACTAATGTTCTGTGTGGCACAGTTGCCATCCAGAGTTCCAGCTCAGAGGAAACCACTGCAGCCCCCGCATACCTCTTTTCATCCTCCATGTAGCTACTTCCGTCTGTGAACACAGTCATCTCCCCATCCAGAAAGGGAATGTCTCTGAGGTCCGGCCTTACTCCTGTGAGTTGGGTTAGGACCTGCCCGCAATTGTGCGGATCCTCAGTCAGCTCCTCTGGCAGCAACGTAGTTGGATTTAGCACCACTGTGGGTTGGAAGGTCACTCTTGGTTCGTTGAGGAGGAGGGCCTGATACCCCATCGCTCAGGCATTCATAATACATCGGTCGGGTGGTGTCTGGAGAAGGGCCTCGATAGCGTGTGTGATGGTCAAGATGAGATTTTGACCCAAAGTCAATTTACTTGCATCCTTGAGCAGGAGGGCCCAGGCAGCAATTATGTGGAGATAAGGGGGGAACCCAGCTGCTACTTGATGTAGTTTCTTGCTAAGATAGGCTACTAGCCTTTGCCAAGGCCCCAGAGTCCTAGTCAAAACTGCTTTGGCCACCCCTGCTTTTTCATCCACATACAAGTGGAAGGGTTTTGTACCATCTGCAATGGTCAATGCTGGGGCACTCAGTAAGGCTGTTTGTAATTCCAGAAATGCTCCTTCAGCCTCAGCTGTCCACACTATCATAGTGAGCCACCATTTTGCCAGGTCATAGAGAAGTCGGGAAATCCCCGCAAACTGCGGTATCCACAGCCTACAGTAGCCCACCATTCCAAGAAACTCCTTCACTTGTCGTGATGTGGTGGGGCGTGGGTATTGTGTGATCACCTTTTTCCTGGTCTCAGACAGTGAGCACACTCCCTCATGGAGATCAAAGTCTAGATAAGTGGCATGTCTCTGACAGAGCTGTGCTTTCCTGGCTGACACCTAATACCCTTTTTCCTGCAGTGTCTGTAAGAGAGCTCTTTTCCCCTGCAAGCATGACTCGTAGTCCTCAGCAGCTCTCAGCAAGTAATCAACATAGTATAACAGAGTGACTCCCGGATTGCAGGTTCTGTACTCATGCAAATCTTCATGTAGGGCCTCATCGAAGATAGTGGCTGAATTCTTGAATCCTGGGGATGTCTTGTCCAGGTGAGCTGGCCTTGGAGTCCTTCCTGTGGGTTGGACCACACAAAATAAAAAGGGGCTGAGATTCCTTTGCTAAAGATATGCAGAAAAATGCATCCTTGAGATCTAAGACACCATACACAGTTCTTCTGGGGCCCAGGAGGGAGATTAGGGTTAGGGGTTAGACACCTTTGGTTGTATATCTTCAACCCATTTATTAATTTCCTGCAAGTCCTGAATGGGCTGTTGCTCCCCTGTCACATCCTTTTTGATGGGCAACAAAGGTGTGTTCCATGGAGATTTGCATGGAACTATATTGGGGTCTCCTCAGAGGTGGTTAACGTGTTTTCTGATCCCTTCCTTTGCTTCCCAAGGGAGGTAGTACTGCTGGACGCGAAAAACCATAGCTGTTGCTTTTAATTGTACCACCACTGGAGGCGGTGCCTTGGCCAAGCCAGGGGGCTTCCCTTCTGCCCAGACTTCAGGAAACTCGATCTGTCATATTTTCAGAAGGCTCCCCCCTTTGTCTCCTCTGGTTTTGATACTGGCTGGTAAAGGATGTATTCATCTACTGCTTCCATAAGCACATGCACAGTGGGATATCCCATGGTACAGTCATGTCTCCTTCTGAGAACTGAATGCCAGCCCATAACTTGTGGAGGAGATCTATTCCCATCAAGTTATTTGGGGCATTACAGAGGATCAAAATACGGTGTTTAACAACTCCTGAGGCCAAATTTAAAGTCTTCTCTGTTGTCCATTTATGTCTCTCTGTACCATTTGCTCCTTATACCCAGACTTCCTCTCCAGATAGTTTTCAAATAGGTTTAAGTAATGATGAAAATTGGGCTCCTGTGTCCACCAAAAATTGAATTGATTTCCCCTCCACATTAATTTTTACCCAAGGTTCAGGGAGGGGCTCCGATCCACGGCCCATTCATTCTCTGATGGCCAGCATTGCCATCTTCCTTTTGTGGCACTTTTTGGCCCAATGTCCTTTTCCCTTACAGTAAGTGCACTGATCTAAATCTAAGTCTTCCAGCTTGCCTCCCCTGTTCTTAGGTTTTTCCTTCCATTTACCATCCCCTGCCTTTCTCTTTTCCATTGACCTCTTTCCCCCATCTCCTTCCTGCTTCATATAATGCCAAAATCTTAACCAGTTTTTTCTTTTGTCTTTTTCATCCTCTTGTGCATCCCTGTTGTTAAACACCTTTTCTGCTATTTCCACTAACTCAGTCAGATTCTTCCCTTCAAATCCTTCAATTTTCTTATGTTTCTTATATTTGGGGCTGACTGACTGGCAAAGCAAGGTCGTCTAAATGAGCTATCATGCAATTTCCCTGAAATTTACCTCAAGTTGTCTAGCTCAGGTAAACAAACATTTAAATACAATCAAATCTAGAATTTAACATCCATAATGGTGTGTTATTAAAACATAATTTTTCTCTCTAAAATAACCCTTGTATCCAGATTCAGACAAATCAGGACTAATTTATTTGAAAAACATGTCCAGTTTCAACAAACTTGGCCTAATTATTTACATAAGCTCAGCAAGAACAGTGAGTGATCATATAAATCTTTTAGAATCTGCTTTGCTGGAACTTCTCCTAAGGAATCTCGAGTTGAACTTATAGTTGCCTCTCCAGGCCAAAGCCAAGCTACTACTTGCAATCAGACATGACTGCAATACCTGTCGATTTGGGCGAATTCTTCTTCCTGTGGTTCCCAAAGTATCCTGAGGTTCCTGCACCTGCCAGGAAGTAACATCCTTTACACACCTGGTCTGACTGTTAGGAACACTGTAAGCAAGGTACCAGGCCAACTGTTCCAGAGTCCTTTACAGTTCTGGGTTTTATAAAGTCAACCTCAGTTCCTTTAAGCTGTCTTGTCATATCTGAGTCTTTTCAAATATGACATTCCAGTCAAAGCCATGGTAAAATAAGCAGTGTTTCCAATGGTGTCCTGTTACAAGGAGAACAGATTCTTATTGAACTTATGGAAATAACTGATTGCCATGGAAGAAAGAATACTTGATGAGACCTTTTGGTTTCAGAGGGCTCAGATAGAAAGAATCGAATACCTTGATTTGTGTGTGAATGACTAATTTTACATCACTGTAAGTTACAGATAACTTAAGAAAAAGTTTCCCTAGTCTGGAAGAGAAAAGATTACAGAACCATTGATGTTTAAAATAAGACAAAACATCAAGAGATACAACATTACAGTCTTTCAGTTCACCTAGTCCCATGTTACTAATTCTGGCTTAGTCCAAATGCAGCTTTTACTTCTGTAAATTCTTACCCTTTTCAGTTCCAGGATTTCAACATATCAAAGACCTGTATTTATCCTGAAAGTCTTCCCATATTAATTCCTTTTAAGGCTGAAGTCATTTTACAAGAAAATTCTTAGAAGGTAAATTTACAAATTAGTTAAGCACAAAACAACTTTCACCAACAGATTTCAAAAGAACAAACCCAGTTCCAGTAACCAACGCTCTGGCATTTTATCCCATTTGGTTAAGACTTAGATGTCCAACAAATTTAATTCAAATTGTCATTCAAGCAACCCTTCACAATTTCAGGTTACCAAAGTGTTTGAGAGCTACTTTAACAATTATCCATTAAAATCCTGAGACAGACAATTAACCATCAGTTTAGTCATCTCTTTGTTAACAGATTTCACATTCCACCTGGGCCCACACCACTTCAGAAGCCATGCTTTTCTGCCAGCAAGGGGGAGGGGCTAGGCAGTCCACATCGGGCCAGAGAAGGCAGAAATTCCCTGAAACAAAGGGGCTTTTGGCAGCTGCTTTGGGAATATTCCTTAAAGTCTCTGTCTCGAGTTGGACTAACCCCAGTTGGCTCTAGTCATGAACCCTTTAACACATGAAATGAGTGAGGGAGAAGCCCCAAATCTATTATGAGGAACAGAGAGATGAAAGTCAGAGTCCGCTTACTCTCTGCTTGCCCCATTCCTTTAATCACAGCAAACAACACAACAGACAACAGAAAGACAAGACAAAGACAACTGAAGGCCCAGCTTTCCCTCCACTGGTGAGGATTTTCTAGGGGTATTCGAAACCCCTGACTGCCTTGTGGGAACATGAACCTTCTGGTGACTGCTCAGGGAGACTCTAACCCCCGAAATGGGAGGAGACTCAAACCCCCCAGTGAAAGCTCAGAGGGACTCTAACCCATTGATACTGTGGGAGACTCGAAACCCCTGCTGACCGCTAAGCGAGACTCTAACCCCCTGAAATGGCGGTTGACTTGAACACCCTCACCGCCCAGAGGTACTCTAACAACCTGGAGATCTACCAGTGGAGGGAAGGAGCATCCCCGCATCCACTCCAGCCTTGGGGAGCATGGCTGCAAAAAGCTTCTCCCCGGTGGTCCATACCCTGGAGCTCCGTGACCAGACACAGAGGATCCCATGATCTTACCTCTGGGGGCTATTCCCAAAAATTCTTATGCTGGCTTACATCTCCTTGTTTGATCCTGGACGAGTCCCCAGTGTTAGGGTCCCTAATCAAAGGAGCGAGACTGATACAAAGCAAAGGTCAAGCAAAACTTTATTTCGGGCCAAGCATCGAGAATCAAACTTACCTGGTCAAGGCCATCTCTTGCAATGACGTGACCCCTCCCAGCCTCACAGACTAAGTTTTATAGAGGGAGTTCAGCTGGGCTATACACAGGTGGCCAATGAGATTGAAATACACAGAGAAAATTGCATAGTCATCTTAGATCACACACGGGCAGCCAATTGAATTCCAATTCACCCTAGTAGATATATTCATGCCCCACTGATTGGATGTCTCTATCTGGCCTGAACCGCCCTTGTATCTAGGCTTTGCTACCTGGGGCTTGAAGCTATGGAGATAATATGTACAGCCCAGTGAATGGCTGTCTTTATCTGGCATGACCCGCCTTGTATCTGGGCTTTTTAAGTAAGTTCCTCTGGGAGGGGCAGGGTCAACCTAAGTTTACTGAATAACCAAAAAAATGGCTCCCTCTGACTAAGTAGGCCCTTACACTCTGCAGACACAAACTGGTTAGGGTTAGGGGCGAGATGACGGCAGACCCGATCTGTAGACCCTGAGAGCAGCTCCACAAGATTTGAAATTAGGGCAACTGGGAGGAGGGAGCACAGGCTTTTCTGTCTGGATTGTGTGTCTCGGATGGCCAAGGAATGGAGGGGTGGCCTCATGGAGCCATGGGAGATTCTTCTTCTGTGGGGATTCTGCAAAGCTCCCAAGAGTTTGGTGTCTTTTTGGCGGAAGGGAAGACTGTTTTTTTCCGTCCAAGGGGTCCCGCAAAAACAGGGATTCCAGAGATGGGTTCTGGGTCAGGGCACCTGGAGAACTCTACCGAGGGTCAGGTTTTGGGCCTAGGGCCATGGCATGTCTGACATGTGGACTCCTGGACCAGCAATCATGGGTGCTTGTTTGATAGCAGGCTCAGGCTGAGGGTCACAATGCATGTTTGTGCCCAGGGCGGCCCTCATGGGTGGGTGTGGTTTCATGGGCCATGTAGCTGACTGCAACTCTGAGGGTGCGACTCCCATCCACATATCAAGGCTTCCAGCCATGGGGAAGGAGGAGTACTCTTTTGTGCTTCAGGTTCCCCCATAAGCCGGGATTGGAGCTAAGGTCTGGGGACAGATACCTGAATACCCAGGTTTTGTAGAGATGACGGCCTCGGGCTTTGAAGGTCCCAAATGCAGGATATGGGGCCTGCTACCTGGGTGACTGATGGGAGATTGGGGCACAGGCTGTGTCAGACAAAGCATTAGTGCACAGGGCAGCCTCTGATAGTGTGGTGTCATCGAGGGCCGCACAGGTGGATCCTCACGTGGGGTTTCACGACAGACCCATGGGGCAGTTCTTCTTTCTGGTGGGCAGGCAGAAGGCTGCATTTTGGCTCCAGAATTCCCAATCTGGAGGGCTTGTGGGCCGGGAGTGTGAGGATGGAAGTCTGAAAACACAAGTTACCGTTCAGTTCAATGCCGAGTGCATGGCAGTTCCACTGTGCAGTGGCTGATTCGAGATCTCCAGCACCTGAGTAAGGCCGAGTGTCAGATATTCGCTTGCGCTGGATTTCGTGTCCATGATGGATGTCTAATGCAGGGGTGTGCCCCTGAGAGCTTGGAAGTTTTCCCACACTGGGGCTTGTGAGCTGCTCCAAACTGCACGGTTTCCTTCTGCAGGACAGGTGGAGTCCGGTTGGATGACTCCAGTGTCCCCCATATGGAAAGGTTTGATAGAAGAGCTCTCCTCATGGATGCCTGGAAATCCCAACTCATGTTACCACTGCAGCCCAGGAACATGGCAGTTTCGATCTGGTGCTTCTGGGGTGAAGTTCCCAGGGGGCTGAGTTGACAGGGAGTCCCATGCTGATGGGTCATGATCTTAGACGGTATACACAGTTCTTCTGGGGCCCAGGAGGGAGAGGTGGGTATAGGTGTTAGACACCGTGGGGTGGATATCTTCAACCCATTTATTAACTTCCCGCAAGTCCTGATCATGTCAGTCCTCCCCAGTCTCGACCTTTTTGACAGGCAGCAAAGGTGTGTTCCATGGGGATTTCCAAGGAACTAGGATCCCGTCGACCTGGAGGCAGTTAGTGTGTTTTCTGATCCCTTCCTTTGCTTCCCAAGGAGGGAGTACTGCTGGACGTGTACAGCCATAGCCATCACTTTTAATTGTATCTCCACAGGAGGCTGTCCCTTGGCCAAGCCGGGGGGGAGGGGCTTCCCTTCTGCCCAGACTTTGGGAAACTCGATCTGTAGGTTTTGGTGAAGACTCACACCCTTTCTCACCTCTGGTTTTGAGACTGGATCCTAAAGAAGGTATTCATCTACTACTGCCATACTGCTGCAGAGTGGGTAGTCCCAAAGTTACAGTCATGTCTCCTTCTGAGAACTGAATGCCAGCCCATAACTTGTGGAGGAGATCTCTTCCCATCGAGTTATTTGGGGCATTACAGAGGACCAAAAATTGGTGTTTAACTACTCCTGAGGCCAAATTTAAAGTAATCTCTGTTGTCCATTTATGTCTCTCTGTACCATTTGCTCCTTATACCCAGACTTCCTCTCCAGATAGTCTTCACATAGGTTTAAGTAACGATGAAAATTGGGCTCCCATGTCCACCAAAAAATCAATTGATTTCCCTTCCAGTTTAATTTTTGTCTGAGGCTTGGGGAGTGGCTCTGAACTACGGCCACTTCAGTCTCCGGTGGCGAGCATTGCTGTCTTCCTTTTGGGGCACACCCTGGCCCAATGTCCTTTTCCCTTACAATGAGTGCACTGATCTAAATCTAAGTCATCCAGCCTGCCTCCTCTGTACTTGGGTTTTCCTTCCAATTACCATCCCCTACTTGCCTTTCCCTTTTCCATTGACCTCTTTCCCCCTGTCTCCTTCCTGCCTCATGTAATGCCAAAACCTTAACCATTTTTTGTCTGTTTTTCATCCTCTTGTGCATCCCTGTTAAACACCTTTCCTTTTTTAAAAGATTTTATTTATTTATTTGACAAAGGGAGGGATCACAAATAAGTAGAGAGGCAGGCATAGAGAGAGGGGAAAGCAGGATCCAAGCTGAGCAGAGAGCCCGATGTGGGACTTGATCCCAGGACCCTGAGATCATAACCTGAGCCGAAGGCATAGGCTTTAACCTACTGAGCCATCCGGGTACCCTGACAGTCAGATTTTAAAGATATACTTTCTCATTTGCATTGCTAAGGGGTTAACATCTGTGGGGTTAACACTTTGGTAGCAGATACGATTTCTCTTTCGGATCAACCTAATAACTTTAGCATACATCAGTGATTTTTCCCTGAAATGGTTTTTATGTTGGGGTTACGAAATTTGATTTTCTTTAAATATTTTTTTAAATTTATTTATTTGCCAGAGAGAGAGAGAGGGAGCAAGCACAGGCAGACAGAGAGGCAGGCAGAGGGATATGCAGGCTCCCTTCCAAGGAAGGAGCCGGATGCGGGACTCAATCCCAGTATGCTGGGATCATGACCTGAGCCGAAGGCAGCTGCTTAACCAACTGAGCCACCCAGGCGTCCCGCAAAATTTGATTTTCTAATTCAATCATTCCTTCTACACGTATTACTGGCTTTCTTCTGTAGAGAAGATAGTTCCTTTCTTTATCCCACTCAGCCCGCTTTTCCTCATTTCTTCCTCTTCCCCTATGTGCCACTCTATATTTGTTAATTTGTTAATTTCTTTTCAGCATAATAGAATTCGCTCTTTTTTTACCACACCCAGTGCTCCATGGAATACGTGCCCGGCATAATACCCACCACCTGGCTCCCCCTACCTTCCATCCCCTGCCCTTCAAAACCCTTAGGTTGTTTTTCAGAGCACATAGTCTCTCATGGTTTACCTCCCCTTCCAATTTCCTTCAACTCGCCTCTCCTCTCCATCTCACCATGTCCTCCATGTTATTTGTTATGCTCCACAAATGATACTTGACTCTCTCTGCTTGACTTATTTCACTCAGCATAATCTCTTCCAATCCCGTACACGTTGCTACAAAAGTTGGGTATTCATCCTTTCTGATGAAGACATAAAACTCCATAGTGTACATGGACCACATCTTTCTTATCCATTCCTCAAAAAAAGGGCATCTTGGTTCTTTCCACAGTTTGGAGACTGTGGCCATTGCTGCTATAAACATTGGGGTATGGATGGCCCTTCTTTTCACTAAATCTATATCTTTAGGGTAAATACACAGTAGTGCAATTGCAGGGTCATAGGGAAGCTCTATTCTTAATTTCTTGAGGAATCTCCACACTGTTCCCCAAAGTGGCTGCACCAACTTGCATTCCCACCAACAGGGTAAGATGGTTCCTGTTTCTCCACATGTTCTCCAACACACATTGTTTCCTGTCTTGCAAATCTTGGCCAATCTAACTGGTGAAAGGTGATATCTCAATGTGGTTTTAATTTGAATCTCCCTGATGGCTAGTGATGAACATTTTTTCATGTGTCTGATAGCCATTTGTATGTCTTCATTGGAGAAGTTTCTGTTCATATCTTCTGCCCATTTTTTGATATGATTATCTCTTTTGTGGGTTTTGAGTTTGAAGCGTTCTTTATAGATCCTGGATTTCAATCTTTTGTCTGTACTGTCATTTGCAAATATCTTCTCCCATTCCGTGAGTTGCCTCTTTGTTTTGCTGACTGTTTCCTTTGCTGTGCAGAAGCTTTTGATCTTGATGAAATCCCAAAAGTTCATTTTCACTTTTGTTTCATTTGCCTTTGGTGACATATCTTGAAAGAAGTTGCTGTGGCTGATATCGAAGAGGTTACTACCAATCTTCTCCTCTAGTATTCTGTTGGATTCCTGTCTCACGTTGAGGTCTTTTATCCATTTTGAGTTTATCTTTGTGTACAGTGTAAGAGAATGGTCGAGTTTCATTCTTCTACATATAGCTGTCCAACTTTCCCAGCACCATTTATTGAAGAGACTGTCTTTTTTCCACTGTATATTTTTTCCTGTTTTGTCGAAGATTATATGACCATAGAGTTAAGGGTCCTTATCTGGGCTCTCTACTCTGTTCCACTGGTCTATGTGTCTGTTTTCATGCCAGTACCATTCTGTCATGGTGATCACAGCTTTGTTGTAAATCTTGAAATCGGGTAACATGATGCCCCCAGTTTTGTTTTTCTTTTTCAACATTTCCTTAGGGATTTGGTGTCTCTTCTGATTCCATACAAATTTTAGGATTATTTGCTACAGCTCTTTGAAAAATACAGGTGGAATTCTGATTGGAATGGCATTAAAAGTATATTTTGCTCTAGGCAGTATAGACATTTTAACAATGATTATTCTTTCGGTCCAAGATCATGGAATCGTCTTCCATCTTATTGTATCTTCTTCAATTTCTTTCATGAGTGTTCTGTCGTTCCTCCAGTACAGATCTTTTACCTCTTTGCTTAGGTTTTTTCCCAAGTATCTTATGGTTCTTGGTGCTATAGTAAATGGAATCGATTCTCTAATTTCCCTTTCTGTATTTTCCTTGTCAATGTATAAGAAAACCACTGATTTCTGTACATTGACTTTGTATCCTGCCACATTATCTCAACGGGAAGGCTGCAAACTTTTTCCCATTGAGGATGATATTTGCCGTGGGTCTTTCAAAGATAGATTTTATGAAGTTCAGGAATGTTAACTCTATCCCTATATTTGAAGCATTTTAATCAGGAACGGATTCTGGATTTTGTCAAATGCTTTTTCTGCATCCATTGAGAGGACCACGTGGTTCTTCTCTCTTCTCTTATTGATTTGTTCTATCACATTGATTGATTTGCAAATGTTGAACCATCCTTGTAACCCAGGGATGAATCCCACCTGATCATGGTGAATAATCTTTTTAATGTGCTGTTGGATCTTCTTGGTAGGATCTTGTTGAGAATCTTAGCATCCATATTCATCAGTGATGCTGGTCTGTAATTCTCATTTTTGGTGGGGTCTTTGCCTGGTTTGGGTATCAGGGTAATGCTGGCTTCATACAAAGAATCTGGAAGTTTTCCTTCTGTTTCAATTTTTTTCTAACAGCTTCAGGAGAATAGGTGTTATTTCTTCTTTCAAAGTTTGGTAGAATTCCCCAGGGAATCCTTCAGGTCCTGGGCTCTTGTTTTTTGGGAGGTTTTTGATCACTGCATCAATCTCGTTACTAGATATTTGTCTATTCAGGTTGTCAGTATCCTCCTGGTTCAATTTTGGCTGTTTATAGTTTTCCAGGAAGGCATCCATTTCTTCTAGGTTGCTTAACTTATTGGCATATGACTGTTGATAATAACTTCTGATGTTTGTTTCTTCTACCTTGGTATTAGCTGTGCTCTCTCCCTTTTCATTCACATATATATTTTTTAATTTGGGCTTACTCTCTTTTCTTTTGCATTAGTGTGGCCAATGATTTATCAATCTTTTTGATTCTTTCAAAAAACCATCTTCTAGTTTCATTGATATATTCTACTGTATCTCTAGTTTCAATCTCATTTATCTATGCTCTAATCTTGATTATTTAACTTCTTATGTGTGGAGGTGGTTTGATTTGTTGTTGATTCTCCAGTTCTATAGTAGAACTAAAGGTGTAGAGACAGCTGTTGTATTCTGGATTTTTCAAATTTTTTGAGGGATGCTTGGATGGCTATGTATTTCCCCCTTAGTACAGCCTTTGCTGTATCCCAAAAGTTTTGGACCAAAGTATCTTCATTCTCATTGCTTTCCATGAATTGTTTAAGTTCTTCTTTGATCTCCTGGTTGATCAAAGCATTCTTAAGCAAGGTGGTCATTAGCTTCCAGGTGTTTGAGTTCCTTCCAAATTTTCCTTGTGATTGAGCTCCAGTTTCAAAGCACTGGGATCTGGAATATTCAGGGAATAATCTCAGTTTTTTGGTATCAGCTGAGTCCTTATTTGTGACCCAGTATGTGGTCTATTCTGGAGAAGATTCCATGTGCACTTGAGAAGAATGAGTATTCTGTTGTTTTAGGGTGGAATGTTCTGTATATATCTATGAGGCCCTTCTGTTCCAATGTGTCTTTCATTTCTTCTGTTTCTTTATTGATTTTCTGCTTGGATGATCTGTGTATTACTGAGAGAGGTGTGTTAAGATCTCCTACTATTAATGTATTCATATCAATATGACTCTTTATCTTGATTAATAGTTTTATGTAATTGGCTGCTCCCATATTGGGATCATAGATATTTACAATTGTTAGATCATCTTGGTGGATAGTCCCTTTAAGAATTATGTAGTGTCCTTCTTTATCTCTGACTACAGTCTTTTGTTTAAAATCTAATTTATCTGGTATGAGAATCGCTACACCGGCCTTCTTTTGAGACCCATTGGCATGAAAGATGCTTTCGACCTCTTCACTTTCAGATTGGGTGTATCCTTAAGTTCAAAATGGGTCTCTTGTAGACAACATATGGATGGGTCCTGTCGTTTTATCCACAACCCTGTGTCATTTTATGGGTGCTTTAAGCCATTCACTTTGAGAGTGATTATTGATATATTTTTATTGACATCATGTTACCTTTCAAGTCTTTCTTTCTGCAGATTGTCTCTATATTTCTTTTCACTTATATTCTTAGGATTTTCCCTCTTTTATAGAACCCCCCCTTAATATTTCCAGCAGTGTCAGCTTGGTTGTTTCATAGTCTTTTATGCCTTGCCAGTTTTGGAATCTTTTTATCTTTCCATCTATTTGGAAGGTCAGTCTTGCTTGATAAAGTATTCTTGGCTGCATTTTCTTCTTATTTAGTGCCCTGAATATATTTTTCCGGCTGTTTCCAGCTTACCAGGTTTCTGTGGACATGTCTGATGTTAGTCTGATGGGCTTTCCTCTGTACATAAGAAGCTTCTTTGTCCTAGCTACCTTTAAGAGGGCCTGCCTACAATTATAATTCTTCACTCTTACTGTTAGTTGTCCGGTGGATTTTCAAGTATCTGTAATCTTGGTGGGAGACCCTTCTGCCTCTAGTACATGAAAGCTAGTTCCATTTGTGAGATTGGGAAAATTTTCATGGAGAACTTGTTCCACTCTATCTTCTAGATTTCTTTATTTCTCCTCCTCTTCAGGGATTCCAATAATTCTGATGTTGGAACGTATCATGGCATCATTTATTTAACTGATTCTGTTTTCGTGGTTTCTTAGCTGTTTTTTCCAGGCTTCCTCTTGATTCTTTCTCTCTATCTGTTTGTCCTC
Source organism: Meles meles (assembly GCF_922984935.1). Lineage (NCBI taxonomy): Eukaryota > Metazoa > Chordata > Mammalia > Carnivora > Mustelidae > Meles > Meles meles. The sequence continues at coordinate 94,570 of NW_025721122.1, forward strand.
CAGATCACTAATTCTATCTTCTGTCTCAGTTACCCTAGCATTTAGAGAATTTAGATTAGATTGGAACTCATTAAGAGCATTGTGAACATCATCTCTGGTGGCTTTCATTTCTGCCCTAACATTGTGTACATCATCCCTGGTGGCTTTAAGTTCAACCTTAATCAATTCCATTTGGTCATCCATGGCTTTCTTCAACCTAGCTATTTCCTGGATAATTGTTAGTCTGAATTCCCTTTCCAACATATTGCTTATCTCGATAGCCATTAGCTCTGTAGCAAATGGCCCATCCTCTGAATTATTCTTCTGTTGGGCATTCCTCCTCCTAGTCATTTTGGTGAGAGATGGCTGAATGGATGTAGCTGGATTTTCAACCATGGTGCAGTCAATGTGCAACCTGGAATGCTTCTGAGCAATCAGAAGTCCCCATCCAAATGAAAGAAAAAAAGAAAAGAAAAAGGAAAAAAGAAGAGAGAGAGAGAGAAAGAGAGAGAGGAAACAAAAGAAAGATAATAGAGAAGGCTCAGCCCAAATGGGCCCCAAGGTAAAATTTATGACTTAAACAAACTAAATCCGACCAAAAAAGACTGGTAAAGTATATGACAAGAGAAAAAAAATATATATATATATATATAAGCAAAAAACAAAAACAAAACAAAACAAAAAACCTCATCAAAAGAACTCCAAGTATAAGATTTATACAATATCAGGACAAACACAAATACACAGAAACACTGGTGGAAGAAAAAGGTGGGAGATTGGTTATAAATTCTCAGTGTAGGTGAGGAAAGCCATTTTGATTCTTCCTGGATGTATCTCAATATCTTTGTTAAATGACTCAACTTTCCTAAGATAAAGGGGGATTAAAAATTGGTTTACCTATAGGGTAGCATTGATTGGGGAAAGGGGATTGCCTTGACGTTTAACACTATGTGAATGTTAAAAAGTATAAATAAAAAAGTATAAACTAAACTAAACTAAATGACCATTTAAAAAAATAGAAAATAGAAAAGCAAAAGAAAAACATGGGTATATGTATCAAAATGTTTAGGTTAAAATGTTATTATGGAATTTGATGTACTGGATATCTCACTGTGATGGTAAATAGGTTAAGAAATTATCTATATAAAAATGAACGAGAATAGTGGGAGTGAATTAAAAATAAAAGTTGTATCTATGAAGTAGTGGTGGTTATTCTCTTGTCATCTATTTTTTTTTTCCTGGTTGGCTTTCTGGGGGAGGGGCCTGCCACGTGGGTTTTCAGGCAATGTTTCCTGATTTAAGTCCTCCCGCCCCCCTCAAGGTGGTACGCTGTGAAGAAACCGGTTTTTCAGGCTTTTGATCTCTGTAGGGTTTTTGTTTGATTGTTCATTTTTTTTTCCCTCTCACCTTCACAGCTTTTGATGATTTTTGGAGGTTTGGAGGAAAACAAAATGCACCCAGAACTCTGTCTCAGAGAGGTGCCTCAGTCTGTTCCCCTCTGGGTGCTGCAGAGCACATAAGTTCCTCCTTGGCCACTGGCAGAGCCCGTTCCAAGTCGCGGTCCCTGGAGACACAGGAACTCCTGCTTGTACCCAAAAGCATGACAGCAGCAGCTTTCTGGGCAGCTCCAACCTGCCAGAGAGGTTCCAAGCAGTGATCGCACACTGAAATTTTCCTGCTGGCCTGGGCTGGTGGTTCAAGGTCTTTCCAGGTCCGAGAGCACCGGGCTGGCACTTTCGTGCACCTCTCTCAAGGGAGGGAGCTGGGCACAAATCAGACTCTGATATCAGGGCATGGCATTTGCGTCTGGAATGCAAAAAGTCTGTGTTACTGCCAGCTGGCGTGGAGCCCAGCACTCACGGGAGCCACAAACTACGTGCTCTCAGGTGTGCTGGTGGCTCAGGGACCAAGACCTGGTTTCTCCACCTCACTCTCTCTGGCTCAGTGCCAGGGGTGGCTGTCCTGGATCCCGGGACTTGAGCACCTGTCCCTAGCCACCCCGATTACCACAATTTCCCCCAGCAATCCTTTGCTCTTTTTGAGTGCTTTTAACCAGACTCCAAGTTAATGCTGGTCCTCAAATGCAGGGCACACTCTTATTGGGATGTTACTTTCCAATGGGTCGCCTCTGGTGGCTCCCTCCCCCTTTTGTTTATCTTCCGATATCCGTCCAACATTCCTCTTTACCTCTTTATCTGCCCTCTCTTTACCTGCCTCCTGGCGTCTTCTGTCCCCGTAGAGATCCAGACGTGTATAATTCTGATCTCAGGCTGATTTCATGGGTGATTGGAGAACTTTGGTAGGTAATCAGCTCACATTAGGGTACAGGTTGAAACAGTGCCTCCTCCTACTTCCCCAACATCTTGTCTCCCCCTGTTAAATACCGTTCCTGCTATTCCCACTAAATCAGTCAGATTCTGCCCTTCAAATCCTTCAATTTTCTGAAGTTCTCTCCTTATATCGTGGGCTGATTGACTGGCAAAAGCAAGATTCACTGCCCTCTGATTTTGAGGTGCCTCGGGGTTGATCAGGCTATACATTTTATAGGCTTCAATAAGCCTTTCTAGGAAAGCTCCTGGAGACTCATTCTTACCTTGAGTCACCGTACAAATTTTAGATAAATTTATGGGTCTCCTTGCAGCTGCATGGAGACCTCCTAGTAGGGCCTGGCAGTAGAAGTGTAAGCTCTCCTTACTTTCATCAGAGATTGGTCCCCAGTCAGGGGTGTTCCCTTGGGCAGTAGTCCTCCATCTGCCAGGGATCAAGGTCACTGTCATGTCACTCACTTATCACCTTATGTGTTTCCCGAATGATGTGATTCCTATCTTCTCCATTAAGAAGAGCCATAAGGAGCTGTTGAATATCCACCGAGGTGGGCTGGTGGGTAAGAAAGACAGTCTCCAAGAGATTAATTAAATCCTGAAGGTGGACAGAAAAGGATTTGTGTTGGGCCTTCCATTTATAGATGTCAGAAGAGGAGAAAGGGATATAGGTTAGGTGGGGGCGCCCTCTCCCATCTGGTGGAACAAGCTCATGGAGAGGCAGCATCAGTGTGGTAAAGGGAGGCAGAGGAGGGTAGGGGAAAGGGGAAGGATCAGGGCGGTCTTTATGCTTGGTGGTCCCATAGGTGGACCCCGACTGCATATGAGGTGGACTAGTAAGGGTGTCCTGGGACCAAGAGTCAGGTTTGGGGGACAGATGGGGGGGGAATTCTACAACCTCCACATCCGATGGAGGTAGTACAGTCTTCTTCCCTGGTTCCCCCTCATTTTCCTTTCTTATTTTGGTCATCTAACCTGCCTTAGAGGGAGCGAGATGGTTTCGTTAGCAAGGGGAAGGTGAGACTTGAGCCACAATGGTGGCTCTTCTATCAGATTCCACCAGGCCACAATGTACGGTATTTGGTTTCCATGGAGATTGAAGACCTCACTCTGGGTAGCGTAGATCTGAACCAAGGCAAAGGTTCCTTTTGGCAGCCACCCAGTGGAGAAAGTGTGCCACTCTAATTGCCACAGTGTTTTTAGTTTTCCTGGGTAAACCTTGTCACCTGACTGTGTGGCTTTACCTTGAAAATCCTTGAAATGCTGGAGAACAAGATTTGGGGTTATCACAGGTCCCTTACTCCCCGTTTGCCCATTTCTCCAAACACAGTAAACAACACAACAGACAACAAAAGATGAGACAAAGACAACTGCAGGCCCAGTTATCCTCTTCCGGAGCCTGCTGCTGGTGGGGACTTTCTTGGTTCCCTTTAAACACAACAAACAGCATGACAGACAGCAAAAGGATGAAACAAAGAAAACCACAGGCCCAGTAGTCCTTAACCTGCAACAGTTAGGGACTGTCTTGATCTTTTGATTGCCTAGGGGTACTCGAATCCCCCCAATGGCTCAGGAGGACTCGAACCCCCCGACTCCTCAGGGGGAATCGAACCCCCCATCGATTTACCAGTGAAGGGATGGGGCATCCCCACATCCACTCCAGCACTGGGGAGCACGGCTGCATCCAGCTTCTCCCCAGGGGGCTATACCCTGGAGCTACGCAACCAGATAGACAGGAACACAAAAGCTTACATCCAGAGGCTTTCCCAGAAACTTTAATGCTTGCTCAGTTCTCGTTGTTTGTTCCCGGATGAGCCCCAAATGTTAGGGTCCGTAATCAAAGGAGGGAGACTGATACAAAGCGAAGGTCAAGCAAAGCTTTATATCGTGCCAAGCATGGAGAATCCAACTGACCAGTCAGGACCATCTCTTGCAAAGAGGCGACCACTCCCAGACTCACAGACTAACTTTTATAGAGGTAGTTTAGCCGAGTTATACACCAGTGGCCAATGAGATTGCAACACACAGAAAAAACTGCACAGTCATGTTAGGTCACACACGGGTGGCCAACTGAATTAAAATACACCCTAGTAGATATATGCGTGCCCCACTGATTAGATGTCTCTACCTAGCCTGACCTGCAATTGTATCTGGGCTTTGCAAGTAATTTCCACTGGGAGGGGCAGGGTCAATTTAAGCTTACTACATAGGGTCAATCTATGTTTACTGCATGAACAAAATGGCTCCCTCTGATTAAGTAGGTCTTTACGCCATCGAGAGCTGGGCAGGTTGATCCTCATGTGGGGTTTCTGGGCAGAACCATAGGGCACTTCTTCCTTCTGGTGGGTAAGCAAAAGGCTGTGTTGTGGCTCCAGAATTCGCAATCTGGCGGGCTTGTGGGCCAGGAGTGTGAGGGCAGATTCTGAAAACACAAGTGATGGTTCAGTTCAGTGCCGAGCACATGGCAGTTCCATTATGCAGCAGGTGATTCAAGATCTCCAGCTCCTGATTAAGGGCGATTGTCAGATTTCCTCTCACCCTAGAGTTTATGTCCATGATGGCCAACGAATGGAGGGGTGGTCTCAAGAGGCCATGGAAGCTTTCCCACGCTGGGGCTTGTAAGCTGCTCAAAACAGCAAGGTGTACTTCTATGGGAAAGGGAAAGACCAGTTGAATGTCTCCAGGGTTCCCCGTATGGAAAGATTGGATAGCAGAGTTCTCCGCATGGATGCCTGGAAAGCCCACCTCGCGTTACTATTGCAGCCGAGGAACTGGGCAGGTTCAATCTGCTGGCTCAGGTGCGAAGTTATTAGGGAGCTGAGTTGACAGGTTTTCTCAGGCTGATGGGTCACAATGCTGGTTTGTGTCTAGGGAGACCTTAGAATGTGGCGGTGGCTCAGGGGCCATGCATGATTCTCTAACATGAGTGTTGGACCCAGCTCCAAAGAGCAAGTTTTCCCTCTGGGGACAGGAGGGGTTCTGTTGTGTGGCTCAGGTACCACATGTTGGACCATATATTGGTAGTCCAGAAGAGGCCTCTGGGGACAGATGCCTGAAAAATTAATTTATGGTTCTGATGAGGTCCTTGGGTCATGTCAGGTTCAATATTCTGATTAAGGGACATTGACCTGCCTGGAGGAAGATGTGTCACACTGCGCAGTTTTGTCCAGAGTTTTCCCGTGTGTGACTTAACATTACTGTGTGGTTTTTTTCTGTTATTGCAATCTCGCCGGCCACCTGTGTATAGCTCGGCTAAACTACTTCTATAAAAGTTAGGCTTTTGTGGGAGGCTGTCCACACATAGCCCCATAGAGTAGTTTATCCTTCTGGTGGGGAGGCAGAGTTCTGGATTGTGGCTCCAGAATTCCCAATCTGGAGGGCTTGTGGGCCTGAAGTGTGAGGATGGAAGTCTGAAAAGACAAGCCAGGGTTAGGTTTAGGTCCTAGGATATGGGTCCCCAGAGGCCTGGTCTTGAATCCAACATACACTGGGTCCCTGAGGGACACAAGAGAACACCTTCTGCTATTTGGAGCTGTATAAAAGCCTCAGGGTAGGAGAATCCTGCATAGCCCCTGAGCCACCACAAAATTCCAAGCTCTCCCTAGACACAAACTCACATTGTGACCCATCAGCATGAGACTCCATTTCAACTCATCACACTGGGTAGCACACCAAAGGGTCAGCAGATCGAACCTGCTCATTTCTAGGTGACGATGGGAATGTTAAGTGGGGTTTCCAGGCACTCATATGTTGAGCCCTGCTCTCCAATGTTTCCGTATGGGGGTCCCTTCAGCCATCAAACAGGACTCCCTATGTCCCACAGAAGGAAACCCTGCTGTTTCCAGCAGCTCACAATCCCCAGATGGGAAAACCTCCATGACTTCATGAGGTTGCACCTCCATTAGGCGGCCGTCATGGACACAAAGTCCAGCCTGAGTGAACATCTGAAACTTGCCCTTACTTCAGATGCTGAAGATCTCCATTCAGCCTCTGCAGATTGGGCTTGCCTTGCCCTAGGCCCTAAACAACACCAGAGCTTGTGTTTTCAGACTTCCATCCTTACACTCCTGGCACACAAGCCCTCCAGATTGGGAATTCTGGAGTCACAACACAGCTTTCTTTCTGTCCACCAGAAGGAGAAAGATCCCTATGGGGCTCCCCAAAAGCCCCAAATGAGGATGAACCTGCATAGCCATTGACAGCACCCCAATTTCATAGGCCATCCTGTGCACTAATGCTGTCTGACACAGACTGAACATAGACTCCTGTCAGCCACCCAGGGAGCTAGCCGCATATCCAGCCATGGCCCTGGGCTGGCATCTCTACCCAACCTTGGTTTTCTGGCATCTGTCCCCAGACCTTATCTCAATTTCCTGGATATGCAGGAACCCAATGCACAAAACAAAACTCTTCCTTCTTCATGGCAGGAAACCTTTCTGTTTGGAAGGGTGTCAAACCCTCAGAGTTGGCGAAGCCTTCAGGGCCTATGAGACCATTCCCACTCTTGAGGGCCACCCTGGTCACAAACATGCATTTTGACTCACAGCCTTAGCCCTTTTAAAATAAGTCCCCTTGGTAGCTGGACCAGGATCACGCATATCAGGCTTGCCATGCCCCTAGGCACAAATCCTAACCCAAGGTGGGGTTTTGCAGGTGCCCATACCCAGAGCCCTGCTCTGGAATTCCTCTTTCTGGGGCACCACTGAGACAGAAAACATGACTTCACCCTTCCCCCAGTATCACAGCAAACTACTGGGACCTGGGCAAAACCCCTAGAGAGGGAGAATCTTCCATGGCCCCATGAGACTCCTATACATTCTGCGGCCAACTTAAACTCACAATCCATAGACAAAAGCCTGAGCTACCGCCTCACAGTCACCTTAATTTCAGATCCCGATGAGATCCTCTCAGGGTCTGCAGATCAGGCATGCCAAACCCTCGGCCCTAAATCTAACCTGAGTTTGTGTTTTTAGATTTCTGTCCTCAGAACCCTGTCCCACACACCCTCCAGAGTCCAGCCTCCAAAGCCACACTGCAAGACTGTGCTTGCCCTCCCAACGGAAACTGTGACCTTTAAAGTTGCCAAACACTCCAGATTAGGATAAACCTGCAAGGCCCCCGGGGCCACCCCAATTTAATAGGCCACCCTGGACAAAAATCCATAATGCATTTGCAGTTATCTCCAGTCATACACCCAGGTAGATGGCCCCAGTGACACAAGATTGAACCTGGCATGCCCCTATGCCATAATATGAACCCTAGCTGAGGTTTTCAGGCATCTGTCCCCAGACCTTATCTCAAATCCCTGCATATGGGGGAACCTGATGCACAAAACAGAACTCCTCCTTCCCCATGGCAGGCACCTTGCTGTTGGGATGGGTGTCAAACCCTTCGAGTTGGTGAAACCTACAGGGCCCATGAGGCCATGCCCACAATGAGGGCCATCTTGGGCACAAAGACGCATTGTGACCCTCAGCCTGAGCCCCATTTTCAAATAAGTCCCCTCGGTAGCTGAACCAAGAGCCCACGTATTGGGCTTGCCATGCCCATAGGCCCAAATATGAACCCAAGGAAGGGTATTCCAGGCACCTGTTCACAGATACGTCATCTGGAATCCATCTTTTTGGAGGACCCCTGGGAGAAAAATAGGACTCCTCCCTTCCTCCACAGTGACAAGAAACTATTGGGAGCCATGCAAAATCACTAAAAAGAGAGAAACTTCCATGCCCAATAAGGCCACCCCTACATTCCATGGCCACCCTAGACACAAAATCCAGAGATAAAAGTCTGAGCTACCACCTCCCAATCACCCTAATTTCAGATCCTGAGGAGCTCCCTCGTGGTGTGTGGATCAGGAATGCCATACCCTCAGTCCTAATCCTAACATGATTTTGTCTTTTCAGACTTCTGTCCCCAGAGCCCTGACCTGCACAACCTCCTGGCTGGAGCATCTGGAGCCACATCGTAGGATTGTGCCTTCACTCCCTAAGGAAACTGTGCCCTTTAAAGTTGCCAAAACCCTCCAGATTAGGAGAAATCTGCAAGGCCCCAAACCACCCAGTTTTGTAGGTAGCCCTGGATAAAAATAAGCAGTCTGACACACACTATGGATGGATCTGCACTCAGACACCAGGTATATGGCCCCCAAGACTAAGATTGAACCTGACATGCCCCTAGGCCCTAATCTGAACACTAGCTGTGGTTTTCAGGCATCTGTCCCCAGAGCCCTAGTCTCGAATACCAACATGTGTGTGTCGGGGGGGGGGGGTCCATGAGACCCAAAACAGTAAACCTCCAGTCCCAGAAGGAAACCTTGCTCTTTGGAGTGGTGTCAAACCCTCAGGGTAGGAGAATCCTGATTGTCCACAAGCCACTGCCAAAACCAAGGTCTCCCTGGACATAAACTTGCATTGTGATCCATCATTATGAGACTCCATTTCCACTCAGCCCCCTGTGTAGCTCACACCAGAGCCAGCAGATTGAAACTCTCATATCCATAGGTTCCAATGGTAACCCTAGGTGGGGTTTCCAGGCATTCATACGTAGAGCCCTGCTGTAGATTCTTCTATATTGGGACCTATGAGCCATCAAGCAGATGGCCTCCTGTCCTGCAGAAGAAAACCTTGATTTTTTGGAGCTGCGCACAACCCCCATATTGGGAAAACCTCCATGGCATCATGACACCACGGTTGCATTAGGCAGCCATAAAGGACACACACTTGAGCCTGAGCGAACATCTGACCCTTGCCCTTACTTCAGATTACGGGATTCTCACCTCAGCCTCTGCATTTTGGGCCTGCCATGCCCTAGGCCCTAAAAATTACATGATCTTTTGTTTTTAGTCTTCTGTCCTCAAACTAACTACAAAAATAATACTTAAAATGAATACACTGTATGTGATCATTATTCCTACATGGAATCTAACCATGACTGGTAATACGAAAAAAATCAGTGTTTTATTTCAACAATAAGAACACTAATGACCAACATTCATAAGACCCAACCACTAACCAAAATTATCAACAACTCATTTATCGACCTACCTGCACCATCAAACATCTCAGCATCATGACATTTTGGCTCCCTTCTCAGAATTTGCCTAATCCTTCAAATTCTTACAGCTTTATTCTTAGCTATACACTAGACACAACCACATCAGACACAACCACAGCCTTCTCATCAGTTACACACATCTGTCGAGATGCCAATTATGGATGAATTATCTGCTATATACATGCCAATGGAGGCTCCATATTCTTTTTTTTTTTCATTTTATTTATTTTTTTCAGCGTAACAGTATTCATCGTTTTTGCACAACACCCAGTGCTCCATGCAAAACATGCCCTCCGTATTACCCACCACCTGTTCCCCCAACCTCCCACCCCTGACCCTTCAAAACCCTCAGGTTGTTTTTCAGAGTCCATAGTCTCTTATGGTTCGCCTCCCCTCCCCAATGTCCATAGCCCCCTCCCCACTCCCAATCCCACCTCCCCCCAGCAACCCCCAGTTTGTTTTGTGAGATTAAGAGTCATTTATGATTTGTCTCCCTCCCAATCCCATCTTGTTTCATTTATTCTTCTCCTATCCCCCTAAGCCCCCATGTTGCATCTCCATGTCCTCATATCAGGGAGATCATATGATAGTTGTCTTTCTCCGATTGACTTATTTCACTAAGCATGAAATGCCCTAGTTCCATCCACGTCGTCGCAAATGGCAAGATTTCATTTCTTTTGATGGCTGCATAGTATTCCATTGTGTATATATACCACCTCTTCTTTATCCATTCATCTGTTGATGGACATCTAGGTTCTTTCCATAGTTTGGCTATTGTAGACATTGCTGCTATAAACATTCGGGTACACGTGCCCCTTCGGATCACTATGTTTGTATCTTTAGGGTAAATACCCAGTAGTGCAATTGCTGGGCCATAGGGTAGTTCTATTTTCAACATTTTGAGGAACCTCCATGCTGTTTTCCAGAGTGGTTGCACCAGCTTGCATTCCCACCAACAGTGGAGGAGGGTTCCACTTTCTCCACATCCTCGCCAGCATCTGTCATTTCCTGACTTGTTAATTTTAGCCATTCTGACTAGTGTAAGGTGATATCTCATTGTGGTTTTGATTTGTATTTCCCTGATGCCGAGTGACGTGGAGCACTTTTTCATGTGTCTGTTGGCCATCTGGATGTCTTCTTTGCAGAAATGTCTGTTCATGTCCTCTGCCCATTTCTTGATTGGATTGTTTGTTCTTTGGGTGTTGAGATTGCTAAGTTCCTTATAGATTTTGGATACTAGCCCTTTATCTGATATGTCGTTTGTAAATATCTTCTCCCATTCTAAAAAAAAAAAAAAAATCTTCTCCCATTCTGTCAGTTGTCTTTTGGTTTTGTTAACTGTTTCCTTTGCTGTGCAAAAGCTTTTGATCTTGATGAAATCCCAATAGTTCATTTTTGCCCTTGCTTCCCTTGCCTTTGCTGTTGTTCCTAGTAAGATGTTGCTATGGCTGAGGTCGAAGAAGTTGCTGCCTGCGTTCTCCTCAAGGATTTAGATGGATTCCTTTCTCACATTGAGGTCCTTCATCCATTTGGAGTCTATTTTCGTGTGTGGTGTAAGGAAGTGGTCCAATTTCATTTTTCTGCATGTGGCTGTCCAATTTTCCCAGCACCATTTATTGAAGAGGCTGTCTTTTTTCCATTGGACATTCTTTCCTGCTTTGTTGAAGATGAGTTGACCATAGAGTTGAGGGTCGATTTCTGGGCTCTCTATTCTGTTCCACTGATCTATGTGTCTGTTCTTGTGCCAGTACCATGCTGTCTTGATGATGACAGCTTTGTAATAGAGCTTGAAGTCCGGAATTGTGATGCCACCAACTTTGGCTTTCTTTTTCAATATTCCTTTGGCTATTCGAGGTCTTTTCTGGTTCCATATAAATTTTAGGATTCTTTGTTCCATTTCTTTGAAAAAAAATGGATGGTATTTTGATAGGGATTGCATTAAATGTGTAGATTGCTTTAGGTAGCATGGACATTTTCACAATATTTATTCTTCCAATCCAGGGAGGCTCCATATTCTTCATCTGCCTATTCCTACTTGTAGGATGAGGCCTACACTACGGATCTTACATATTCCCTGAAACATGAAACATTGGCATTATCCTACTATTTGCAGTTATAGCAACAGCATTCATAGATTTCATTTTACCATGAGGACAAATGTCCTTTTGAGGCTCAACCATAATTACCGCCTTACTATCAGCCATCCCATACATTGAAATCAATCTTGTAGAGTGAATCTAAGGAGTTTTCTCAGCAGACAAAGCCACCTTAACACAATTCTTTGCCTTCCACTTTATCCTACCATTCATCATCTCTACACTAGCAGCAATTCATCTACTATTCCTTCACAAAACAGGATCCAACAATCCTTCTGGAATCCCATCTGATTCAGACAAAATTCCATTACACCCATACTACACATTTAAAGACAGCCTAGGTGCCCTATTCCTAATTCTAGTACTCATAATACTAGTACTATTCTCACCCGACCTACTGGGGTCCCTGATGACTACATCCCTGCCAACCCACTTAACATACCACCCCATATCAAAACCGAATGATATTTCCTATTTGCATACACAAACCTACGATCCATTCCTAATAAACCAGGAGGAGTACTAGCACTAGTCTTCTCCATTCTAGTCCTAGCCATTATCCCACTATTACATACTTCAACACAATGAGGTATGATATTCTCCCCACTAAGCCAGTGCCTATTTTGATTACTAGTAGCTGATCTCCTTACCTTAACATGAACTGGTAATCAACCAGTAGAACACTCCTTCATCACCATTGGTCAATTAGCCTCAATCCTTTACTCCACAATTCTAAACAACTATCAGCATTATCGAGAAGAACTTGTTAAAATGAAGTCTTTGTAGTATATTAATTACTTTGGTCTTATAAACCAAAAATGGAGAAATCCGTCTCCCTAAGACTCAAGGAAGAAGTAATAGCCCCACCATCAGCACCCAAAGCTGATATTCTAACTAAACTACTCCTCGTGGGAGGAGTGGTTTTTCCCACTCCTCCCATGGGATTTCCTCATCCTATTATTTCAATTCATATATTTAAAAACCTACTGTGCTCCCCACTATGTATTTTCCTCCACCCCTATGTATATTGTGCATTAATGGTTTGCCCCATGCATATAAGCATGTACATACTACAATTGATTTGACATACATGTACCTCACCTAGACCACGAGCTTGATACCAGGCCTCAAGAAACCATCAATCCTTGTATGATGTGTAACTCTTCTCGCTCCAGGCCCATCGAATGTGGGGGTTTCTACAGTAAAACTATACTGGCATCTTGTTCTTACTTCAGGGCCATGATAGTCCTCAATCCAATCCTACTAACCCTTCAAATGGAACATCTCAATGGACTAATGACTAATCAGCCTATGATCACACATAACTGTGGTATGATGCATTTGGTACTTTTTAAATTTTTTGGGGGGGTGGGGGCTTGTATCACTCAGCTATGGATGTAAAAGAGTCGCATTCAAATAACTAGTAGCTGGGCTTAATCATCATCATTTATCTGCATTGCACAACCATAAGTGCAGTTCAGTCAATAGTTACAGGACATACACACGTACACACATGCACACGTATGCATATTCAACAGATAAATACTAGCTAAATCAAACCCCCTTTATCCTCCCCATAACTTCAAAAGTATATAAACACTTAAAATTGTCCTGCCAAACGCCAAAAACAGAACTAAGCACATGCAACATATATAAGAAGCTATTTATACTGATACTCTGTATATTAATCTCTATCGCTAATTTGCCCAGAATAGTCTGTTCAAGAAAGCTATCTATAGATGTACTACCCCATCTCTAATACCCTCCTAGCAACTTACATTTAATACTAATAATTAAATTAACGTGCCTAAATACATTAACAAAATAAATCAAGGCACTGAAAATGCCTAGAAGAGTCATTAGACTCCATAAACCTAAATGTTTGGTCCTAGCCTTCCTATTGATTATTAACAGAATTACACAGGCAAGTCTCTACATCCCAGTGAAAATGCCCTCCAAATCCCTAAACTGATTAAAAGGAGCGGGTATCAAGCACATTAAATAAGTAGCTCATAACACTTTGCTCAACCACACCCCCACGGGATACAGCAGTGACAAAATTTAAGCCATGAACGAAAGTTTGACTAAGTCATGCTAACATTAAGAGTTGATAAATTTCATGCCAGCTACTGTGATCATACGAGTAACCCAAATTAATAGGCACACAGCGTAAAGCATGTTAAGTACTACATCACACTAAAGTTAAAATTTAACCAGGCCATAAAAAGCTACTATTAACATAAAATATACCATGAAAGTGACTTTATTATTTCTGACCACATGATAGCTGAGACCCAAACTGGGATTAGATACCCCACTATGCTCAGCCTTAAACATAAATAATTTGTACAACAAAATTATCTGCCTGAGAACTACTAGCAACTGTTTAAAACCCAAAGGACTTGGCAGTGCTTGACATCCCTCTAGAGGAGCCTGTTCTATAATCGATAAACCCCAATAAACCTTACCACTTCTAGCTAACTCAATCTATATACCGCCATCTTCAGCAAATCCTCAAAAGGAAGAAAAGTAAGCATAATAATTATACATAAAAAAGTTAGGTCAAGGTGTAACCATGAAGTGGGAAGAAATGGGCTGAATTTTCTAATCAAGAATATGTTCACAAAATTTTTTTTATGAAACCTAATAACTAAAGGTGGATTTAGAAGTAAATTAAGAATAGAGAGCTTAATTGAATAGGGCCATGAAGCATGCACACACCACCCATCACCCTCCTCAAGCAATTCACCCAAACACTACATAATACAGACTAAACCAACTCAAGAGGAGATAAGGCATAAGAAGGTAAGCATACTGGAAAATGTGCTTGGATAAATCAAAGTGTAGTTAATTAAAGCATCTGGCTTACACCCAGAAGATTTCATACACCATTGACCACATTGAACCAAACTAACTCAACCAACCACTAACTCACCTAATGCAATAAGCCTCTAGTCAAAACATTCAATTACATGATTATAGTATAGGAGATAGAAATTTTACTTGGAGCTATAAAGTACTGTAAGGGAATTTTGAAAGAATGTATAAAGTGATAAACAGCAAAGATCACCTCTTATACCTTTTGCATAACGAGCTAGCTAGAATAATTTAGCGATAGTTTAATAGTAATAATTTAGCTAACTTCCCCCAAACCAGACGAGATGCCTATGAACAAACCACAGGGTTAAACTCACCTATGTTGCAAAAGTGTGAGAAGATTTATATGTAGAGGTGAAAAGCCTAATGAGCCTGTTGATAGCTGGTTGCCCAGAATAGAATCCCAGTTCAAATTTAAATTCACCCAACAAATCCCAAAATTATAATGTAAATTTAAAATATAACCAAAAAGATACAGCTTTTGAGAATAAGGATATCATCTTACTTAGAGAGTAAAGTTAAATAAAACCATAGTAGGCCTAAGAGCAGGCACCAATTAAGAAAGCGTTCAAGCTCAACAGCCCAACCTCTTAATTCCAAAAATCTTAAACCAACTCCTAACATACTACTGGGCTAATCTATTTAATAATAACACTTTATTATTAATGCTACTATGAGTAACAAGAAAAATTTCTCCTTGCATAAGCTTATAACAGTCAACAAATACCCACTGATAGTTAACAACATGATAAAAATAAACTACTAATAAAACACTTAGCAAACCAATTGTTAGCCCAACACAGGTATGCAACAAGGAAAGATTAAAAGAAGTAAAAGGAGCTCATCAAACACAACCCCCACCTGTTTGCCAAAAACTTCACCTCCAGCATGCCCAGTATTGGAGGCACTGCCTGCCCAGTGGCACTAGTTAAACTGCCATGGTATCTTGACCATGCAAAGGTAGCATAATCATTTGTTCTGTAAATAAGGACTTGTAGGAATGTCCACATGAGGGTTTAACTGTCTCTTACTTCCAATCAGTGAAATTGACCTTCTTGTGAAGAGGCGGGAATAAACTAATAGGATGAGAAGACCCTACGGAGCTTCAATTAACTAGTCTATAATAAGTATATTTAATCACCAATTAGGTATAATTCAATCTTATTAATGGATTAACAATTTAGGTTGGGGTGACCTCAGGGAATAAAATAACCTCCAAGTGATACAAATATAGACAAACCAGTCGAAATATAGTATCATTTATTGATCCAAGAAATTTGATCAATGGAACAAGTTACCCTAGGTATAACAGTACAATCCTATTTGAGAGTCCATATCAACAATAGGGTTTACAACCTCGATGTTGGATCAGGACATCCCAATGTTGCAGCAGCTACTAAAGTTTCGTTTGTTCAACAATTAAAGACCTAAGTGATCTGATTTCTGACTGGAACAATCCAGGTCGGTTTCTATCTATTACAACAACTTCTCCCAGTATGAAAGAACAAGAGAAGTAAGGTCTATTCTATCAGAATATTTTAGGACTAATAGAGGATATAATCTTAATCTAAATAGTCCACCTTCATTTCATAGCCCTAGAGATAGGGCTTGTTTGGGTGGCAGAGCCCAGTAATTGCATAAAACTTAAACTTTTATTCTCAGAAGTTCAAATCTTCTTCCTAAAATTATGTTTATAATTAATATCATTTCACTAATTGTACTTATCCTACTTATTGTAGCCTTTCTAACATTAGTGGAATGAAAAATCCTAGGTTATATACAACTCTGTAAAGGCCCAAACATTGTAGGATCCTATGGCTTCTTGCAACCAATTGCAGATGCCATAAAACTATTCACTAAATAACGTTTATGACCCCTACCATCATCTATCACTATATTTGTAGTAGCCCCAATCCTTGCCCTAACACTAGCCCTAACCATATTAACCCCATTACCAATATCTTACCATCAATATAAACCTAGGAATCCTATTCATACTAGCAATATCAAGCCTAGCTGTTTATTTTATGGTTCAGATGAGCCTCAAACTCAAAATATGCCCTAATTGGGACCCTTCGAGCTGTAGACCAAATAATTTCCTATGAAGTCACACTAGCCATTATCCTTCTATCAGTACTATTAACAAATGGCTCTTTTACCCTATCCACACTTATTATTACCCAATAACACCTATGACTAATCCTGCTCACATGACCCCTAGCTGTAATATGATTTATCTCAACCCTAGCAGAAACCAACTGCCCCCCATTTGATTTAACAGAAGGAGAATCAGAATTAGTTTCCAGATTCAACGTCAAATAGGCAGCCAGACAATTAACCCATTTTTCCTAGCTGAATATGCCAACATTATTATAATGAATATCCTTACAACTATCCTGTTTTTTTGGTGCATTCCACACCCCATACTTACTTAACAATAATCCATCAAAGTGTTTATAAAAACACTTCTACTAACAACTTCCTTCATATGAATTCGAGCATCCTATTCATGATTCCGTTATGAACAACTCATACATTTATTATGAAAAAACTTTCTCCCCCAGACACTAGCCCTATGCATATGACATGTAGCCTTACCCATTATAACAGCAAGTATTCCTCCAAACATAAGAAATATGTCTGACAAAAGAGTTATTTTTATTATAGAGGTTCGAGCCCTCTTATTTCTAGAATTATAGTAATTGAACCTAATCCTAAGAACTCAAAAATCTCCGTGCTACCAAACTCACATCAAATTCTACAGTATGGTCAGCTAAATAAGCCATCAGGCCCATACCCTGAAAATGTTGGTTTATCCCCTTCCTGTACTAATTAAACCTCCCATCCTTACTATCATTATATCAACTGTCATTCCAGGAAACATTATGGTACTAATAAGTTCTCACTGACTGACAATCTGAATTGGATTCAAAATAAATATACTAGCTATTATCCTTATTGTAATAAAAAAAATCAATCCATGAACCATAGAAGTGTCAACACAATATTTCCTTACCCAATCCACTGCATCTATACTCTTAATATTATCAAGTATTATTAACCTACTATTGACAGGACAATGAACAATACTAAATACCCCTAACCTAATCGCATCAAACATAATAACAGTAGCTCTGGCAATAAAATTAAGACTATCACCCTTCCACTTCTGAGTACCTGAAGTAACCCAAGGAATCACACTATCATCAGGAATAATTCTACTAACCTGACAAAAAATCGCCCCCTTATCTGTTCTATACCAAATCTCTCCATTTATAAATCAAAACTTATTTGTAGCCATAGCTATTATATCCATTTTAGGGGGAGGCTGAGGAGGTCTTAACCAAACACAACTATGAAAAATCCTAGCATACTCATTAATCGCCCACATAGGATGAATGATTGCTGTAACAACATATAACCCTACCCTAATAATATTAAACCTCATCATCTACATTACAATAACACTTGGAACATTCATACTGTTCACACTCAGTTCATCTACAGCCACACTATCACTATGTCATATATGAAACAAACTCCCACTAATTACCTCACTAATCCTAACAATCATACTATAACTAGGAGGCCTACCTCCCCTCTCAGGATTCATCCCTAAATGAATAATCATCCACGAACTCACAAAAAGCAATATAATTGTTATATCAACATTTATAGCAATTACAGCCCTACTAAACATATACTTTTATATTTGGTTAAAACACGCAACAGCACTAACTATATTCCCCTCTGTAAACACCATAAAAATAAAATGGCAATTTGAAAACACAAAAATCGAAATTCTTTTATCCCCACTAATTGTAACTTTGACCATATTACTTCCATTAATCCCAATAATACTAACACTGTTCTAGAAGTTTAAATTAAAAACTCCAAGGGCATTCAAAGTCCTAAGTAAGTGCAGTTCACTTAACTCCTAAATCTCGCCTTAAGGACTGCAAGAGTATATCTCACATCTACTGAACGCAAATCACTTTAATTAAGCTAAGCCCTTTCTAGACTGGTGGGCTATCATCCCATGAAACATTAGCTAGCAGTTAAATACCCTAGTCAAGGGGGGAGTCAAGATGGCGGAGAAGTAGGAGGAGGCACCCTTTCAACCTGTACCCTAAAGTGAGCTGATTACCTACCAAAGAACTCTGACCACCCATGAAATCAGCCTGAGATCAGAATTATACACGTCTGGATATCTACAGGAGCAGAAGAAGCCAGTGGCAGGTAAAGCAGAGTGGGTACATCAGACTGATATCGGAAGATAAACAAAAGGGGGAGGGAGCCACCAGAGGTGACCGATTGGAAAGTAGTACACCAATACAAGAGTGTCCTGCATCTGAGGACCAGCATTAACTTGGAGTCTGGTTGAAAGCACTCAAAAAACAAAGAGCAAAGGATTGCGGGGGGAAAATAGTGGGAATCTGGTCGGTTGGGGACAGGGACTTAAGTCCCGGGACCCAGGATAGCCTCCCCTGGTGCTGAGCCAGAGAGATGCGGTGGAGAAATCGGGTCTCTGTCCCTGAGCCACCAGTGCGCCTGAGCCGCCAGCATGCCTGAGAACAAGTGGGGTCTGGCTCCCGTGAGGGGCTGGGAGCCTGGCCAGAAGGCAATCCTGAAACGTGCGCATCCCACAACCTCCCTTGGGAGAGGTGCTCATAGGTACTAGCCTGGAGCTCTGTAATCCAGAAAAACCAGACATTCCCAGCCCGGGACACCAGGAAAATCTCAGTGTGCGATCTCGGCTTGGAATCTCTCTGGCGGTCTGGAGCTGCCTAGACAGCCGCCACTGCCCTGGTATTGGGTACAACGAGGAGCTCCTGCATCCACAGGGACTGTGACTCAGAACCGACTCTGCCAGCAGCTCTGCAGAGCATTCTGAGGCTTCTCTCTGAGACAGAGGTCGGGGTGCAGTTTGCTCTCGTCTAAAACTCCAAAAACCATCAAAAGCTGTCAAGGCGAGAGAAAACAGATGAAAGAACATAAACGCCCCCAGAGAACACAAGCCTGAAAAAACAGTTTCCTCAGAGCCCAACCCCTTGAGGGGACCGGGAGGACTTAACTCAGGGAACATCATTGTATGAAAACACACGTGGAAGGCCCCTCCCCCAGAAAACCAACCAGGATGGAAGGAAAAAAAAAAAAAGAAGACTACTAGAGAACAACCACCACTACTTCATAAATACAACTTTTATTTTTACTCTTTACCAATATTCTGGTTCCTTTTTTTAAATACATACAGATAATTTTTTAAACTATTTACCATCACACTGAGATGTCCAGTACATAAAATTCCTTAATAACCTTCTAACCTGAACTTTTTGATACATACATCCGTGTTCTCCTTTTGCTTTTCTATTTTTTTAATTCTTTTTTAATTTTAACTTAGTTTAGTCTAGTTTATTCTTTTTTAATTTTTATTTTCTACTATACATATAGAGTTAAACTTCAAGGTAATTCCCTTTCCCCAATCAATGCTACCCCTATAGGCAAACCAGTTTCTAATCCCCCTGTAACTTAGGAAAGTTGAGTCCCTTAACAAAAACATCCAGATACATTCAGGAAGAATCAAAATAACCTTCCTCGCCCACACTGAGAATTTATACCCACTCTCAAAATTTTTCCTTCTGCCTGTGTTTCTGTGAATTTGTGTTTGTCCTGATAATATATAAATCTTATACTTGGGGTTCTTTCTGATGAGGGTCTTCCCTTTTTTTGCTTATATATATATATTTTCTCCTGTCATATACATTTTTCAGTCTTTTTGTTTGTCTGTTTTTGTTTGTATACTTCATAAATCTTACCTTGGGGCAAATTTGGGCTGAGCCTTCTCTTCTATCTTCCCTTTTTTTTCCTGTCTCTCTCTCTCTCTCTTTCCTTTTTTCTTTTCCTTTTTATTTTTCTTTCTTCTTCTCTATTTCTTTTTCTTTTCTTTTTTCTCTCAATTGGGTGGGGAACCCTGATTGCACAGAAGTGTTCCAGGGTGCACCTTGACTGCACCACAATCAATACATCCAGCTGCATCTGTTCAGTCATCTCTTACCAAAATGACTAGGAGGAGGAATACCCAACAGAAGAAAAATACAGAGGATAGGCCGTCTGCAACAGAGCTAATGGCTATCGACATAGACAATATGTCAGAAAAGGAATTCAGACTAACAATTATCCAGGCAATAGCTAGGTAGGAGAAAGCCATGGATGACCAAACAGAATTGATTAGGGCAGAACTGAAAGCCACCAGGGATGATGTTCAAAATGCTCTCAATGAGTTCCAATCTAATCTAAATTCTATGAAAGCAAGGGTAACTGAGACAGAAGATAGAATTAGTGATCTGGAGGACAAACAGATAGAGAGAAAGAATCAGGAGGAAGCCTGGAACAAACAGCTCAGAAGCCACGAAAACAGAATCAGGCAAATAAATGAGGCCATGAAACGTTCCAATGTCAGAATTATTGGAATCCCTGAAGGGGAGGAAAAAGAAAGAAATCTAGAAGATATAGTGGAAGAAGTTGTCTATGAAAATTTTCCCAGTCTCACGAATGGAAACAACATTCATGTACTAGAGGCAGAGAGATTTCCTCTCAAGATTTTAGATTCTCGAATGTCCTCATGACACCTTATAGTTAAAATGAGGAATTATGTTTCAAGACAGACCCTCTTAAAAGCAGCTAGGACAAAGAAGCTTCTTACATACAGAGGAAAGCCCAATAGAATAACGTCAGACCTTTCCACAGAGACCTGGCAAGCCAGGAAGGGCTGGCAAAATATATTCAGAGTACTAAATGAGAAGAACATGTAGCCAAGAATACTCTATCCACCAAGACTGACATTCAAAATGGATTGAGAGATAAAGAGTTTCCAAGACTGGCAAGGCTTAAAAGACTATGCAACCGCCAAGCTGACACTGCAGGAAATATTAAGGTGGGGGGGGTCCTATAAAAGAGAAAAAATCCCAAGAATATCATTGAACAGAAATAAAGAAACAATCTACAAACAGAAAGACTTCAAAGATAACACGATGTCCATAAAAATCTATCTCTCAATAATCACTCTCAATGTGAATGGCCTAAATGCGCCCATAAAACGACACAGGGTTGCAGATTGGATAAAACGACAGGACCCATCCATATGTTGTCTACAAGAGACCCATTTTGAACTTAAGGATACACAAAACCTGATAGTGAAGGGATGGAGAAGCATCGTTCATGCCAATGGGCCTCAAAAGAAGGCCAGGGTAGCGATTCTCATATCAGATAAATTAGATTTTAAACTAAAGACTGTAGTCAGAGATACAGAAGGGCACTACATAATTCTTAAAGGGACTATCCACCAAGATGATCTAACAATTGTAAATATCTATGTCCCCAATATGGGAGCACCCAATTACATAAGAAAACTATTAATCAAGATAAAGAGTCATATTGATATGAATACAATAATAGTAGGAGATCTTAATACGCCTCTCTCAGAAATAGACAGATCATCGAAGCAGAAAATTAATAAAGAAATAAGAGCATTGAATGAAACATTGGACCAGATGGACCTCATAGACATGTACAGGACTTTCCACCCTAAAACAACAGAATACTCATTCTTCTCAAGTGCACATGGAACCTTCTCCAGTATAGACCATCTACTGGGTCACAAAGCAGGACTCAACCTATACCAAAAGACTGACATTATTCCCTGCATATTCCCAGATCACAATGCTTTGAAACTGGAACTCAATCACAAGGAAAAAGTTCAGAAGGAACTGAAACACCTGGAATCTAAACATCACCTTGCTTAAGAATGCTTGGATCAACCAGGAGATCAAAGATGAACTTAAACAATTCATGGAAACCAATGAGAATGAAGACACTTCGGTCCAAAACCTATGGGATACAGCAAAGGCTGTCCTGTGGGGGAAATACAGAGCCATCTAAGCCTCCCTCAAAAAAATTGAAAAATCCAGAATACAGCAGCTGTCTCTACACCTTAAAGAACTGGAGAATCAACAACAAATCCATCCAACTGTACACGCAAGAAGAGAAATAATCAAGATTAGAGCAGAGATCAATGAGATTGAAACGAGAGATATAGTAGAATGTATCAATGAAACTAGAAGCTGGTTTTTTGAAAGAGTCAATAAGATCAATAAACCATTGGCCACACTAATCCAAAAGAAAAGAGAGAAAGCCCATATTAATGAAATTATGAATGAAAAGGGGGAGATCACAACTAACACCAAGGAAATTGAAACAATCATCAGAAATTATTACCAACAGTTATATGTCAATAAGCTAAGCAACCTAGATGAAATCGATGCATTCCTGGAAAACTATAAACTCCAAAAATGGAAACAGGAAGAAATCGAAAACCTGAATAGACCGATATCTACTAATGAGATTGAAGCAGTGATTAAAAACCTCCCAAAAAACAACAGCCCAGGACCTGACGGATTCCCTGGGGAATTCTACCAAACTTTCAAAGAAGAAATAACACCAATTCTCCTGAAGCTGTTCCAAAAAATTGAAGCAGAAGAAAACTTCCAGACTCTTTTTATTAAGCCAGCATTACCCTGATCCCCAAACGCGGCAAAGACCCTACCAAAAAGGAGAATTTCAGACCAATATCACTGATGAATATGGTTGCTAAGATTCTCAACAAAATCCTAGCAAACAGGATCCAGCAGCACATTAAAAAGATTATCCACCATGACCAGGTGGGATTCATCCCTGGGTTACAAGGCTGGTTCAACATTTGCAAATCAATCAATGTAATAGAACAAATCAATAATAGAAGAGAGAAGAACCACGTGGTCCTCTCAATTGATGCAGAAAAAGCATTTGACAAAATCCAGCATCCGTTCCTGATTAAAATGCTTCAAATATAGGGATAGAGTTAACATTCCTAAACTTCATAAAATCTATCTTTGAAAGACCCACGGCAAATATCATCCTCAATTGGAAAAATCTTGCAGCCTTCCCGTTGAGATCAGGAACACGACAAGGATGCCCACTCTCACCACTCTTGTTCAACGTAGAATTAGAAGTCCAAGCAACCGCAATCAGAAAACAAAGAGAAATAAAAGGTGTCCAAATTGGCAAGGAAGAAGTCAAACTCTCTCTCTTCGCAGATGACATGATTCTTTATATGGAATACCCGAAAGACTCCACCCCCAAACTACTAGAACTCATACAGCAATTCAGTAACGTGGCAGGATACAAAGTCAATGTACAGAATCAGTGGCTTTCTTATACACTAACAATGAAAATACAGAAAGGGAAATTGGAGAATTGATTCCATTTACTTTAGCACCAAGAACCATAAGATACCTGGGAATAAACCTAACCAAAGAGGTAAAGGACCTGTACTTGAGGAACTACAGAACACTCATGAAAGAAATTGAAGAAGACACAAAATGATGGAAGACCGTTCCATGCTCTTGGATTGAAAGAATAAAAATTGTTAAAATGCCTATACTGCCTAGAGCAATCTATACTTTTAATGCCATTCTGATCAAAATTCAAACTGTATTTTTCAAAGAGCTTGAGCAAATAATCCTAAAATTTGTATAGAATCAGAAGAGACCCCGAATTGCTAAGGAAATGTTGAAAAACAAAAACAAAACTGGCGGCATCACGTTACCTGATTTCAAGCTTTAGTACAAAGCTGTGATCACCAAGAGAGTGTAGTACTGGCATAACACCAGACACATTGACCAGTGGAACAGAGTGGAGAGCCCAGATATGGACCCTCAACTCTATGGTCAAATAATCTTTGACAAAACAGGAAAAATATACAATGGAAAAAAAAAACAGTCTCTTCAAGAAATGGTGCTGAGAAAACTGGATAGTGATATGTAGAAGAATGAAACTCGACCATTATCTTACACCATACACAAAGATAAACTCGAAATGGATAAAAGACCCCAACGTGAGACAGGAATCCATCAGAATCCTAGAGGAGAACATAGGCAGTAACCTCTTCGATATCAGCCACAGCAACTTCTCTCAAGATATGTCTCCAAAGTCAAAGGAAACAAAAGCAAAAATGAACTTTTGGGACTTCATCATGATCAAAAGCTTCTGCACAGCAAAGGAAACAGTCAACAAAACAAAGAGGCAACCCACGGAATGGGAGAAGATATTTCCAAATGACAGTACAGTCAAAAGGTTGATATCCAGGATCTATAAAGAACTCCTCAAACTGAACACACACAGAACAGATAATCATATCAAAAAATGGGCAGAAGATATGAACAGACACTTCTCCAATGAAGACATACAAATGGCTCTCAGACACATGAAAAAATGTTCATCATCACTAGCCATCATGGAGATTCAAATTAAAACCACATTGAGTTACCACCTGACACCAGTGAGAATGGCCAAAATTAGCAAGACAGGAAACCACGTGTGTTGGAGAGGATGTGGAGAAAGGGGAATCCTCTTACACTGTTGGTGGGAATGCAATTTGGTGCAGCCACTTTGGAGAACAGTGTGGAGAGTCCTCAAGAAATTAAGAATAGAGCTTCCCTATGACCCTGGTATTGCACTGCTAGGTATTTACTCCAATGATACAGATGTAGTGAAAAGAAGAGCCATCTGTACCCCAATGTTTATTGCAGCAATGGCCATGGTCGCCAAACTGTGGAAAGAACCAAGATGCCCTTCAACGGATGAATAGATAAGGAAGATGTGATCCATATACACAATGGAGTATTATGCCTCCATCAGAAAGGATGAATACCCAACTTTTGTAGCAACATGGACGGGACTGGAAGAAATTATGCTGAGCGAAATAAGTCAAGCAAAGAGAGTCAAGTATCATATGGTTTCACTTATTTGTGGAGCATATCAAAGACACGGTGGACATGGGGAGATGGAGAGGAGAGGGAGTTGAGGGAACCTGGAAGGGGAGATGAACCATGAGAGACTATGGACTCTGAAAAACAACCAGAGGCTTTTGAAGGGGCGGGGGGGTGGTGGGAGGTTGAGGAACCAGGTGGTGGGTAATAGGGAGGGCACGTTATGCATGGAGCACTGGGTGTGGTGCAAAAACAATGAACACTGTTATGCTGAAAATAAACAAATAATAAAATAGAACTTCTCAAACTCAACACCGAAAAAAAAAAAAAAACAGATAATCATGTCAAAAAATGGGCAGAAGACATGAACAGACACTTCTCCAATGAAGACCCACAAATAATTAACAGACAGATGAAAAAATCATCATCATCATTAGCCATCAGGTAGATTCAAATCAAAACCACATTGAGATACCACCTTACACCGTTAGAATGACCAAAATTAACAAGACAGTAAACAACATGTGTTGGAGAGGATGTAGAGAAAGGGGAACTCTTCACTGATGGTGAGAATGAAAGTTGGTGCAGCCACTTTGGAAAACAGTGTGGAGATTCCTTATGAAATTAAAAATAGAGCTTCCCTATGGCCCTGCAATTTCACTACTTTGTATTTACCCCAAAGATACAGAGGTAGTGAAAAGAAGGGCCATCTGTACCCCAGTGTTCATAGATGCAATGGCCACAGACACCAAACTGTGGGAAGAGCCAAGATGCCCTTCAGACAGACAAATGGATAAAGAAGATGTGGTCCATATATACAATGGAATATTATGCCCCCGTCAGAAAAGATGAATACCCAACTTATGTATCAACATGATGGAAATGGAGGAGAATATGTTGAGTGAAATAACTCAAGCAGGGAGAGTCAATTATCATACAGTTTCACTTGTGGAGCATAAGGAATAACATGGAGGACACTGGGAGAAGGAGAGGAGAAGGAAGACATGAGAAATCAGAAGGGGAAACAAACCATGATAGACTGTGGACGATGAGAAACAAATTGTGTGTTTTGGAGGGGAGGGGTCGGGTATTGGGTGAGCCTGGTGTTGGGTGTTAAGGAAGGCATGTATTGCATGGATCACTGGGTGTGATGCATAAATAATAAATCTTGGAACACTGAAAAAATAAAATAAAGCTAAAAAAATAAAAATGATAATGAGGACGAAAATGAACTTCTGGGACTTCATCAAGATCAAAAGCTTCTGCATAGCAAAGGAAACAGTCAACAAAACAAAGAGGCAACCCACAGAATGGGAGAAGATATTCACAAATGACAGTACAAAGGGCTGATAATCAAGATCTATAAAGAACTCCTCAAACTCAACACACACAAAACAAATAATCCTATCAAAAAATGGGTAGAAGATATGAACAGACACTTCTCCAATGAGGACATACAAATGGCTATCAGACACATGAAAAAATGTTCATCATCACTAGCCATCAGGGAGATTCAAATTAAAACCTCATTGAGATATCACCTTACACCAGTTAGAATGGCCAAAATTAGCAAGACAGGAAACATCGTGTGTTGGAGAGGATGTGGAGAAAGGGGAGCCCTCTTACACTGTTGGAGGGACTGCAAGTTAGTCAGCCACTTTGGAGAACAGTGTGGAGATTCATCAAGAAGTTAAAAATAGAGCTTCCCTATGACCCTGCAATTGCACTGCTGGGTATTTACCACAAAGATACAGATTTAGTGAAAAGAAGAGCCATCTGTACCCCAATGTTTATTGCAGCAATGGCCATGGTCGCCAAACTGTGGAAAGAACCAAGATGCCCTTCAACGGATGAATGGATAAGGAAGATGTGGTACATACACACGATGGAGTATTATGCCTCCATCAGAAAGGATGAATACCCAACTTTTGTAGCAACATGGATAGGACTGGAAAAGATTATGCTGAGCGAAATAAGTCAAGCAAAGAGAGTCAAGTATCATATGGTTTCACTTTTTTGTGGAGCATATCAAAGACACAGTGGACATGGGGAGATGGAGAGGAGAAGGGAGTTGAGGGAACCTGGAAGGGGAGATGAACCATGAGAGACTATGGACTCTGAAAAACAACCAGAGGCTTTTGAAGGGGCAGGGGGGGTGGTGGTGGGAGGTTGAGGAGCCAGGTGGTGGGTAATAGAGAGGGCACGTATTGCATGGAGCACTGGGTGTGGTGCAAAACAACGAGTACTGTTACACTGAAAATAAATAAATAAATCAAATTAAATTATAATAAGAAATGAACACTGTTATGCTGAAAATAAACAAATAAAAATAAATAAATAAATAAATAAATAAATAAATAAATAAATACCCTAGTCAACTGGCTTCAAACTACTCTTGCTTTGAAGAAAAAAAAAAAAAGTTGGGAGAAGTCCAGGCAGGGTCGAAGCGGCTTCTTTGAATTTGCAATTCAACATATTTCACCACAGATCTTGGCAAAAAGAGGACTAAAACCCCCATTCTTTAATTTACAGTCTAATGCCTTTATCAGCCATTTTACCTATGTTCATAAAGTGATAATTATTCTCCATAAATCATGAAGACCCTTTACCTTTTATTTGGTGCATGAACTGGAATTGTAGGCACTGCTCTTAGCCTATTAATCCGTGCTGAATTAGGCCAACCAAGTGCACTACTAGGAGATAACCAAATCTACAACGTAAGTGTAACCTCCTATGCATTTGCAATAATTTTATACTATATAACTATCACTTTATAGTAATGCCAATTATGATTGGAGTTTTCAGAAACTGATTAGTACCCTTAATAATTGGCATCCCCGACATAGCATTTCCACAAATAAGTAATATAAGCTTTTGACTTCTGCCCCTCTCCTTTCTTCTCCTTCCAGCTTCATCCATCGTAGAAGCAGGTGCAGGAACAGGATGAATTGTGTACCATCCTCTAGCAGGAAATTTACCACATGCAGGAGCATCCATAGACGTAATAATCTTCTCCCTACATCTGGCAAGTGTCTCATTCATCCTAGGAACCATTAACTTTATTATTATCATTATCAATATAAACATCTCTGCAATATCACAGTATCAAACTCCTTTATTCGTATGGTCTGTCCTGATCACAACTGTACTTCTACTCTTATGATTACCAGTTCTAGCAGCTGGTAGTATGGTGATAACAGCTGTTAGAACTGGTAATCACCATACTACTCACAGACAGAAATCTAAATACTATCTTATTTGACCCAGCTGGAGGAGGAGACCCTATTCTGTATCAACACTTATTCTAATTTTTTGGACATCCCAAAATATATATTCTAATTCTACCAGGATTTTGATTTATCTCACATGTTGTAACCTATTACTCGGGGAAAAAAAAAGAACCATTCAGCTACATAGGAATAGCCTGAGCAATGATATCTATCAGTTTCTTAGGATTTATTGTATGAGGTTTATCATAGGAATGGAGATTGGGACACGAGCGTACGTCACCTCAGCTACTATAATCATTGCAATTCCAATGGGAGTAAAAGTATTTAGCTGACTGGTCACTCTACATGGAGGGAATATTAAATGATTGCCAGCTATAGTATGAGCACTAGGGTTTATTTTTCTATTCACCGTGGGTGGTTTAACAGGTATTGTATTATCAAACTCATCATTAGATGATGACACATACTACATGGTAGCACATTTCCATTATGTCCTTTTTCAATGGGGGCAGTGTTTGTAATCATCGGCAGGTTTGTCCATTGATTCCCACTGTTCACAGGTTACACACTAAATGATATTTGAGCAAAAATCCACTTTTCAATTATATTTGTAGAAGTAAATGGACCATTCTTTCCTCAACATTTCCTAGGCCTATCAGGAATACCTCAACGATACTCCGATTATCCAGATTCTTACACAACATGAAACATGGTGTCTTCCATGGGTTCATTTATCTCATTAACGGCAGTAATATTAATAATCTTCATAATCTGAGAAACCTTCACATCCCAACAAGAGGTGATAATAGGAGAACTTACTTCAACAACCATTGAATGATTACATGGATGCCCTCCTCCATATCACACATTTGAAAAGCCAACCTAAGTATTACCAAAATAAGAAAGGAAGGAATTGAACCCACTAGAATTGGTTTTAAGCTAATATCATAACCACTATGTCTTTTTCGATAAGGAGATATTAGTAAAAATTACACGACTTTGTCAAAGTCAAATTATAGGTGGAAGTCCTTTATATATCTATGGCATACACTTTCCAAATAGGCCTTCAAGATGCAACCTTCCCTATTAGAGAAGAGCTATTACACTTCCATGACCATACATTAATAATCATATTCTTAATCAGCTCTCGTGTTCTCTACATCATTTCATTAATACTAACTACTAAACTAACACATACCTGCACTAAAGACGCTCAAGAACTTGATATGAATGATCTTACCTGCTATCATTTTAATTTTAATTGCTTTACCTTCACAATGAATCCTCTATATAATAGATGAGATCAATAATACTTCCTTGACCACAAAAACTATGGGTCACCAATGATACTGAAGCTATGAGTATACAGAATATGAAGACCTAAACTTTGACTCCTATATAACCCCAACTCAAGAGCTAAAACCTGGAGAACTATGACAATTAGAAGTTGACAATCAAGTAGTCCCACCAATAGAAATACCAATCTGCACACTAAATTTGGAGCCACAACTCAGCACTCTGCCTGCACAGCAAAAGAAAAAACTGTCCTATGGGATTACTCAAATACCCCAAATGAGGATCAACCTGCAAGGCCCTCATGACACCCCAATACCATAAGCCTCCCTGTGTACTACTTCTCTGTCTGACACAGACTGAGCCAAGACCTCCCATCAGCAACCCAGAGATCTGGCCACATATCCAGCAGAATGGACTTGCCATGGCCCTAGGCCATCATATCTACCCAATCTTGGTTTTCAGGCAGCTGTCCTTAGACCTTATCTCAGATGCCTGTGCATATGGAGGAACCTAATGCAGAAAACAGAACTCCTCCTTCCCCGTGGCAGGAAACCTTGCTGTTGGGAAGTGTGTAAAACCCTCAGAACAGAGGAAACCTGGATGACCCATGAGGCCATGCCCACTCTTGAGGGCAGCCTTGGCACAAACACACACTGTGACCCTCAGCCTGAGCCCCCATTTCAAATAAGGTCCTCAGTAGCCAGAACATGTGCCCACATATTAGACTTGCCCTTCTCCTTGGCCCAAACCCTAACCCAAGTTGGAGTTTTCCAGGCGCCCATACCCAGAACACTTTTTTGGAATCCCTCTTCTTAGGGGACCACTGAGACAGAAAAAAGTGAGCATAACATCCCCCAGAATGACACCAAACTATTGGTAGCTGGGAGTTGTCTAGCCCAGAGCCAGGAGATCCAACTTGTCATGTTCCTAGGCGCCAATGGAAGTTCGAGGTGGGTTTCTAGGCATCCAAAAATAGAGTTCTGCTCTCAAATCATTCCATAAGGGGACACTTGAGCCATCAAACAGGACTCCACTTGTTCCACAGGAGGAAACCTTGCTGTTTGTAGCAACAAACAACCCCCAGATTGAGAAAACCTCCATGGCCTCATGAGGCCACTGATCCATTCAGCGGCCATTCATGGACACAAACTCCAGCCTGAGCAAAGTCCAGCTCTCGACCTTACTTCAGATGCTGGAGATCTAGCCTCAGCCTCTGCAGATTGGGACTGCTGAGCCATCTACCCTAAAAGTAACCTTAGTTTGTGTTTTCGGACATCGGTCCTCACACTCCTGGCCCACAAGCCATCCAGATTGGGAATTCGGGAGCCACAACGCAGCACTCTGCTTGCCCACCAGAAGGAAAAATTGCCCTATGGGGTTCCACAAAAAACCCAAATGATGATAGGCCACCCTGTGCACTAGTGTTCTGACTGCCATAGCCTGAGTAACAACCTCCTCTCAGCCGCCCAGGTAGCTGGCCGCCTACCCACCAGAACAGACCTGCCATGAACCTAGGCTTTCATGACCCTAGGCCCAAATCCTAACCCAATTGTGGGTTTCCAGACACTCATACACAGAGCCTGGCTCTCAAACCCCTCCTTATGGGTACCACTGAAACAGATATCAGGATTCCTTCTTTCCCTCACAATGACTCCATGCAATTTGGAGTTGTGCAAAACCCCAAAGGAGGGAGGATCTTCCATGGTCCCATGAAGCCACCCCTACATTCCACAGCCATCCTAGACACCAATGCAAGAGACGAAAGTCTGAGCTTCCACTTCATACTCACCCTAATGTAACATCCATAGGAGCTCACCGCAGGCTCAGCAGATCGGGTCTGCCATACCCTTGGCACTAATCCTAACTTCAGCCGGTGCTTTCATAGTTCTGCACCCAGATTCCTGCCCCATAAACCCTCCAGGCTAGGTATGCCATAGCCATACCACAGAACTGTGCCTGGAGTCCCCAGGGAAGCTGGGCCTTATAGAACTTCAAGAAACCTCAAGTTTAGGAGAAACCTGCAAGCCCCTAACACCACCCCAATTTTGTAGGACGCCATGGACAAAAATGCCCAGTCTGACACAGCCAGAGCAATAACAACCTGTCAGACACCCATGCAGATGGCCCCAGAGACAGAACATTGAAGCTAATATGCCCCTAAGCTCTAATCTGGACCCTTGCTTAGGTTTTTTGGCGTCTGTCCTCAGAGGCCTGGTCTCGAATACCAACATTTGGGGGTTCCCTGAGCCACAGAACACAATACTTCCAATTCCCAGAAGGAAACATTGCTATTTGGAGCTCTATCAAAACCTCAAGGTAGTAGAATCCTGCATTGTCCCTGAGACCACAGCCACATTCGAAGGTTGCCCTGGACACAACCCGCATTGTGACCCTCAGCATCAGACTCCTTTTCAACTTAGTCCCCTGGGGAGCTCACCCCAGAGCCAGCAGATAGGACCTTCCATGTCCTTCGGCACCAATGGGAACCCTAGATGGGATTTTCAGGCATCCATACATAGACTCTGCTCTCGAATCTTTCCACACGGGGCTACCCTGAGCCATCAAACAGTATTCCCCCTGTCCTGAAGAAGGCAACCTTGCTATTTGGAGCTGTGCCCAAACCCCAGATTGGGAAAAACTCCATGTCTTCATGAGGCCACTCTTACATCAGGCGGCCTTCATGGACACAAACTCCAGCCTGAGCGGCCGTCTGACACTCACCCTTATTTCAAATGCCTGTGATCTCGCCTCAGCCTCTGCAGATCGATATTGCTGTGCCCTAGGCCCCAACCCTAACCCTAGCTTGTGTTTTCAGTCGTCCGTCTCCAGAGGCCTGGTGCACAAGCCCTCCACACTGGGAATTCTGGAGCCCCAACACAGCATGCTGCCTGCTTTCAGAAGGCAAAAAGTGGCCTACGGAATGGCACAGAAAACCCAAATTAGGATCAACCTGCACGGCCCTCAATGGCACTGCAATTTCACCGGCCACCCTGTGCACTAATGTTCTGTCTGCCACAGCCTGAGCCCCGACCTCCTGTCAGCCACCCAGGTAGCTGGCCATCTATCCACCATATCAGACCTTCCATGCCCCTAGGCCATCATCTCTACCGAACCTGGGTTCATAGGCATGTCCACAGAGGCCAGTCTAAAATCACTCCATAGGGAGGAACATGATCCAGGAAATGAAGTTCTCCTGCCCCCAGCAGGAAACCTTACTATTGGGATGTGTATAAAAACCTCAGAGTATGAGAAACCTGCATGGCCCATCAGGGCCCACCCATGGTTGATGGCCACCCTGGGCACAAACTTGCATTGTGACCCTCAGCTGAGCCACATTTTCAACTAAGCCCCCTTGATAGCTCGAACAAGAGCCAGCCTCTGAGGCCTTCATGATCCTAGGCCCAAGTCCTAACCCAAGTTTGGATTTCCAGACACCCCCACACAGAGCCCTGCTCTTGAAGACCTCCTAATATGGACGCCTGAATCAGAAAACAAGATTCTGCCTTTCTCAATGACAATGCTATTTGGAGCTGTGCAAAACCCTCAAAGAAGGAGAATCTCCATGGCTCCATTAGGGCACCCCTACATTACTCAGCCATGCTAGACACAAAAACCAGAGGCAAAAGCGAAATTTTCCATCTCACACTAGCCCTAATTTCAAATCCCAAGGGGCTTACCTCAGGGTCTGCAAGTCCAGTCTGCCATACCCTCAGCCCTAATCCTAACCAGAGTTTGTGTTTTCAGACTTCTGTCCCCAGAGTCCTGCCCCACAAACCCTCCAGCCTGGATATTCCATAGCCACCTCACAGGACTCTGCCCACCCTCCATAAGGAAGCTGGGCCATTTAGAGCTTCAAGAAACCTCAAAAATACAAGAAACCTTCAAGGCCCCTGAGACCACCCCAATTTCATAGGACGCTCTGCACAAAAATGCATATCTGACATATCCTGAGCAACTATCTCCCGTCAGACACCCAGATAGATGGCCCCAGAGAGAGAAGATTGAGCCTGACAGACCCTAGGCTCTAATCTGTACCCTCTCTTAGGTTGTCTGGCATGTGTCCCCAGAGGCCTTCTCTCGAATACCAACAGTTGAGGCATCCCGAGATACAGAACACAACACCTCCTGTCTCCAGAAGGAAAACTTGCTATTTGGAGCTGTGTCAAAACCCCAGGGTAGTACAATCCTGAATGGCTCCTCAGGCCAATGTCACATTCGAAGTTCGTCCTGGACACAAGCCACAATGTGACCCTCAACATGAGACACCTTTTCAACATAGCCCCCTGGGTAGCACGCCCCAGAGCCAGCAGATAGGACTTGCCATATCTCTCATCTCCAATGGGAACCCTAGGTGGGTTTTTCAGGCATCCATATGTAGAGCCTGCTCTTGAATCTTTCCATATGGGGGAGTGTTGAGCCATCAAACAGCACTCCCCTGTGAGGAAGGAAACCTTGATGTTTGGAGCTGTCCAACCCCAAGACTGGGAAAATCCCATGGCCTCATGAGGCCACCGGTACATTAGGCAGCCCACATGGAAAAAACCCCAGCCTGAGCCAACATCTGACACTCAGCCTTATATTAGATGCCAGTGATTTCACATCAGCCTCCCCAGGATGGGCCTGCCATACCCCAGAGTCCTGCTGCACATGCCCTCCATATTGGGAATTTTGGAGCCCCAACACAGCACTCTGCCTGCCTTTCAGAAGGCAGAAGTGGCCTATTGGACTGCACAAAATCCACAAATGAGGATTAACCTTCACGGCCCTCGAGGGCTCCTCAAATTCATAGGCCGCACTGTGCACTTATGTAATGTCTGCCACAGCCTGAGCCCAGACCTCCCATCAGACACCCAGAAAGCTGGCCGCATATCCAGCAGGTAGGGCCTGCCATGGCCCTAGGCCATCATCTCTACCCAATATGGGTTTATAGGCATCTATCCCCAGAGGCCTGGTATCAAATACCTACATTTGGGAAACCTGATCCACAAAACAGAAGTCCTGCTGTCCCGCAGCAAGAAACCTTGCTATTGGCATGGGTTAAAACCTTCAGAGTATGGGAAACCTTCATGGCTCCTGAAGTCCCACCCACTGTTGAGGGTTGCTCTGGGCACAAACCAGCATTGTGATCCCCAGCTTGAGCCACGTTTTCAACTAAGCCCCTTCTGTTAGTTGACTTAGAGCTAGCATATGAGGCCTGACGTGACCCTAGGCCCAAAGACTAATCCAAGGTTGGGTTTCCAGGCACCCACACACAGAGTCCTGCTCTTGAATCCCTCCTTAGGGGCACCCCTGAATCAGAAAACAGGATTTCTCCTTTCCCCCACAATGACACCATGCTATTTTGAGTTAATCAAAACCCCAAAGAGGTAGAATCTTCCATGGACCCATGAGGCCACTCCTACATTCCGTGGCCACCCTAGGCACAAAAACCAGAGGCAAAAGCCTGAGCTTACACTTCACACTCGCCCTAATTTCAGATCCTATGGGGCTCTCCTCAGTGTCTGCAGATCGGGCCTGCCATATCCTCGGCCCTAATCCTAACCCTAGTTGTCATTTTCAGACTTCTGTCACCAGAGTCCTGCCCCACAAACCCTCCAGCCTGGGTGTTGCATAGTCACACCACAGGACTGTGCTTGCACTCCAGAAGGAAGCTGGGCACTTTAGCGCTTCATGAAACCTCAAGAATAGGGGAAACATGCAAGGCGGCTGAGGCCACCCCAGATTTGAAGGACACGCTGGACAAAAATGTGCAGTCTGAAACACCATGAGCAACAACCTCCCATCAGACACTGAGGTAGATGGCCCCAGAGAGAGAAGATTGAACCTGACATGCTCCTAGGTTCTCATCTGTACCCTAGTTTAGGTTTTCAGTTATCTGTCCCCAGAGGTCTGGACACAAATACCAACATTTGGGGGATCCCTGAGCCATAGAACCCAACAACTCCTGGCCCCATCAGAAACTTTGCTATTTGAGGCTAGGTCAGATCCTCAGGGTAGTAGAATCCTGCATGGGCCCTGAGGCCTCCACCACATTCGAAAGTCACCCTGGACACAAACCCGCATTGTGAGCCTCAGCATGAGAATCTTTTCCAAAACAGCCCCCTGGGTCACTCGTCCCAGAGCCAGCAGGTAGGACCTGCCATATCCTTCGGCTGCAATGGGAACCTTAGGTGGGGTTTTCAGACATCTGTACATAGACTCTGCTCACTAATCTTTCCATACGGGGGCCCTGAGCCATCAAACAGCACTCCCACTGTCCTGCAGAAGGAAACATGTTGTTTAGAACTGTCCCCACCTCCCAGATTGGAAAAAATTCCATGTCCTAATGAAGCCACCCCTACATCATGCAGCCCTCATGGAAACAAACTCCAACCTGAGGAGATGTCTGACACTCCCCCTTATTTCAGATGCCTGTGATCTCGCCTCAGCTTCTACAGATCGGGACTGCTGTGCCCTATTCCCTAACCTAACCCTAGCTTGTGTTTCCAGTCTTCAGCTCCCAGAGACCAGGGGCACAAGTCCTCCACGATGGGAATTCTGGAGCCCCAACACAGCACTCTGCCTGCCTTTCAGAAGGCAAAGGTGGCATATGGGACTGCACAGAAAACTCAAATAAGGATCAACCTGCACGGCCCTCAAGGGCACCGAAATTTCAAAGGTGCCCTGTGTCCTAATGTTCTGTCTGCCACAGCCTGAGCCCCGATGTCCTCTCAGCCACCCAGATAGCTGGCCACATATTCAGAAGATGGGACTTTCCATGGCCCAAGGCCATCATTTCTACCCAACCTGGGTTTTCAGACATCTGTCCCCAGAACTTAGCTCAAATCCCTGCCTATGGGGGAACCTGATGCACAAAAGAGTACTACTACTTCTTCCCAATGGCAGGAAAACTTTCTGTTGGAATGGGTGACCAACCCTCTGTGTGGGAGCCCCCTGCATGGCCCATGAGACCACGCTCCCTCATGAGGGCCACGCTGGGCACAAACACACATTGTAAACCTCAGCCTGAGCCCATTTTCAAACAAGCCAACTCAGTAGCTGTACCAGGAGCCCAAATACTAGGTCGTGGTGCCAAACCCCAAGGACAATTTCCTAACCCTCGGTGGGGTTTTCCTGGCACGTGGACCCAGAGTCTGTCTCTGGAATCCCTGTTTTGGGGGGAAACCTGAGATGGAAAACAGGACTCTTAACTTCTCCCAGAATGACACCAAACTATTGGGAGCTGGGCATAATACCCAGATAGGGAGAATCTTCATTGGCCCCATGAGGCAACCCCAACATTCGGCAGCCATCCTAGACACACAGTCCACAGACAAAAGCCTGAGCTACCGCCTGTCATTCGGCCTAATTTCTGATCCCATGGAGCTCGCATCAGGGGCTACAGATCGGGCCTGCCATCACCTCAGCCATAACCCTAAGCCGATTTTGTGTTTGCAGACTTCTGTCCCCAAAGCCCAGTCCCACATGTCCTCCATGATGGGGCCTCCAGAGCCACACTGCAGGACTGTGCCTGTCCTCCCAAAGGAAACTCTGCCCATCCCCATTGTCCAAAGCCTACCAATTAGGAGAAACATGCAAGGCCTCTGAGCCGACCCCAATTTCATAGGCCACTCTGGACAAAAATGTACACTCTGACACAACCTGAGCACCTACCTCCAGGCATACACCTAGGTAAAAGGCCTCAGAGTCAGAAGATCGAACCTGACATACCCCTAGGATCTATAGGAAAACTAGCTTAGGTTTGCAGGCATCTGTCCCCAAGGCCTGTTATCAAATACCAACATAGGGTCTAACATGTGATCCCTGAACCACAAAACAGCACAACTCTTATCCCCAGAAGGAAGCCTTCCTCTTGGGAGCTGTGTCAAACCCTCGGGGTAAGAGAATCCTGCATGGCCCCTGAGCTACTGCCATATTCTAACATATCCCAGGACACACACCAGCATTGTGACCCATCAGCATGAGACTTCATGTGAACTCAGTCCCCTTGGTACTTAGCCCCAGAGCCACCAGATCGAACCTGCCATGTTCCTTGGTTGCAGTGGTAACGTGAGGAGGGCTTTGCAGTCATCCATGCAGAGAACTCTGCTATCAAAACTTCCCACATGGGGACACTGGAGCCATAAAAAACAACTCCCCCTTTCCCGCAGAAGGAAACCTTGCTGTTTGGAGCAGCTCACAAGGCCCAGCGTGGGAAAACCTCCGTGGCCTCTTGAGGCCAACCCTCCATAAATCGGCCATCATGGACACAAACTCCAGCGTGAGCGAACAGCTGGCACTCGCCCTTACTCAGGTGCTGGAGGTCTCGAATTGGCCATTGCATGTTAGGGCCAATTTAATGTTAAAACCTGTTTAACTATTAGGGCTCTCTTAGCCAGAGAGACTCAATGCTTGGCACAGAATAAGGCTTTGCAAAACATTAACTCTGTCTCAGTCTTCTTCCTTTGATAACGGACCCCATCACTGCACATTGGAAATGTCATGACCTCTGCCCTAAACTTAATCCTAGCTTCTGTTTCAGACTTCTGTCCTCACACTCCTGGCCCGCAAGCCCTCCAGACTGGGAATTCTAGGGCCACAACGCAGACTTTTGCCTGCCCACCAGAAAGAAGTAGTATCCTATGGTTCTGCCCAGAAACCCCACATGAGGATCCACTGGCATGGCACTCGACGGCACCCCCATATCATATGCCGCCCTGTGCACTAATGCTCTGTCTGAAAGAGCCTGAGCCCAGACTTCCTGTCAGCCACCCAGATAGCGGGCCCCATATCCCGCAAGTAGGACCTGCCGTGGTCCGAGGCCGTCATCTCTACCCAACCTGGGTATTCAGGCATCTGTCCACAGACCTTAGCTCAAATCCCTGCTATGAGGGAACCTGAAGCATAAAAGAGTACTCCTCATTCCCCATGGCAAGAAACCTTGATGTTGGGATGGGTGTCCAACCCTCAGAGTGGGAGCCAGCAACATGGCCCCTGAGACCACGCCCACTCATGAGGGCCACCCAGGACACAAACAGGCATTGTGACCCTTAGCCTGAGGACTTTTGCTAACAAGCTCCCTTGGGAGCTGGACCAGGAACCCTATACTGGGCCTGCCATGCACCTAGGCCTAAATCCCATCCTTCCGGGGGGTTTTCCAAGCATCCGGACCCAGAGCCTGTCTCTGGAATCCCTGTTTGGGGGGGAACACTGAGGTGGAAAACAGGACTCTTCCCTTACCACAGAATGACACCAAACTATTGGGAGCCGGACAAATCCCCATAGAGGGAGAATCTTCCATGGCCCCATGAGGGGCCTACATTCCCCAGCCAACCTAGACTACACAATCCAGAGACAAAAGCCTGAGCAACCACCTCCCACTGGCCCTTATTTCAGATCCCGAGGAGCTTCCCTCAGAGTCTCCAGATCGGGCCTGCCATCACCTCGCTGCTAACCCTAACCTGAGTTTGTTTGTAGACTTCTGTCCCCAAAGCCCTGGCCCACATGACTTCCAAGGGGCCGTGCAGCCACATCGCACGACTGTGCCTGCCCTCCCGAAGGAAACTCTGCCTGTCACAGTTGTTCAAACCCTCCAGATTAGGAGAAACCTGCAAGGCCCCTGAGTCCACCCCAGGTCCTCTGGACAAAAATGCGCACTGTGACATAACCTGAGCACCCATCTCCAGGCAGACATCCAGGTAATTGGGCCTAGAGTCAGAAGATTTACACTGACATGCCCCTAGGACCTCACTGGAATCATAGCTTAGGTTTTCAGACATCTGTCTCCAGAGGTCTGTTCCCAAATACCAATACATGCTCCAACATGTGGTCCCTGAGCCACACAAAAGAACCCCTCCTGTCCCCAGAAAGAAACCTTGCTCTTGGGAGCTGTGTCAAACCCTTGTGTAGGAGAATCCTACATGGCTGGTGAGCCACCATCCACATACCAAGGTCTCCCTGGACACAAACCAGCATTGTGACCCATCAGCATGAGAGTCCATTTCAACTCAATCCCCTGGGGACCTCGCCCCAGAGCTAGCTGCTCGAATATGCCTTGTCCCTAGGAGCCAATGAGAATGTGAAGTGGGGTTTCCAGGCAACAATCCTTAGAGCCATGCTCTGGAATTTTTCCATATGAGGCAGCCTTGACCATCCAACAGGACTCGCCTGTCCTGAATAAGGAAACCTTGCTGTTTGGAGCAGCTCACAACCCCCAAAGTGGGAAAAACTTCATGGCCTCATGAGGCCACCCCTCCATTCAGGGGCCGTCATGGTCGCAAACTCCAGACTGATCCAACGTCTGATACTCTCCCTTACTTCAGATCCTGGATATCTTGATTCAGCCTCTGCAGAGTGGGCCTGCCGAACCCTCGACCCAAAATGTAACCCTAGCTTGTGTTTTCCGTCTTCAGTCCTCACACTCGTGGCCCACACGCCCTCCAGATTGGGAATTCTCGAGCCACAACACAGCACTCTGCCTGTGCACAAGAAGAAAAAAGTGCCCTATGGGGCTGCCAAGAAACCACAAATGGGGATCAACCTGCATGGCGCTCAACCACACCCCAAATTCCTAGGCTTCCCTGTGCACTTTTCTCTGTGACACAGCCTGAGCCCAGACCTCCAGTCAGACACCCAGACAGCCTGCCGCATATGAAGGAGGTCGGTTCCACCATGGCCAATGGCCATCATATCTTCCCAACCTGAGTTTTCATGCATCTGTCCCTAGAACTCAAATCCCTGTACGTGAGGAAACCTGATGCACAAACCAGAATTCCTCCACCCCATGGAAAGAACCCTTGCTGTATGGATGGGCGTCAAAGTCAACCCCTCAAAGTAGGAGAAACCTGCAATGGCCCATGAGGCCACACCCATGTCTGAGGGCCAGTTTGGGCACAAACACGCATTGTGACACTCAGCCTGAGCCCTGTTTTCTTTTTTCTTTTTTTTTTTAAGATTTTATTTATTTATTTGACAGAGAGAGATACAAGTAGGCAGAGAGGCAGGCAGAGAGAGTGAGAGGGAAGCAGGCTCCCTGCCGAGCAGAGAGCCTGATGCGGGACTCGATCCCAGGACCCTGAGATCATGACCTGAGCCGAAGGCAG
Source organism: Meles meles (assembly GCF_922984935.1). Classification (NCBI taxonomy): domain Eukaryota; kingdom Metazoa; phylum Chordata; class Mammalia; order Carnivora; family Mustelidae; genus Meles; species Meles meles. Next base: position 135,308 of record NW_025721122.1, read on the forward strand.
CGGCCCAAACCACTGAGCCACCCAGGTGCCCCCTGAGCCCTGTTTTCAAATGAGGTCTCTCGGTAGTGGAACAAGAGCCAGTATATCGGGCTTTCCATGCCCCGAGGCCCCAATCCTATCCAAAGGTGAGGTTTACCAAGTCCTCTGTAACTGGGGCTCTGTTCTGGAATCCCTCATTTGGAGGGACCACTGAGACAGAAAACAGGACCCCGCCCTTCCAACAGAATGACCCCAAACCCTTGTGAGCCAGGCCAAATCCCCAGAAAGGGAGAATCATCCAAGGCCCATGAGGCCACACCTCAATTTCATGTCCATACTTAACACAAAATCCAGAGACAAAAGCCTGAGCTACTGCTTGCCCCTATGTCTTGTCCTGAGGAGTTCCCCTCGCGGTTGGTAGATTGGGCTTGCCATACCCTCAAACCAAAACCTACCCAGAGTTTGTGTTTTCAGAATTCTGTCCCCACAGCCCTGACCCACACACCCTCCAGGTTAGGGCCTCTGGAGGCACACCGCAGGACTATGCTGGCCCTCTCGAAGGAAACTGTGCCCATTCCATTTGATACAACTCTACAGATTGGAGAATGATACAAGGCCCCCGAGGTAATCCCAATTGTGTAGTCATCCAGGGACCAATAGGTGCTTTCTGACAAAACCTGAGCCAATCCCTCTACTCAGACTCCCAGACAAATGTCCCCAGAGACAGAGGATTGAACCAGACAGGGGCCTAGGCCCTAATCTGAACCCTAGCTTAGGTTTGCAGTCATCTCTCCTCAGAGGACTGTTCTCGAATACCAGCATATGGGTGTTTCCTGAGGAACAAAATACAACACCTCTCTTTTCCAGAGGGGAAACTTGCTACTTGGAACTGTGTCAAACCCTCTGGGTAGGAGAAACCTGCAGGAACTCTGAGCCACCACCACATTCCAGGGTCTCCATGGAAACAAACCCGCATTATGACCCATCCTCAGAGAGTCCATTTGAACTCAGCCCCCTGGGGAGCTCAGACAGAGCCAGAAGATCAAATCTGATTTGTCTCTAGGATCCAATGGGAATGCGAGGTGCGGTTTTCAAGCATCTATCCTTAGAACCGTACTCACGAATCTTTCCATATGGGGCATCCTTGAGCCATCCAACAGGACTCGCTCGTCTGGCATATTGAAACCTTGCTGTTTAGAGCAGCCCACAACCCCCAGAGTGGGAAATCGTCCATGGCCTCATGAGGCCACCCCATCATTCAAGGCCCATTATAGTCGCAAACTCCAGCCTGAGCGAATGTATGATACTCTGTCCCCAGAGACAGAAGATTGAACCGTACTTACCCCTAGGTGCAAATCTGAACCCTAGCTTTTGTTTCCAGGTATCACTCCTCAGAGGCCTATTTTCGAATACAAGCATATGGGTGTTCCTGAGGCAAAAAACAGAACACCTCTCAACTCAACATGGGAAGCTTGCTATTTGGAGCTGTGTAAAACTTTCCGGGTAGGAGAATCCTGCAGGCTCCCTGAGCCACCACCACATTCTAAGGTCTCCCTGGACACAAACCAGAATTGTGAACCATCAGCATGAGAATCCCTGTAAACTCACCCTCTTGGCACTTCGCCCCAGAGCCAGGAGACTGAAACCGTCATGTTCCTCAGCTGCAATGGTAATGCAAGGTGGGCTTTCCAAGAATCCATGCCGAAGCTCTGCTATCCAATATTTCCATATGGGGGACCCTAGGCCCTCTAACTGGATGCCCCCTTTAGTGCAGAAGGACACCTTGCTGTTTGGAGCAGATCACAAGCCCCAGCATGGGAAAACAACCATGGCCACATGAGGCCACCCTTCCATTCATCGGTCATCATAGACACAAACTCCAGTGTGAGTGGACATCTGACACTTGCACTTACTCAGGTGCTGGAGATCTCGAATCAGCTGCTGCACATTGGAACTGCCACATGTTCGGTACTGAACTGAACCATAGTTTGTGTTGTCAGACTTCCGTCCTCACACTTCTGGTCTGCAAGGCCTCCTGACTGTTCATTCTGGAGCCATGGCACAGCCTTCTGCCTGCCCACCAGAAAGAAGTTCCCTATGGGTCTGCCCAGATATCCCACATGAGAATCCACCTGCACGGTCCTCAAAGGCACCCCAATATCATGGGCCATGCTGTGCACTAATGCTCTGTCTGACACAGCCTGAGCCCCGACCTTCAGTCTGCCACCCAGATAGCAGGCCCCTTATCCTGCAGGTGGGACCTGCCATGATCCGAGACCATCATCTCTACCCAAGCTGGTTATTCAGGCATCTGTCCCAGACCTTAGGTCAAATCCCTGCCTATGGGAGTAACTGAAGCACAAAAGTGTACTCCTCCTTCCCCATGGCAGGAAACCTGGCTGTGGGAATGGGTGTCAAAACCTCAGAGTGGAGCCAGCTGCATGGCCCATGAGACCATGCCCACTCAGAAGGGTTGCCCTGAGCACAAACAGGCATTGTCACCCTCAGCCTCAGCCCGCTTTCAAACAAGCCCGCTCGGGAGCTGGACCAGTAGCCCCTATATGGGACCTGCCATGCCCCTAGGCCGAAATCCTAAGCCTCGGTGGGATTATCCAGGCACCGGGACCCAGAACCCATCTCTGGAATCCCTGTTTGGGTGGGATCCTTGAGACAGAAAACAGCACTCGTCCCTTCCCACAGAAAGACGCCTAACTCTTGGGAGCCGGGCAGAATTCCCAGAGAGGAAGACTCTACCATGGCCCCATGAGGCCACCCCTACATTCCATTGCCCTCCTAGACACACCACTGAGACAGATAATCCTGCACTACTGCCTCCCAGCCACCCGAATTTCAAATCCCTAGGAGCTGTCCTCAGGGTCTGCAGATCGGGCTTGCCATCACCTCGCCCCTAACCCTAACTAAAAGGGCCTACTTAATCAGAGGGAGCCATTTTGTTGTTTATGCAGTAACTTGGATTGACCTTATGCAGTAAATTTAGATTGATCTTATGCAGTAAACTTAGACTGTCCCTCCCTCTCCCAGAGGAACTTACTTGCAATGCCCATATACAAGGGTGGATCAGGCCAGGTAGAGATAGCCAATCATTGGGGCGTGCATACTGTCTCCCTAGCTACCGTCCCAGGTAACAAAGCCCAGATACAAGGGCGGGTCAGGCCATTGGAGACATCTAATCAGTGGGGCACGCATATATCTACTAGGGTGAATTGTAATTCAATTGGCCACCCGTGTGTGACCTAACAAGACTTTGCAGTTTTCTCTGTGGATTGTAATCTCATTGGCCACCTGTGTGTAGCCAGGCTCAACCACATGGCCTTTATCCTATAAAAGTTAGTCTATGAGGTAGGGAGGGGTCGCATCTTTGCAAGAGATGGCCCTGACCAGTCAGTTTGATTCTCGATGCTTGAAGCAAAAGAAAGCTTTGCTTGACCTTCACTTTGTATCAGACTCGTTCCTTTGATTACGGAACCTAACATTGGGGGCTCATTCAGGATTAAACGATAAGAACTGAGCCTGGATCAGAATTTCTGGGAAAAGCCTCCAGAGGTAAGAACATGGGATCCTGTCTGTCTGGTTGTGGAGCACCAGTGTATGGCCCACCAGGGAGAAGCTGGATGCCGCCATGCTCCCCAGGGCTGGAGTGGGTGTGGGGTGCCTCTTCCCTCCACTGGGGCATCGCCAGGGGGTTCAAGTGCCCCTGGGAAGTCAGGGGATCATCGGACAGTTTGTGTCCCCCTCGGTGTTCAGGGGATTGCCTGGGGGTTTGAGTCACCCTGAGCTGTCTGGGGCTTACCAGTAGGTTTGAGTCCCCCTAGGCAGACTCTGGTGTTTCCAGTCCCCCTAGGTGGCCTCTAGGGGTTTGAGTCCCCTTAAGCGGTCACCAGGGGGATCGAGTCCCCCACTGTTTCAGGGGTTTAGAATCCCCCTAAGGTGTCACCAGGGCATTCGTGGTACCCCAAGGCAGCCAGTGGGTTCAAGCCGCCATAAGTGGTCAGTTGGTTTGAGTCCCCCTAGAAAATCCCCACCGGTGGCAGGACTGCTGGGCCTGCAGTTGTCTTTGTCTTGTCTTTTTGTGTTGTTTAGTGTGATTGAAGGAATGGGGCAAGCAGAGAGTAAGGGGACTCTGACTTTCGTCTCTCTGTTCCGCATAATAGATGGGGGCTTCTCCCTCACTCATTTCGTGTTTTAAGGGCTATGACTGGAGCCAACTGAGGTTAGTCTAACTGGAGACAGAGACTTTAAGGAATATTACCAAGCAGCTGCCTAAACTCCCTTTGTTTCAGGGACTTCCTGTCTTCTGTGGCCCGATATGGACTACCTAGCCCCTCCCCCTTTCTGGCTGGAAAGCATGGTGTCTGAAGTGTAGCGGGCCCAGGTGGAATGTGAAATCAGTTAACAAAGAGATGACTAAACTAATGGTTAATTGTCTGTCTCAGTGTTTTAATGGCTAATTGTTAAAGTAGCTCTCAAACTCTTTGGTAACCTGAAACTGTGAAGGGTTGCTTGGATGACAAATTGAATTAAATTTGTTGGACATCTAGGTCTTAGCCAAATGGGATAAAATGCTAGAGCGTTGGTTGCTGGAACTGGGTTTGTGCTTTTGAAATCTGTTGGTAAACGTGTTTGGTGCTTAATTCATTCATAAATTTGCCTTCTAAGAATTCTCTTGTAAAATGACTTCCACCTTAAAGGGAATTCATATGGGAAGACTTTCAGGACAAAGACAGATCTTTGATAAGTTAAAATCCTGGAACTGAAATGGGTAAGAATTTCCAGAATAAAAGCTGCATTCAGACTAAACCAGAATTAGAAACATGGGACTAGATGAACTGAAAGATTGACCTTTTGTCTTATTTTAAACATTACTGGTTCTATAATGTTTGCTCTTCCAGACTAGGGAAACGTTTTCTTAAGTTATCTGTAACTTACAGAGATGTAAATGTAAATGTTTGTTTACCTAAGCTAGACAACTTGAGGTAAATTTCAGAGAAGTTGCATGACAGCTCGTTTAGACAGTCTTGCTTTTGCCAGTCAGTCAGCCCTGGATAAGGGAGAAAACTTCAGAAAATGGAAGGATTTGAAGGGAAAAATCTGACTGAGTTAGTGGGAATAACAGAAAAGGTGTTTAACACTAGGGATGTACAGAAGGAAGGTTTTGGCATTACATGAGCCAGGTAGGGGATGGTAACTGGGAGGAAAATCATAAGCACAGAGAAGGCAGGCAGGAAGCCTTAGATTCAGATCAGTGTGCTTACTGTAAGGAAAAACGACATTGGGCCAGGGAGTGCCCCAAAAGGAAGAGGGCAATGCTGGCCACCAGAGACTGAAAGGGCCATAGTTCGGAGCCCCTCCCCAAACCTTGGGTAAAATTGAAGTGTGGGGGATATCAATTGATTATTTGTGGACACAGGAGCAGAATTTTCTTCATTGCTTATCTCAAAGATGCATTTTTCAGCATATCTTTAGCAAGGGAGTCTCAACCCCTCTTTGCTTTTGAATGGTCCGACCCACAGGAAGGATTCCAAGGCCAGCTCACCTGGACAAGACTTCGCCAAGGATTCTAGAATTCACCCACTATCTTCGGCGAGGCCCGACATGAGGATTTGCGTGAGTACAGAACCTCCAACCCGGGAGTCACTCTGTTAAACTATGTTGATGACTTGCTGATATCCACTGAGGACTATGAGTTATGCTTGCAGGAGACAAGAACTCTCTTAAAGACTCTTCAGGAAAAGGGTATAAGGTGTCAGGAAAAAAAGCAGAGCTCTGTCAGAGCCACACCACTTATCTAGGCTTTGATCTCCATGAGGGAGTGTGTTCACTGCCTGAGTCCAGGAAACAGGTGATTACCTGATACTCCCTCCCCTCCATGTCATAGGAAGTGAGGGAGTTTCCTGGGATGGTGGGCTACTATAGCCTGTGGATACCACGGTTTACAGAGATTGCCCGACCTCGCTATGAACCGGCAAAAGGGGGGCACACTATGATGAATTTCGGGAATTACAAAAAGCCTTACTGAGTGCCCCAGCATTGGCCATCCCAGATGTTACCAAGCCCTTCCACTTGAATGTGGATGAAAAAGCAGGCATGTCCAAAGGAGTTTTGACTCAGACTCTCGGGCTTTGGCAAAGCCCAGTAGCCTATCTTAGCAAGAAACTAGATCCAGTAGCGGCTGGGTTCCCTCCGTGTCTCCGCATAATTGCTGCCATGGCCCTCCTGATCAAGGATGCAAGTAAACTGACTTTGGGTCAAAATCTCATCTTGACCACCAACTACACTATCAAGGACCTTCTCAGGACCCCACCCACCTGATGGAAGACGAACTCCCAAGTGACAGTATCAGGCCCTCCTCCTCAACGAACCATGAGTGACCTTCTGGCCCCCGGTGGTGCTAAATCCAGCCACGCTGCTGCTGGAGGAGCTGGCTGACCACCCACACGATTGCGGGTAGGTCCTAAACCAAGTAACAGGAGTAAGGCTGGACCTCAGAGACATTCCCCTTCTGGATGCAGAAATGACTCTGTTCACAGACAAGAGTAGCTACATGATTGATGGAAAGAGGTATGCAGGGGCTGTGGTAGTTTCCCCTGAGCAGGAACTCTGAATGGCCGCCCTGCCACATGGAACATCGCTGCAAAATGTGGAGCTGATTGCACTTACCAAGGAATGCCAGATGGCTGAAGGTAAAACCACCAACATCTATATGAACAGAAGGTATGCCTTTACTACTATCCATATACATGGGGCTATTTATAAAGAAAGGGACCTACTAACAGCAGAAGGAAAAGGAATTAAAAACAGAGGAGAAATATTGGCTCTCCTCCAGGCTATTTGGGACCCAAAGAGGTGGCAGTTATGCACTGCTCAGGACACAAAAAGGGAACTGATCTGATTTTGAAAGGAAACCAATTAGCAGATGAAGCAAGCAATCTGAGAAACAGTGCAAGAGCTGGTTACCCTCCCAGCTCCAGTCCTACCAGAAAAACCGAACTACTCTGAAGAAGATTTAAAGTATTTACAAAAATGGGCTAATTTAGACCATGAAGGGGATTGGACTAAGACTAAAGCCAGAAAGTTAGTTCTTCCTCAGATACTAGGTAAGAAGTTAGTAGACCAGATACATCAGGATACTCATTTGGGGACACGAAAACTCAAAGAACTTATAGGCAAGCAGTTCCATGTTTCTAAATTAACCATATGGTTTAGGATGTAGTTTATAGATGTGCTCAAATGCCAGGCAGTTAATGTGGGAGGAACTAGAATGGGAAGAGGTAAAAGACAAAGAGGTAAGGAACAAGGCATTTATTGGAAATAGATTTTACAGAGATGAAACCCAGAAAATATGGGCATAAGTATATGTTAGTTTTTGTAGATACCTTTTCAGGCTTGGTGAGGCTTTTTCTGCCAAACATGAGATGGCAGGAGTGGTAGCCAAAAAGCTACTAGAGGTTTGGTTTACCTCTTGGGATCAGGTCAGACAACAGTCCTGCATTTGTGAGTTCAGTCTCACAGGCATTGGCCAAGGCCATGACCACTAATTGGAAACACATTGTGCCTAATGGCCCCAGAGTTCTGGGCAAGTAGAGAAAATGAACTGGACTCTTAAAGAGACCTTGACAAAGCTAATTCTGGCAGTGGATGGGTGGATCTCCTTCTTTTCGCCATCCTCAGGGTGCGATGTGCATGCTACTTAAACAAGATGACCCCATTGGCGCCTGGGTGGCTCAGTGGGTTAAAGCCTCTGCCTTCAGCTCAGGTCATGGTCCCGGGGTCCTGGGATCGAGCCCCACATCGGGCTCTCTGCTTGGCAGGGAGCCTGCTTCCTCCTCTCTCTCTGCGTGCCTCTCTGCCTAGTTGTGATTTCTCTCTGTCAAAGAAATAAAAAATTAAAAAAAAAAAAAGAGTCTCTTTCTAAAAAAAAAAAAAAAAAAAAGATGACCCCATTAAAATAATGTCCAGGAGACTGCCCCTGCTCTGCCCTAGGCTACAAGAGGTTGCTCTAACAGAAATGACTGATCAGTCTATACTCAAGTCACAGCAGGTATTACAGTCTGTCTTAAAAAGAACCCGCACAGGGATCCGAACTGCCCACACTAAGATGGAGATGGAGGTGGAACCACATCCTTACCAACCCGGGGACTTGATTTGGATACATCGCCTCCAAGTAAGAAACTTGGAGCCTCACTGGAAGGGACCATGCACTGTCATCCTGACAACCCCACAGCAATAAAAGTAGAAGAAGGCATCAGGGTCTGGATTCATGCCAATCATGTCAAACGAGCCGAGGACAAGGATGTCCCCCAGAGATGGAAGCCCCAGCCAATGGACCCCACTGACCATGGACTAAAGCTAAGACTCAAAAAACTGTGAGTGTATTGTTTCTCCTATTGTTACATGTTTATGTAAAGTATAGGTGGGAAATTAGGTGAACGAAATTAGGAAAAATGGAAAAGATTATAAAAAGCGGTGAATGGCTAACTCATCAGCTGTCTGTGTGCTAATTTTACTTTTGGGCCCCTGCATTATAAATGCCCTAATGTCATTTTTATAAGAGAAAACTGGAGCGATAAAAATGTTAGTCTTACATGCTCAATATAACATAGAAATGGCTGAAAAGTCAAGGATTTGACTAATCTCCAAAGAAAAGTGGGGAATGTAAGGGCCTATTTAATCACAAGGAGCCATTTTGTTGTTTATGCAGTAAATTTAGATTGGCCCTATGTAGTAAACTAAGATTGACCCTATGCAGTAAATTTAGATTTACCCTGCCCCTCCCAGAGAACTTGCTTATAAAGCCCAGATACAGGGGTGGGTTAGGCCAGGTGGAGACATCCAATTAGTGGGGCACATATATATCTACTAGGGCGAATTGTAATTCAATTAGCCACTTATGTGTGACCTAACATGACTGTGCAGTTTTCTCTTTATATTGCAAAATCATTGGCCCACTGTACTTAGCCCGGCTATACTACCTCTATAAAAGTTAGTCTGTGAGGCTGGAAGGGTTCGCCTCTTTGCAAGAGATGGCCCTGACCAGTCAGTTTGATTCTTGATGCTTGGTGTGAAATAAAGCTTTGCTTGACATTCACTTTGTATCAGTCTCACTCCGTTGATCACAGACCCTAACACAGACAGCCAATCAGTGGGGCATGCATATGGTCTCCCTAGCTAAGAGTCACAGGTAGCAAAGCACAGACACAAGGGCGAATCAGGCCAGGTGGAGACATGCAATTAGTGGGGCACACATATATCTACTAGGGTGAATTATAATTCAATTGGCCGCCCGTGTGTAACCTAATATGACTGTGCAGTTTTCAGAGTACACTGCAATCTCATTGGCCACCTGTGTGTAGCCAGGCTCAACACATGGCCATTACACTATAAAACTTAATCTGTGAGGCTGGGAGGGGTTGCCGTTTTGCAAGTTATGGCCCTGACTGGTCAGTTTGATTCTGGTTGCTTGGCGTGAAATAAAGCTTTGCAAGACCTTCCTTTGTATCAGTCTCGGTCCTTTGGTTACAGACCCTAAAATAACCTGAGTTTGTATTTGCAGACTTATGTCCCTAAAGCCCTGGCCCACATGCCCTCCAGGATGGGGCCTCCAGAGCCACACCACAGCAACTGGGCCTGCCCTCCCAAAGGAAACTCTGCCCATCACAGTTGCACAAATGCTCCAGATTAGGAGAAACCTACAAAGCCCCTGATCACACCCCAATTTCATATACCATTCTGTAAAAAATGTGCAGTCCGACACACCCTAGTCACATACCTTCAAACGCAGGTCAATGGCCCTGAGTCAAAAGACTGAACCAGAAATGCCCCTAGGACTTCATTGGAGCCCTAAATTAAGTTTTCAGATATCTGTCCCCAGAGGCCTGTTTTGGAATACCAACATATGGTCAAACGTATTGTTCCTGAGACATGCAATAGAACCCATCCTGTCCCAAGAAGGAAACCTTGCTCTTGGGAGATGGTCCAACCCTCATGGTAAGAGAATACTACATGACCTCTGAGCAACCACAACATTCTAAGGTCTCTCTAGTGAACAAACAGCATTGTGACCCGACAGGCTGAGAACCACTGAAACTCATCCCCCTTGAAACTTCGCCCCAGAACCAACAGATAGATCCTGCCCTGTTCCTCGGTTGCAAAGGTAATCCGAGATGGGCTGTCCAGGCATCCATGTGGAGAGCTCTGCTATCCACTCTTTCCATATGGGGGAACCGGGAGTCCTCTAAACGGAATTGCCTGTCCTGCAGAAGGAACCTTGCTGTTTGGAGCAGCTCACAAGTCCCAGGGTGGGAAAACCTTCATGGCCTCTTAAGTCCACCCCTCCATTCTTCAGCCATCATGGACACAAATTCCAGTGGAGCAGACATCAGACACTAGCCCGTACTCAGTTGCTGGAGAATTCAGATCAGCCGCTGCACATTGGAACTGCCAGGTGCTCTGCTCTGAACTGAACCGTCGCTTGTGTTTTCAGACTTCTGTTCTCACACTCGTGGCCCACAAGCCCTCCAGACTGGAAATTCTGTAGCCACAATGCAGCCTTCTACATGCCCACGAGAAAGAAGAAGTGCCCTATGGGTCTGCCCAGAAACCCCACATGAGGATCCACCTGCACGGCCCTTGATGGCAACCCCAGATCAGAGGCTGCCCTGTGCACTAATGCTATGTCTCTCACAGCCTGAGACCCACCTCCTCTCAGCCACCCATATAGCGGGCCCCATATCCTGGATGCGGGACCTGCCATGGCCCAAAACTGTCACCTCTACCCAATCTGGGTATTCAGGCAGCTGTCCCCAGACGTTAGCTCAAATCACTGCCTATGGGGGACATGAAGTATTAAAGAGTACTCCTCTGGAAGGACACTATATCATACTCAAAGGGTCTGTCCAATAAGAAGATCTAACAATTTTAAATATCTAGGCCCCTAAAGTGGGAGCAGCCAACTATATCAACCAATTAATAACAAAATCAAAGAAACACATACAATAATTGTAGGGGACTTTAACACTCCCCTCACTGAAATGGACAGATCATACAAGCAAAAGATCAACAAGGAAATAAAGGCCTTAAATGACACACTGGACCAGATAGACATCACAGATATATTCAGAACATTTCATCCCAAAACAACAGAATACACATTCTTCTCTAGTGCACATGGAACATTCTCCAGAATAGATCAAATCCTGGGTCACAAATCAGGTCTCAACTGGTATCAAAAGATGAGGATCATTCCCTGCATATTTTCAGACCACAATGCTCTGAAGCTAGAACTCAATCACAAGAGGAAAGCTGGAACGAACCAAAATACATTGAGAATAAACAGCATCCTTCTAAGGAATGAATGGGTCAACCAGGAAAATAAAGAATTGAAAAAATTCATGGAAACAAATGATAATGAAAACACAACGGTTCAAAATCTGAGGTACACAGTAAAGGCAGTCCAGAGAGGAAACTATATAGCGTTACAAGCCTTTCTCAAGAAACAAGAAAGGTCTCAAATACACAACCTAACCCTACACTTAAAGGATCTGGAGAAAGAACAAGAAAGAAACCCTAAATCCAGCAGGAGAAGAGAAATCATAAAGATCAGAGCAGAAATCAATGAAATAGAAACCAAAAAACAATAGAAAAAATCAATGAAACGAGGAGCTGGTTCTTTGAAAGAATCAATAATACTGATAAACCCCTGGCCAGACTTATCAAAAAGAAAAGAGTAAGGACCCAAATAAATAAAATCATGAATGAAAGAGGAGAGATCACAACTAACACCAAAGAAATACAGACAATTATAAGAACATACTATAAGCAACTCTACGCCAAAAATTTGACAATCTGGAAGAAATGGATGCATTCCTAGAAACTTATAAACGACCACAACTGAACCAGGAAGAAATAGAAAACCTGAGCAGGCCCATAACCAGTAAGGAGATTGAAACAGTCATCAAAAATCTCCAAGCAAACAAAAGCCCAGGACCAGATGGCTTCCAGGGGAATTCTACCAAACATTTAAAGAAGAATGAATTCCTATTCTCCTGAAACTGTTCCAAAAAATAGAAATGGAAGGAAAACTTCCAAACTCATTTTATGAGGCCAGCATCACCTTGATCCCAAAACCAGAGAAGGATCCCATCAAAAAAGAGAACTACAGACCAATATCCTTGATGAACGCACATGCAAAAAAATCTCACCAAAATACTAGCCAATAGGATTCAACAGTACATTAAAAGGATTATTCACCATCAAGTGGGGTTTATTCCATGATTGCAGGGTTGGTTCAACATCCGCAAATCAATCAATGTGATAGAACACATTAATAAAAGAAAGAACAAGAACCATATGATACTCTCCATAGATGCTGAAAAAGCATTTGACAAAGTACAGCATCTCTTCCTGATCAAAACTCTTCAAAGTGTAGGGATAGAGGGCACATACCTCAATATTATCAAAGCCATCTATGAAAAACCCACCGCAAATATCATTCTCCATGGAGAAAAACTGAAAGCTTTTCCGTTAAGGTCAGGAACATGGTAGGGATGTCCATTATCACCACTGCTATTCAACATAGCACTGGAAGTCCTAGCCTCAGCAATCAGACAACAAAAAGAAATTAAACGAATCCAAATCAGCAAAGAAGAAATCAAACTATCACTCTTCGCAGATGATGTGATACTATATGTGGAAAACCCAAAAGATTCCACTCTAAAACTGCTAGAATTTGTACAGGAATTCAGTAAAGTGTCAGGATATAAAATCAATGCACAGAAATCAGTTGCATTTCTGTACACCAACAACAAGACAGAAGAAGGGAAATTAAGGAGTCAATCCCATTTACAATTGCACCCAAATCTATAAGATACCTAGGAATAAACCTAACCAAAGAGACAAAGAATCTATACTTAGAAAACTGTAAAGTACTCATGAAAGAAATTGAGTAAGACACAATGAAATGGAAAAATGTTCCATTCTCCTGAATTGGAAGAACAAATATTGTGAAAATTTTGTGAAAATGTCATGCTACCTAAAGCAATCTACACATTTAATGCAATCCCTATCAAAATCCCACCCAATTTTTTTCAAAGAAATGGAACAAATAATCCTCAAATTTATATGGAACCAAAAAAGACCTAGAATAGCCAAAGGAATGTTGAAAAAGAAAGCCAAAGTTGGTAGCATCACAATTCCAGACTTCAAACCCTATTACAAAGCTGTCATCATCAAGAAAGTAGGGTACCGGCACAAATACAGACACATAGATCAATGGAACAGAATAGAGAGCCCAGAAATAGACCCTCAACACTATGGTCAACTAATCTTCGACAAAGCAGGAAAGAATGTCCAATGGAAAAAAAGACAGCCTCTTCAATAAATGGTGCTGGGAAAATTGGACAGCCACATGCAGAAAAATGAAACTGGACCACTTCCTTACATCACACATGAAAATAGACTAAAAATGGATGAAGGAACTCAATGTGAGAAAGGAATCCATCAAAATCCTTGAGGAGAACGCAGGCAGCAACCTCTTCGACCTCAGCCGCAGCAACATCTTCCTAGGAACAACGGCAAAGGCAAGGGAAGCAAGGGCAAAAATGAACTATTGGGATTTCATCAAGATCAAAAGCTTTTGCACAGCAAAGGAAACAGTTAACAAAACCAAAAGACAACTGACAGAATGGGAGAAGATATTTGCAAATGACATATCAGATAAAGGGCTAGTATCCAAAATTTATAAGTAACTTAGCAAACTCAACATGAACAGACATTTCTGCAAAGAAGACATCCAGATGGCCAACAGACACATGAAAAAGTCCTCCACATCACTCGGCGTCAGGGAAATACAAATCAAAACCACAATGAGATATCACCTCACACCGGTCAGAATGGCTAAGATTAACAAGTCAGGAAATGACAGATGCTGGCGAGGATGCAGAGAAAGGGGAACCCTCCTCCACTGTTGGTGGGAATGCAAGCTGGTGCAACCACTCTGGAAAACAGCATGGAGGTTCCTCAAAATGTTGAAAATAGAACTACCCTATGACCCAGCAACTGCACTACTGGGTATTTACCCTAAAGATACAAACATAGTGATCTGAAGGGGCACGTGTATCTGAATGTTTATAGCAGCAATGTCTATAATAGCCAAACTAAGGAAAGAACCTAGATGTCCATCAACAGATGAATGGATAAAGAAGATGAGATATAGATACACAATGGAATACTATGCAGCCATCAAAAGAAATGAAATCTTGCCATTTGCGATGACATAGTTGGAATAAGTCAATAAGTGAAATAAGTCAATCGGATAAAGACAACTATCATATGATCTCCCTGATTTGAGGACGTGGAGATGCAACATGGGGGGTTAGGGTGATAGGAGAAGAATAAATGGAACAAGATGGGATTGGAAGGGAGACAAACCATAAATGACTCTTAATCTCACAAAACAAACTGGGGGTTGCTGGGGGGAGGTGGGGTTGGGAGAGGGAGAGGGAATTATGGACATTGGGGAGGGTATGTGCTATCGTGAGTGCTGTGAAGTGTGTAAACATGGCGATTCACAGACCTGTACTACTGGGGATAAAAATAAATTATATGTTTATTTAAAAAAAAAAGATGAATACCCAACTTTTGTAGCAACATGGTCGGGACTGGAGGTGTTTGTGCTGAGTGTAATAAGTCAAGCAGAAAGAGTCAAGTGTCATATGGTTTTACTTATTTGTGGAACATAACAAATGACATGGAGGACATTGGGAGATGGAGAGGAGAAGGAATTTGGGGGAAATTGGAAGGGGAGTCGAACCATGAGAGACTATGGACTCTGAGAAACAACCTGGGGTTTTGAAGTGGCGGGGGTGGTGGGTAAAATGGAGGGCACGTGTTGCATGGAGCACTGAGTGTTGTGCAAAAACTATTAATACTGTTACGCTGAAAAAAAATAATTAATTAATTAAAGAGTACTACTCTGTTGCCATGCTAAGAAACCTGGCTGTGAGGATTGGTGTCAACACTCAGAGTGGGTGCCAGCTGCATAGCCTATGAGATCACACCCACTCAGGAGGCCCGCCTGGGCACAAACAGGCATTGTTACCCTCAGCCTGAGACTGCTTTCAAACCAGCCTCCTAGGGAGCTGGCCCAGGATGCCGCAGGGTGTGCTTGCCGTGCCCCGAGACCCAATTCCTAACCCTCGGTAGGGTTCTCCAGACGACCAGACCCAGAACCCATCTCTAGAATCCCTGGTTGATGGGACCCATGAGACGGAAAACAGCAATCTTTCATTCCCCTATAAGGACACCAAACTCTTGGGAGTAGGGCACAATCCCCAGACAGGAAGTACTTTCCATGGCCACATGAGGCCACCCCTACATTCCGTGGCCCTCCTAGACACAAAATTCAGACAGAAAAGCCTGTGCTACTGCCTCCCAGCCACCTCAATTTCAAATCCTGAGGATCTGCCCTCAGGGTGTGCAGGCAGGGTCTGCCATCACCTCTCCCCTAATCCTAACCCGAGTTTGTATCTGCAAATTTCAGTTCCCAAAGCCCTGGTCCACATGCCCTATTGGATGGGGCCTCCAGAGCCACATCGCAGGACTGGGCCTGCCTTCCCCAAGGAAACTCTGCCTGTCATAGTTGCGCAAACCCTCCAGATTAGGAGAAAACTGCAAGACCCCTGATCCCACCCCAATTTCGCAGGCCACTCTGGACAAAAATGCGCAGTCTGACACACCCAAGGCACCTAGCTCCAGGCAGAGATGCAGGTCAATGGCCCTCAGTCAGAAGATTGAACCTGACATGACCCTAGGACCTCATTCGAACCCTAGCTTAGGATTTCAGGAATCTGTCCCCAGAGCCTGGCTCTGAAATACCAACATATGTTCCAACATGAAGTCCCTGAGTCACACAAGAGAACCACTCCTGTCCCCAGAAGGCAAGCTACCTCTTGGGAGCTAGGTCCAACCCTCAGGGTAGGAGAATCCTGCACAGCCCCTGAGACACTGCCACATTCTAAGGTCTCCCTGGACACCAACCAGCATTGTGACCCGTCAGCCTGAGAACCCCTGTCACTCAGGCCCTGTGGAACTTCTCCCCAGAGCCAGCACATCGAACCTGCCCAGTTCCTCAGCTGCAATGGTAATGCGAGGTGGGATTTCCAGGCATCCATGTGGAGAGCTTTTCTATCCAATATTTCCATATGGGGGACCCTGGAGACATTCAACCAGAGTCCCCCTGTCCCACAGAAGGACACCTTGGTGTTTGGAGCAGCTCACATGTCCCAGCGTGGGAAAACCTCCATGGCCTCTTGAGGCCACCAGTATATTCATAGGCCATCATGGACAGAAACTCCAGCGAGAGCAGACATTGGACACTCGCCCTTACTCAGGTGCTGGCGATCTTGGATCAGAGGCTGTGCATTGGAGCTGCCATGCACTCTGCTCTGAAATGAACCGTCACTTGTGTTTTCAGACTTCTGTCCTCACACTCTGGGCCTGCAAGCCATCCAGACTGGGAGTTCTAGGGCCACAACGCAGTGTTCTGCCTGCCCACAAGAAAGAAGAAGTGCCCTATGTGTATGCCCAGAAACTCCACATAAGGATACACCAGCATGGCCCTCGACATCACTCCACTATCAGAGGCCGCCCTGTGCACTAATGCTCTGTATGACACAGCCTGAGCCCCGACCTCCTGTCAGCCACCCAGATAGCAAGCCCTATATCCTGGAGGTGGGACCTGTCATGACCCGAGCCCAACACCTCTACCCAACCTGGGTATTCAGGCATCTGTCTCCAGACCTTAGCTCAAATTCCTGTCTATGGGGGAACCTGAAGTACAAAAGGGTACTCTTCCTTTCCCATCTAAGGAAACCTGGCTGTGGTGATAGGAGTCCAACCCTCAGAGTAGGAGCCAGCTGCATGATGCATGAGAACACGCCCATTTAGGAGGACCTCCCTGGGCACAAACAGGCATTGTGTCCCTCAGCCTGAACCCTCTTTGAAACCAGCCCCCATGGGAGCTTGACCAGGTACCCACAGGGCAGTCTTGCTTGCCCCTAGGCCCAATTCCTAACACTCAGTGGGGTACTCCAGGCACCGGGGCCCAAAACCCATCTCTGGAATCCCTGTTTGGGCGGGACCCCTGAGACGGAAAACAGCACTCTGCCCTTCCCCTAGAAAGACACCAAACTCTTGGGAGCCAGGCAGAATCCCCAGAGAGGATCTCCCATGGCCGCGTGAGGAGACCCCTACATTACGTGGCCCTCCTAGCCACACAATTCAGACATAAAAGCCTGTGCTACCGCCTCCCAACTGCCCCAATATCAAATCTCGAGGAGCTGCCCTCAGGGTGTGCAGACAGGGTCTGCCATCACCTCGCCCCTAAGCCTAACCTGAGTTTGTGTCTGCAGACTTTTGTCCCCAAAGACCTGGCCCACATACCCTCCAGCTTGGGGCCTCTGGAGCCACACCACAAGACTGGGCCTGCCCTCCCGAAGGAAACTCTGCCCGTCCCAGTTGCCCAAACCCTCCAGATTAGGAGAAACCTGCAAGGCCCCTGAGCCCACCCCAATTTCGCAGGCTGCTCTGGACAAAAATGCACAGTCTGACACAACCTAGGCACCTAGCTCCAGGCAGACACGGAGCTCAATGGCCCTGAGTCAGAAGATTGAACCTGATATGGCGCTAGGAACTCATTCGAACCCTAGCTTAGGATTTCAGGCATGTGTCCCTAGAGGCCGGTGCTGGAATACCTACATATGTTCCACCATGTAGTCCCTGAGCAACAAAACAGAACACCTCCTGTCCCCAGAAGGCATCCTGGTTCTTTAGATGTGTGTCTAACCCTCGGGGAAAGATAATCCTCCATGGCCCCTGAGCCACCACCACATTCTAAGGCCTCCCTGGACACAAAGCAGCACTATGACCCATCAGCATGAGACTCCCTATCAAATCAGGCCCCTGGGAACTTCGCCCCACAGCCACCAGATCTAACCTGCCTTATTCCTGGGCTGGAATGGTAACTGGAAGTGTTCTATACAGGCATCCATGTGGAGATCTCTGCTACCAAATCTTTCCATATGGGGGAACCTGGAGCCATCAAACCGGACTCCCCCCGTCCCACAGATGGAAACCTTGCTGTGCGGAGCAGCTCACAAGCCTCAGCCTGGGAAAACCTACATGGCCTCATGAGGCTACCCCTCCATTCGTCGGCCATGATGGACACAAACTCCAGTGTGAGCGACCATCTGACACTCACTCTGACTCAGGTGCTGGAAATCTCAAATCAGATGCTGCCCATTGGAACTGCAATGTGCTTGGCAATGAAGTGAACCGTCGCTTGTGTGTTCAGACTTCCGTCCTTACACTCCTGGCCCGAAAGTCCTCCAGATTGGGAATTCTGGAGCCACAACGCAGCCTTTTCCCTGCCAGCTAGGAAGAAGAAGTGCCCTATGTGTCTGCCCAGAAACCCCACATGAGGATCCACCTGCACAGCCCTCGATGGCCCGCCAAGATCATAGGCCGCCCTGGGCACTAATTCTCTGTCTGACACAACCTGAGCCCAGACTACCCGTCAGCTACCCAGATAGAAGCCCCATATCCTGCAGATGGGACCTGCCATGGCCTGAGGCTGTCATCTGTACCCAACCTGGTTATTCAGGCCTCTGTCCCCTGGCCTTATCTCCAATCCCGGCCTATGGGGGAATCTTAAGCACAAAAAAGTACTCCTTTTTTCCCATGGCAGGTAACCTTGCTGCGATAATGGAGTTCAAACACTCAGTATGGGTACCATCTGCCTGGCCTATGAGACCATGCCCACCGAAGAGAGCCGCCCTGGCCACAACCCCCAGCCTGAGCCTGCTTCCAATCAAGCTCTCTCCGTAGCTGGACCAGGAAGCCCTCATATCAGGCCTGCCATGCCCCTAGGCCCAAATCCTAACTCTC
Source organism: Meles meles (assembly GCF_922984935.1). Classification (NCBI taxonomy): domain Eukaryota; kingdom Metazoa; phylum Chordata; class Mammalia; order Carnivora; family Mustelidae; genus Meles; species Meles meles. The sequence goes on from NW_025721122.1 coordinate 154,247, forward strand.
GGTCATGTTCTCCAGGCACCAGGATCCAGAACCCATCTCTGGAATCCCTATTTTGGCAGAACCCCTGAGATGGAAAACAGCACTCTTCCCTTCCCCCAGAAAGACACCAAACCCTAGGGAGCCAGGAAGAATCCCCACAGAGGAAGAATCTCCTATGGACCCATAAGGCCTCCCCTACATTACGTGGACATCCTAGACACACGATTCAAACAGAATAACCTGCGCTCCAGCCTCCCAGTTGCCATAATTTCAAATCCCGAGGAGCTTCCCCCAGGGACTGCAGATCAGGCCGGTCATCACCTCTCCACTAACCCTAACCCAGTTTGCATTTGCAGACTTTTGTCCCCAAAGCACTGGCCCATATGCCCTCCAGGATGAGGCCTCTGGAGCCACACCCCAGGACTGTGCCTGTCATCCCAAAGGAAACTCTGCATGTCACAGTGGCACAAAATCTCTAGATTAGGAGACACCTGCCAGGGCCCCTGACCCCACCCTATTTTCATAGCCGCTCTGGACAAAAATGCACAGACTGACAAACCCTAGGCACCTACCTCCAGACAGACACCAGGTCAATGGCCCTGAGTCAGAAGATTGAACCTGACATGGCCCTAGGACTTCACTGGAAACCTAGCTAAGGTTTTTGGGAATCTGTCCCCAGAGGCCTGTTCTGAAATACCTACATATGGTCCAACATGTCATCCCTGAGCCAAAAAACAGAACAGCTCCTGTCCCCAGAAGGCAACCTGGCTCTTGGTAGCTGAGTCCAATGCTCAGGGGAGGACAATCCTGCATGGCACCTGAGCCCCTCCACATTTTGAGGTCTCCCTAGACACAAACAGGCTTTGTGACCCATTAGCATAAGATTCCCAGTCAACTCAGTGTGAGGGCCTACTTAATCAGAGGGATCCTTTTTTTTTTATTTATGCAGTAATTTTCGATTGACCCTATGTAGTAAACTTAAATTGACTCTGCCCCTCCCAGAGGAAATTACTTGTAAAACCCAGATGCTAGGGTGGGTCAAGCTAGGTAGAGACAACCAATTGGTGGGACATTCATATATCTACTAGGGTGAATTGTAATTCAGTTGGCTGCCCGTGTGTAATCTATCATGATTGTGCAGTTTTCACTGTGTATTTTAGTATCATTGGCCACCCCTGTGTAGCCAGGTTCAACCACATGGCCTTTACTCTATAAAACTTAGTCTGTGAGGTAGGGAGAGGTAGACCCTTTGCAAGAGATGGCCCAGACCAGTCAGTTGGATTCTCGATGCTTGCCGTGAAAGAAGGCTTTGTTTTACCTTCACTTTGTATCAGTCTCGATCCTTTAATCACAGACTCTAACAGTATTCTAAACCAGGCTTCTGAGGAGAGATGCCTGTAAAGGAAAGCTAGGGTTCAGATTAGGGTCTAGGGGCCAGTACAGTTCAATATTCTGTCTCTGCAAACATCTGTCTGCATGTCTGGGTGGAGTAACTTGCTCAACTTGTGTCAGAATACCAATGTTTGTCCAGGGCGGCCTACACTATTGGGATGGCCTCGGGGGCATTGGAGGTTTCTACTAACCTGTAGCATTGTGGCCACTAGAATGCACACATTTTCATTGGAGAGGGCAGGCAGAGTTCTGCGGTGTAGATCCAGAGGCCCCAGCCTGGAGGCTGTGTGGGCCAGGGTTGTGGGGACAGAAGTCTGAAAACACAAACTTGGTTTAGTTTTGAGGCCCAGGGTATGGCAGGCCTAACCCACAGACCGTGAGGAGAACTCCTTGGAATCTGAAAGAAGGGTGAGTGTGAGGCGGTCGCTCAGGCTTTTGTCTCTGGATTTTAAGTCAAGAATGGCTGTGAAATGTAGGGGTGGCCCCATGAGTCATGGACAAGCCTCCAGCTCTGGGGATTAGGCCCGGATCCCAAGAGTTTGGGTCATTCTGTGGGAAGAGAGGAGTCCTGTTTTCTGCCTCAGGTGTCCCTCCAAAATAGGGATTCATGAGGAGAGCCCTGGGTACAGGTGACTGGAAAACCCAAAGGTTAGGATTGGGGGCCTAGGGGCCTGGAAAGCCCCATAAATGGGCTATTGGTCCAGCCACTGAGAGGGCTAACTTGATCATGGGGTTCATGTTGAGGGTCACAAAGCGTGTTTGTGCCCAAGGCGGCCCTCAAGCATGGGCATGGCCTCATGAGCCAAGCAGATTTCTCCTACCCTGAAGTTTTGACACCATGCCAATAGCAAGGTTTCTTGCCAGGCCGAAGGAGGAGTTCTGATTTGTGCATAAGGTTCTCCCTGGTGCAGGGATTGGAGAGAAAGTCTCAGCTCAGATGCCTGAAAACCGAGGTTGGGAAGGGATGACGGCCACAGGCCATGATGGGTGCGATGTGCTGGGTGTGCGGCCAGCTCTCTGGGTGTCTGTCGGGAGGTCTGGGCTTAAGCGGTGTCAAACAGAGAATAAGTGCCCCGGGCAGTCTGTGAAATTGGGGTGCGCTCAAGGGCAGTGCAGGTTGATCCTCAATCGGGTTTTATGGGCAGCCCCAGAAGGCAACGTTTTTCTTCAAGGCAGAGTGCTGCCTTGTGGCTCCAGAATTCCCAATCAGTAGGTCCTGTGGGACAGGAGTGTGAATTCGGAAGTCTGAAAACACAAGCTAGGGTTAGGTTTGGGGCCAAGGGCAAGGCAGGCCCACTCTGCAGAGGCTGAATCACCATCTCTTGCATCTGAAGTCAGGCTGAGTATCAGATGTTGGCTCAGGGTGGAGTTTGTGTCCTTGATGGCGCCTTCATAAAGGGGTGGCCTCAGGAGGCCATGGAGGTTTTCCCACGCTGGGGGTTTTGAGCTGCTCCAAACCGCAAGGTTTCCTTCTGCAGGACAGTCGAGTCCTGGTGGATGGCTCCAGGATTCCCCATACAGAAAGACTCGAGAGCAGGGTTCTAAGGATTGATGCCAGGACACCCCACCACGCATTCCCATTGGCTCATAAAGACAAGTCAGGTTCCACCTGCTGTCTCAGGGGCGAGCTATCCAGGAGGATGAGTTGAAATGGACTCTCCTGAGGATGGGTCATAATGTGGGTTTGTGTACATGGAGACCTTGGATTGAGGCGGTGGCTCAGGGGCCCTGCAGGATTCTCCTACCCAGAGGGTTGAATACAGCTCCATAGAGCACGCTTCCCATGTGGAGATGAGAGGTGCTCTGTTTGGTGCCTCAGGAAACCCCCATATGCTGGGTTTAGAATGCAGGCCTCAGAGTAGAGACGCCTGGAAACCAAAGCAAGGATTCCAATTAGGGCCTAGAGACCTGAGGTAGTTGCTCATTTGGTGTCAGATTGCCCCTTTTTGTCCAGGGCAGCCTACACTATTGGGATGGCCTTGGGGATCTGGAGGTTGCTCCTAATCCATAGGATTGTGGCTAGTGGAATGGGCAGCATTTCCTTGGCGAGGGCAGACAAGGTCCTGCAGTGTGTCTCCATGGACCCCAGCCTGGAGGGTGTGTGGGCCAGGCCTGTGGGGCTGGAAATCTGAAAACACAAACTCGCCTTAGGTTTGGGCCTGAGGGTATGGCAGTTCCAATCCACAGACCGGGAGGGAAGCTCTTGGGGATCTGAAAGAAGGGCGAGTGTTAGGCAGTCTCTCAGGCTTTTCTCTCTCGATTCTGCATCAAGGATGGCCAGGAAATGTAGGGGTGGCCTCATGGGCCATGGAACAGGCTCAAGCTCTGAAGATATGGCCTTACTCCCAAGAGTTTGGGGTCATTCTGTGGGAAGAGAGGTGTCCTGTTTTTTGCCTCAGGTTTTCCTCCAAAATAGGGATTCCAGAGCAGAGCCCTGGGTACGGGCAACTGGAAAATCTGACCTCTGGTTAGAAAGGGGTGCCTTAGGGGCCTGGCAAGCACCATATGTGGACAATTGTTCCAGACACTGAGAGGCGTTACTTGACCACAGAGCTAAGACTGAGGGTCACAATGCCTGTTGTGCCCAAGGTGACCCTCAAGCATGGGCGTGGCCTCATGGGCCATGCAGATTTCTCCTACCCTGAAGGTTTGACACCATGCCATAAGCGTGGTTTCTTGCCAGGTGGAAGGAGGAGTTCTGATTTGTGCATCAGGTTCCTCCCTGTCCAGGAATTGGAGAGAAGGTCTCTGTTCAGATGCCTGAAAACTCAGGTTGGGAAGAGATGACCGCCTCAGGCTATGGCCGGTGCAATATGGTGGGTGTGCGGCCAGCTGCCTGGGTGTCTGTTGGCAGGTCTGGGCTTAGGCTGTGTCAGATAGAGCATTCATGCCCCGGGCAGCCTATGCAATTTTGGTGCGCTCTAGGGCTGTGCAGGTTGATCCTCATTTGCGGTTTCTGGGCAGAACCAGAGGGCAACGTTCTTCTTCTCGTGAGCAGGCAGAGTACTGCCTTGTGGCTCCGGAGTTCCCAATCTGGAGGGCTTTTTGGCTAGGAGTGTGAGGACGGAAGTCTGATAACACAAGCTAGGGTCAGTTTTGGGGCCGAGGGCATGGCAGGCCCACTCTGCAGAGGCTGAATCCAGATCTCCTGCACTGTAATTCAGGCTGAGTATCAGGCATTGTCTCACATTGGAATTTGTGTCCTTGATGGTCCCTTCATAAAGGGGCAGCCTCAGGGCGCCATGGAGGTTTCCCACGCTGGGGGTTGTGAGCTTCTCCAAACTGCAAGGTTTCCTTCTGCAGGACAGTCGAGTCTTGGTGCATGGCTCCAGGATGCCCCATATGGAAAGACTTGAGAGCAGGGTTCTAAGGATGTCTGCCAGGACACCCCACCTCACAATCCCATCGGCTCCTAGCTACAAGTCATGTTCGTTCTGCTGGCTCCAGGGCGAGCTACCCAGGTGGCTGAGATGAATTGGACTCTCCTGTGGATGGGTCATAATGTGGGTTTGTGTCCATGGAGAACTTGGAATGTGGTGGTGGGTCAGGGGCCCTGCAGGATTCTCCTACTCGGAGGGTTGAACACAGCTCCATAGAGCAAGCTTCCATGTGGGGACAAGAGGTGTTCTGTTTGGTGCCTCAAAAACCCCATATGCTGGTATTCGAACCAGGCCTCAGAGGAGAGTCGCCTGGTATCCAAAGCTAGGGTTCAGATTCAGGGCTAGTTCCTGGCCGTATCAATCTTCTGTCTCTGGAGACATCTGTCTGCATGTGTGAATGGAGGTAGTGGCTCAGCTTTTGTCAGAATGTCCTATTTGACCAGGGTGGCCTAGATAATTTGGATGGCCCTGGGGCTTTGGAGCTTTCTCCTAATATGGAGGGTTGTGGCCAATGGAATGGGCAGAGTTTCATTAGAGAAGGCAGGCAGAGTCCTGCAGTGTGGCTCTAGGGACCCCAGAAGGGAGGGTGTGTGGGCCAGGGATGTGGGGACAGAAGTCTGGAAACACAAACTCAGCTTTGGTTTGGGGCCATGGGTATAGCAGGCCCGATCTACAGACAGTGAGGGTAGCTCCTCGGGATCTGTAAGCAGAGCGAGTGTGAGGCGGTCGCTCAGGCTTTTGTCTCAGGATTTTGTGTCAAGAATGGCCGTGACACCTGGGTGGCTCAGTGGGTGTAGCCACTGCCTTCAGCTCATGTCATGATCTCAGGGTCCTGGGATTGAGTCCCGCATCAGGCTCTCTGCTCAGCGGAGAGCCTGCTTCCCTTCCTCTCTCTCTGCCTGCCTCTCTTGTGATTTCTCTATGTCAAATAAATAAATTAAAAAAAAAAAAAGAATGGCCGTGAAATGTAGGAGTGGACTCATGGCCATGGACGAGTCTCCTGCTCTGGGGATTTGGCCTCGCTCCCACGAGCTTGGGGTCATTATTTGGGAAGGGAGGGGTCCTGTTTTCTGCCTCAGGTGTCCCTCCAAAAGAGGGATTCCAGAGAGGAGCCCTGGGCATAGGCGACTGGAAAACCCGACAAGTGGTTAGGATTGGGGACCTAGGGGCTTGGCAAGCCCCATATGCGGGCACTTGGTCCAGCCAGAGAGGCCTTACTTGACAACAGGGCTCACGTTGAGTGTCCAAATGCGTGTTTGTGCCCCAGGCGGCCCTCAAGCATGGGCATGGCCTCATGGGCCATGCTAGTTTCTCCTACCCTGAAGTTTTGACATCATGCCAACAGCAAGATTTCCTGCCATGGGGAAGGAGGAGTTCTGATTTGTACTTCAGGTTCCCCCCATGCAGCATTTGGAGATAATATCTAGTTTCCAATGCCTGGAAACCCAGTCTGAGAAGAGATGACGGCCTAAGGCCATGGCGGCTCTAATGGGCCCTGTGTGCTGCCAGCTGTCTGAGTGTCTGTTGGGAGGTCTGGGCTCAGGCTGTGTCAGACAGAGCATTAATGCACAGGGTGGCCAAGGGTATTGGGTTGACTGTGAGGGCTGTGCAGGTTGATTCTCACGTGGGGTTTCTGGGCAGACCCATAGGGCACTCCTTCTTTCTGGTGGGCAGGCAGAAGGCTGTGTTGTGGCTCCATAATTCCCAGTCTGGAGGGTTTGCAGGCCAGGATTGTGAGGACGGAAGTCTGAAACACAAAGTACAGTTCTGATCAGCGCAGAGTGCATGTTAGTTCCAATGTGCAGTGTCTGATTCCAGATCTCCATCCCCTGAGTAAGGGCGAGTGCCAGATGGTCCCTTATGCTGGAGTTTGTGTCCCTGATGGGCGACTAATGCAGGGTGGCCTCATGAAGTCATGAAGGTTTACAGGAGCTGCACCTTATGAGCTGCTCTAAACAGCAAGGTTTCCTTCTTCAGGACAGGGGAGTTCAGTTTGATGACTCCAGAGTCTCCCATACGGAAATATTTGAAAGCAGAGCTCTCCACATGGATCCCTGGAAAGCCCACCTTAGGTTACCATAGCAGTGCAGGATCATGGAAGTTTCGATCTGTTGGCTCTGGGGCAAAGTGCCCATGATGCTGAGGTGACAGACAGTCTCATGCTGATGGGTCACCATGTTGGTTTGTGTCCAGGGAGACCTTAGAATGTGGCAGGGGCTCAGGGACCATGCAGGATTATCCTACCATGAGGTTTGGCACAGCTCTCAAGAGCTGTGAAAGAAAGAGTTTCTTTCTGGGGACAGGAGGTGTTCTGTTTTGTGGCTTTGGGACCTAATGTTGGATCTTATGTTGGTATTCCAGAACAGGCCTATGGGGACAGATGCATGGATACCTAAGCTGGGTTCCAATGAGGTCCTAGGGGCATGTCAGGTTCAATCTTCTGACTCAGGGCCATTGACCTGGGTGTCTCACTGGAGGTAGGAACTTAGGATGTGTCAGTCTGTGCATTTTGGTCCAGAGCAGCCTATGAAATAGGGGTGGGCTCAGGGGCCTTGAATGTGTATCCTAATCTGGAGGGATTGGGCAACTTTGAAGGGCAGACTTTCATTCAGAGCACAGGCACAGTCCTGCGGTGTGGCTCCAGAGGCCCCAACCTGGATGTCATGTGATCCAGGGCTTGGGAACAAAACTCTGGTAACAAACTCAGTTAAATTTAGGGGCGAGGTGATGACATGATCAAACTACAGAATGTGAGGGCAGCTCCTCGGAATTTGAAATTAGGGCTACTGGGAGGCCATAGCCCAGGCTTATATTTCTGGATTGTGTGTCTCAGATGACCAAGGAATGCAGGGGTGGCCTCATGGGGCCATGGGAGATTCTTCCTCTGTGGGGATGCTGCCCGGCTACCAAGAGTTTGGTGCCCTTCTGGGGGAAAGGAAGAGTGCCGTTATCCTTCTCAGAGGTCCTGCCAAAACAGGGAATCAGAGACGTGCTCTGGGTCTGGGGGCCTAGAGAACCCGACCGAGTTAAGGATTTGGGCTTAGGGGCATGGCAGGCCCAAAATGCAGGCTCCTGACCCAGCTACTGAGGCATTCTCAGGCAGAGGGTCACAATGCCTGTTTGCGCCCAGGGTGGGCCTCATGGGTCTGCATGGTCTCATGGGCCATACAGCTGGCTCCCACTCTGAAGGTTTGACCACCATCCTCACAGCAAGATTTCCTGGCATGGGTAGGAGGAGTACACTTTTGTGCTTGAGGTTCCCCCATAGGCAGGGATTTGAGCTAAGATCTGGGGACAGATGCCTGAATACCCAGATTGGGTAGAGATGACAGCCTAGGGACACAGCAGGTCCCACATGCAGGACATGGGGACAGGTATCTGTGTTTCTGACAGGAAGTCTTCGCTCAGGCTGTGTAAGAAAGAGCAATACTGCACAGGGTTGTCTGTGATATTGGGGTGCCATCGACGGCTGTGCAGCTTGATCCTCTTGTGGGGATACTGTGCAGATCCATAGGGCACTTCTTCCTGGTGGGCAGGCAGAAGTCTGTCTTATGTCTCGAGAATTCCAAATCTGGAGTGCTTGTGGGCCAAGCGTGTGAGGACGGAAGTCTGAAAACACACACTATGGTTCAATTTAGTGCAGATCGCTTGGCAGTTCCAATGTGCATCATCTGATTCGAGATTTCCAGCACCTGAGTAAGGGAGAGTGTCAGATGTTCGCTCACCCTGGAGTGTGTGTCCATGATGCCGAGGAACGGAGGGGTGGCCTGATGAGACCGTGAAAGATTTCCCTCTGTGGGGCTTGTGAGCTGCTCCTAACAGCAGTTTCTTTCTGAGGGACAGGGGGAGTCGGGTTTGATGGCTCCAGCATCCCACTTATGGAAAGATTAGATAGCAGAGCTCTCCGCATGGATGCCTGGAAAGCCCAACTCAGGTTACCAATGCAGCCCAGGAACATGGCAGTTTCAATGTGGTGGCTCTGGGCCAAAATGCCAAGGGGCCTTAGTTAACAGGTGTTCTCAGGCTGACGGGTCACAATGCTGGTTGGTGTCCAGGGAGAATTTAGAATGTGGCGGTGGCTCAGGGGCCATTCAGGATTCTCCCATACTGAGGGTTGCCATAGCTCCCATGATCCAGGTTTCCTTCTGGGGACAGGAGGTGTTCTGTTTTGTGGCTCAGGCCACATATTGCTCCCTATGTTGGTATTCCAGCAGAGGCCTCTGGAGATCGATGCCTAAAAACCTATGCTACGTTTTCGATGAAGTCCTGGGGGTATATCAAGTTCAATCTTCTAACTCAGGTCCATTTACTTGTGTGTCTTCTCTAGGTAGGTGAACAGAGTGATTCAGATTGTGCATTTTTCTCCAGAGCGACCTGCAAAGTTGGGGTGGGCTAAGGGGCCTTGCAGGTTTCTCCTAATATGGAGGTTTTGGGCAACTGTGACGGGCAGAGTTTTCTTCGGGAGGGCAGGCCATTCCTGAGGTTTGGCTCCTGAGAGCCCATCCTGGAGGGCATGTGGACCAGGGATTTGGAGACTGAAATCTGCAAACACAAACTCAGGTTAGGGTTTGGGGCGAGGTGATGGCAGGGGCGACCTGCATACGCTGAGGGCAGGACCTCTTGATTTGAAATTAAGGCGGCTGCTAGGCGGAAGCGCAGGCTTTTCTGTCTGGATTGTGTGTCCAGGATTGCCACCAAATGGAGGGGTGGCCTCATGGGGCTATGAGAGATTCTTCATCTCTGAGGATTCTGCCCTGATCCCAAGAGTTCGGTGTTTTTCTGGGGGAAGGGAAGAGTGCTGTTTTCTGTCTCAGGGATCCCACCAACCAGGGATTTTAGAGACGGGTTCTGGGTCTGGGGACGTGGATAACACGATTGAGGTTTAGGATTTGGGCTTAGGTCATGGCAGGCCCAGTATGTGGTTTCCGGTCCAGCTCCTGAGGGGTCTTGTTTGAAAGCAGGCTCAGGCTGAGGGTTGGTCACAATGCCTGTTTGTGCACAGAAGGGATCTCTTGGGTGGGCGTAGTCCATGCAGATGACTCCCACTCTGAGGGTTGGACACCCATCTCAACAGCAAGGTTTCCTGTCATAGGGAAGGAGGAGTACTCTTTTGTGCTTCAGGTTCCCCCATAGGCAGTGATTTGAGCTATAGTCTGGGGACAGTTGCATGAAAACCCACGTGTGTTAGAGATGACAGCCTCTTGCCATGTCAGTTAGCACCTGCAAGATATAGGCCCGCTATCTGATTGCCTGACAGGAGATCGGGGCTCAGGCTCTGTCAGACAGAGCATTAGTGCACAGGGCGGCCTAAGATATTGAGGTGCCGTCAAGGGCCGTGTAGGTGAATCCTCATGTGGAGATTCCGGGCAGGTCCATGGGGCATTTCTTATTTCTGGTGGGCAGGCCCATGCTGTGTTGTGGCTCCAGAATTACCAATATGGATGGCTTGTGATCCAGGAGTGTGAGGACAAAAGTCTGAAAACATGAGCTAAGGTTCAGTTCAGTGGAAGCGCATGGCAGTTCCAATGTGCAGCGGTTGATTCGAGATCTCCAGCCCCTGAGTAAGGGCGAGTTTCAGATCATCACTCACGCTGTAGTGTGTTTCTATGATGGCTGATGAATGGAAGCGTGGCCTGATGAGGACATGTAGGTTTTCTAACTCTGGGGCTTGTGAACTGTTCCAAACAGCAAAGTTTCCTTCTGCGGGACAGGGGGAGTCCGGTTAGATGGCTCCAGGGTCCCCCATATGGAAAGATTGGATAGCAGAGCTCTTCGCATGGATGCTGAGAAAGCACTCTTCGGTTACCATTGCAACCGAGGAACATGGCAGGTTCGATCTCCTGGCTCTGGGGCAACGTGCCACTGGGGCTGAGTTGACAGGGTGTCTCATGCTGATGGGTCAAATGCTCGTCTGTGTCAGGGAGACCTTAGAATATGGCAGTGGCTCAGGGGCCATGCAGGATTCTCCTACCCTGAGGGTTTGACCCAGCTCCTGAGAGCAACGTTTCCTTCTGGGGACAGACGGTGTTCTGTTGTGTGGCTCAGGGACCGCATGTTGGACCATATGTTCATATTCCAGAACAGGCCTCTGGGGAAAGTGCCTGCAAGCCTTAGCTAGATTTCCGATGAGGACCTAGGGGCATGTCAAGTTCAATCATCTGACTCAGGGCCATTGACCTGGATGTCTGCCTGGAGGTAGGTGTTCAGGGTTTGTCAGACTGAACATTTTCACCAGAGCAGACTATGAAATTGGGTTGGGCTCAGGGGACTTGAAGGTTTCTCCTAATCTGGAGGGTTTTGGCAACTGTGATGGGCAGAGTTTTCTTTGGGAGGGCAGGCCCACTCTTGTGGTGTGGCTCCAGATGTCCAATCCTTGAGGGCATTGGGCCAGGGTTTGGCGACAGAAGTCTGCAAACACAAGCTCGGATTAGGGTTAGGGTGAGGTGATGGCAGGCACGATCGGCAGACGCTGAGGGCAGCTCCACAGGATTTGAAATTATGGCAGTAGGGAAGCGGTAGCACAGGCTTTTATGTCTGGATTGTGTGTCTAGGATGGGCACGGAATGGAGGGGTGTCCCCTTGGGCCTGTGTGAGATTCTTCCTCTCTTGGGAATCTGCCTGGCTCTCAAGAATTTGGTATCTTTCTGGGGGAAGGGAAGAGTGCTGTTTTCCGTCAAAGGGATCCCGCCAAAACAGGGATTACAGAGACGGGATCTGGATATGGGTGCCTGGGTAATCCCATCGAGGGTTAGGATTTGAGCCTGGGGTATGGCAGTCCTGCTGTGTGGGATCTTGGTCCAGCTCCCAAGCGGGCTTTTTGAAAGTGGGCTGAGGCTGAGGGTCACAATGCCTGCTTGTGCCCAGTGCAGCCCTCATGAGTGTGCATGGTCTCATGGGCCCTGAAGCTGGCTCCCACTCTGAGGGCTGAACACCCATTCCAACAGCCAGGTTTCCTGCCATGCGGAAGAATGAGTACTCTTGTGCTTCAGTTTCCCCCATAGGCAGGGATTTGAGTTATGATCTGGTGACAGTTGCCTGAATACCCAGGTTCGTTAGAGATGATGACCTCGGGCCATGAAAGGTCCCACCTGCTGGATATGTGGCCAGCTATCTGGGTGGCTGACAGGAGGTCGCCACTCAGGCTCTGTCAGACAGAGCATTATTGCATAGGGCGGCCATGCATGTTGATCCTCATGTGGGGATTCTGGACAGGCCCAAGGGGCACTTCCTCTTATGGGTGTGCAGGCAGAAGGCTGAGTTTCATCTCCAAAATTCCAAGTCTGAAGGGCTTACGGATCAGGAGTGTGAGGACGGAAGTCTGAAACCATGAATTTTGGTTCAGTGCCCAGCGCATGGCAATTCCAATGTGCAATGGATGAGTCAAGATCTCCAGCCCAGAGTAAGGGCGAGTTTCAGATCACTGCTCACACTGGAGTTTGTGTCCATGATAGCCGATGAATGGAGGGGTGGCCCCATGAGGTCGTTGAGGATATTCCACCATGGGGCTTGTGAGCTGCTCCAAATATCAAGGTGACTTACTGTGGTCCAGTGGGTTTCCGATTAGATGGCTCCAGGGTCCTCCATATGGAAAGATTTGATAGCAGTGCTCTTTGCATGGATGCCTGGAATGCCCACCTCGGGTTACCACTGCAACCAAGGAACATGGCAGGTTCGATCTGCTGGCTCTGGGATCAACCACGGGGGCTGAGTTGACAGGTTGTCTCATGCTGATGGGTCACAATGCTGGTCTGTGTCCATGGACACCTTAGTGTTGTGTGGCGGTGGCTAAGTGGTCATGCAGGAATCTCCTAAACTGAGGGTTTGACACAGCGCCCAAAAGCAACGTTTCTCCTGGGGAAAGGAGGGTTTCTGTTGGGTGGCTCAGGGACCACATGTCGGAACTTATATTGGTATTCCAGAACAGTCATCTGGGGACAGATGCCTAAAAACCTAATCTAGGTTTCTGATGAGGTCCTAGGGTCATGTTAGGTTCAATCTTCTGGCTCACGACCGTTGACCTGGGTGTCCGTCTGCAGGTAGATGCTTAAGGTGAGTCAGACTGCACATTGTTCTCCAGTGCGTCCTACGAAATTGGGGTGGGCTCAGGGGACTTGCAGGTTTCTCCTATCTGGAGTTTTTGGGCAACTGTGATGGGCAGAGTTTCCTTTGGGAGGGCAGGGCCAGTCCTGCAGTGTGGCTCTGGAGGACCCACCCTGAAGGGTATGTGGGCTAGGGCTTTGGAGACGGAAGTCTGCAAACACAAACTCAGATTAGGGTTATGGGCGAGGTGATGGCAGGCGTGATCTGCAGACACTGAAGGCAGTTCCTTGGGATTTGAAATTAGGGCGGTTGGGAGGTGGTAGCCCAGGCTTTCATGACTGGATTGTGTGCCTAGGATGGCCACGGAAGGGAGGGGTCAACTCATAGGGCCGTGGGAGATTCTTACTCTCTGGGGATTCTACCCAGCCCCCAAGATTTTGGTATATTTCTGGGGGAAGTTAAGAGTGCGTCTCAGGGAACCTGCAAAAGCAGGGATTTCAGAGAAGGGTTCTGGGTCAGGGTGCCTGGATACCACATCGAGGGTTAGGATTTGGGCTGAGGGGCATGGCAGGCCTGATATGCGGGCTCCTGGTCCAGCTCCCAAGGGGGCTTGTTTGAAAGCAGGCTCAGCCTGAGGGTCACAATGCCTATTTGTGCCCAGGGTGGCCCTCATGAGTGGGTGTGGTCTCATGGGCTTTGCTGCTGGCTCCCTCTCTAAGGGTTGGACATCCATCCCAACAGCCAGGTTTACTGCCATATGGAAGGAGGAGTACTCTTTTCTGCTTCTGATTCCCCAACAGGCAGGGATTTGAGCTTTGGTATGGGGACAGATTCCTGAATTAACAGATTGGGTAAAGATGACGGCCTCAGGCCATGGCAGGACCAACCTGTAGGATATGGGGCCCGCTATCTGGGTGGCTGACAGGAGGTCTGGGCTCAGGCTGTGTCAGACAGTGCATTTGTGCACAGGGCAGCCTATGATATTGGAGTGTCATTGAGGGCCATGCAGGTTGATCCTCATGTGGGGATTCTGGGCAGGCCCATGGGGCACTTCTTCTTTCTGGTGGGAAAGAAGAAGGATGCATTGTGGCTCCATAATTCCCAATATGGAGGGTTTGCGCTCCAGGAGTGTGAGTATAGGAGTCAGAAAACATGAGATACAGTTCAGTTCAGTGCCGAGCACATGGCAGTTCCAATGTGCAGCGGCTGTATCGAGATCTCCAGTCCCTGAGTAAGGGCTAGGGTCAGATGTCCGCTCACGCTGGAGTTTATGTCCATAATGGCCAATGAATGGAGGGGTGGCCTGATGAGGTCATGGAGGTTTTCCACCTCTGGGGCTTGTGAGCTGCTCCAAATAGCAAAGTTTCATTATGTGTTCACTGGGAGTCCAGTTAGTTGGGTCCAGGGTCCCTCATATGGAAAGATTGGATAGGAGAGGTCTCCGCATGGATGCCTGGAAAGTCAACCTCAGGTTACTACTGCAACCGAGGAACATGGCTCTTTCGATCTGCTGGCTCTGGTGTGAAGTGCCAAGGGGGCTGAATTGACAGGGCATCTCATTGCTTGTCTGTGTCCTGGGAGACTTTAAGATGTGGCAGTTGCTCAGTGGCCATGCATCATTGTCCCAAACTGAGGGTTTGACACAGCACCAAAGAACAACATTTCCTTCTGGGGACACGAGGGTTTCTGTTGTGTGGCTCAGGGACCACGTGTTGGACCATATTTTGGTATTCCATAACAGGCCTCTGGGGAAAAATGCCTGAAAACCTAAGAAGGGTTCTGATGAGGTCTTAGCAGCATGTCAGGTTCAATCTTCTGACTCAGGGCCATTGACCTGTGTGTCTGTCTGGAGGTAGGTGCTGAGGGTGAATCATACTGCCATTTTCTCTAGAGTGGCCTACGAATTTGGTGTGGGCTCAGGGAAAGTGTAGGTTTCTCCTAATCTGGAGGCTTTAGGAAACTGTGACTGACAGAGTTTTCTTCGGGAGGGTAGGGCCAGTCCTGCTGTGTGTCTCTGGAGGCTACATCCTGGACGGTGTGAGCCAGGGCATTAGAGACAGAAGTCTGCAAACACACACTCAGTGTGAGGGTGAGGTGATGGCAGGCTTCATCTGCAGACGCTGAGGACAGCACCTCAGGATTTGAAATTCGGGCAGCTGGGAGGCAGTAGAGCAGGCTTTTATGTCTGGATTGTGTATCACGTATGGCCACAGAATGTAGGGGTGGCCTCATGAGATCGTGGGAAAATATTCCTCTCTGGGGATTCTGCCCAGCTCCCAAGAGTTTGGTGTCTCTCTGGGGGAAGGGAAGAGTACTGTTTTCTGTCTCAGGGGTCCTGCCAAAACAGGGGTTCCAGAGACGGGTTCTGGGTCCAGGCGCCTGGATAACCACATAAATGGTTAGGATTTGGGAATAGGGGCCTGGCATGCCCGGTATTCAAGCTCCTTGTCCAGCTCCCGTGGGGGCTTGTTTGAAAGCGGGCTCAGGCTGAGGGTCACAATGCCTGTTTTTTCGGCCCAGGGCGGCCCTCTTGAGTGGGTGTGGTCTCATGGGCCATGCAGCTGGCTCCCACTCTGAGGGTGGGCCACCCATCCCAACAGTCAGTTTTCCTGTCATGGGGACAGAGGAGTACTTTTTTGTGCCTCACATTCCCCTATAGGCAGGGATTTGAGCTAAGGTCTGGGGACAGATGCCTAAGTACCCAGGTTGTTTATAGATGACTGCCTTGGTCCACGGCGTGAACCACATGCAAGGTATGGGGCCAGCTATCTGGGTGGCTGACAGGAGGTCAGGGCTAAGGCTGTGTCAGACAGAGCATTAGTGCACAGGGCGGCCAAGTATATTGGGGTGCCATCAAGGACCGTGCAGGTTGATCATCACAAGCGGTTTCTGGGCAGACCCATAGGGCACTTCTTCTTTCTAGTGGGCAGGCAGAAGGCTGAGTTGTGTCTCCAGAATTCCTAATGTGGAGGGCTTGCAGGCCAGGAGTGTGAGGATGGAAATCTGAGGACACAAGCTATGGTTCAGTTCAGTGCCGAGCGCATGGCAGTTCCAATGTGCAGCATCTGACTCGAGATCTCCATCACCTGAATCAGGGCGAGTGTCAATGGTCGCTCATGCTGGAGTTGTTGTCCATGATGGCCGACGAATTGTGGGGTGGCCTCTTGAGGCCATGGAGGTTTTCCCAGGCTGGAGCTTGTGAGCTGCTCCAAACAAGAAGGTTTCCTTCTGTGGGACAGGGGGAGTCTGGTTAGATGGTTCCAGGATCCCACAAATGGAAAGATTTGGTAGCAGAGCTCTCCGCATGGATGCCTGGAAAGCCCAACTCAGCTTACCATTGCAGCCCAGTAACAAGGCAGTTTCGATCTGGTGGCTCTGGGGAGAAGTTCCCAGGGGGTTGAGTTGACAGGGAGTCTCATGCTGATGGGTCCCAATGCTGGTTTGTGTCCAGGGAGACCTTAGAATGTGGCGGGGTCTCAGGCGCCATGGAGGATTCTCCTCCCCTGAGGGTTGGACGCAGCTCCCAAGAGCCAGGTTGCCTTCTGGGGACAGGAGGTGTTCTGTTTTGTGGCTCAGGGACCACATGTTAGACCGTATGTTGGTATTGTTATGCCCAAGTTTTCGCATCTGAGCAACCACCAAGGAGCCAAGCACTGATGCAATCATCACAGGAGGGTTTATTTGACAAGCTTAAGCTTGGGCCCATGTATACCCGACACAGCAGAGTAGGGACTTGGACCCCGAGGTGACATGTTTACGCTTGAGTCCAAGTATACCCGACACAGCGGAGTAGGTACTTGGACCTTGAACCAGATTACAGTCAGAGTTTTAAAGTAGAGTAGGGGTGGACATGGTGGTGGGTGAGGACAAAGGGGGTTATGGGTGATGTAAGAATCTAAGGAATTTTGGAAGCAGGTCTCCAGGACCTTGAGGGGCTAGCTGTTGTCTGGGGAAAAGGTTATTCATTATGGATAATAAAAATCTTCTTGTGAGACACTTTAGTTGCATATCAGAGGGTCATATGCTTGGGAATGATCGCTGACACTATCTTGGAGGTTTAGAGATAATGTTTCACATTTCTCCTATGGAGTGTCCTTGTTAGTGAGATTTAGGTTAGGAGAAATTTAACTTTATTTAAGGCTTGAGGAAGTGAGTTATTTGCCTCTGGAAATTGTGCTATTTTAAGATGACTTCTTTGTTGTAAATCTCTAAGACATTTGTAAACCAAGGGAGACTCCTGCCTTGCAGGATTGTGATCTTTGCAAGTTAATTATTTGCTTTTCCCCCAGGGCAGCCTGGGGTGGCCGAGGAATGTCACACATACTACTGAGGGGAGGGGAGCGGATGGAGACGGGGTGCAAAGTGCCAGCTTTTGCTTTGCCAAGATGGCTGTACTTATGCTAAAGCTAAACCTGAGGTGGGATGTCCTTAAATTTCTCGGTCTCCACATTTCCCCCTGAACAATTCAGATCCCTAAATCCTTAAGGTTGTTGAAGGTGGAAGGTCTCATTTTCTGTAACTTCTTCCTGCTGAATAGTGGCATAGAGTTGTCCCTACCTACTCGGATCAGCATTGATCAGTTGGGGAATGTATAGGGGAGTTATGAAAGACAGAGACATCTGAGTCCAGGTGTTTAAATCAATCATTAAAGGAGAGAGGGACTGTTTAAAGTGCTAACCTGAGTAGGTTATGTTAGCATGTTAGCACACAAGGGCAGCCAATTGAATTACAATTCACCCTAGTAGATATATTGGTGCCCCTCTTATTGGATGTCTCTACCTGGCCTAACCCGCCCTTGTATCTGGGCTTTGCACACTGGGGCTGGGAGCTAGGGAGACAGTATGCACGCCCCACTGATTGGCTGTCTCTACCATGCCTGACCTGCCCTTGTATCTGGGTTTTGCAAGTAAGTTCATCTGGGAGGGGCAGGGTGAATCTAAGTTTACTGTGTAGGACCAATCTAAGTTTACCACATAAACAAAAAAATGGCTCCCTCTGATTAAGTAGGCCCTTAGAGAAATATTGTTGTGGGGATGGGTGTCCAACCCTTGGGTTCTGAGTAGGTCAGAACCCAAGAAATATTTTGTGATAATCTGGAACATCAAGATGGCTGCACTCACATCAGGGCTAGACTCGAGATGGGTACAGTCTTGTTTTTCTTGGCCTCCACAGTATGCCAGAACAAACCTCTGGGGACAGATGCCCTCAAACCTAAGTTAGGGTTGCAATGAGGTCCTAGGGGATTGTCAGGTTCAATCTTCTGACTCTTCGTCATTGACTTGCGTATCTGCCTGGATGTGGGTGCCTAGAGTGTGTCAGACTGCACATTTTTGTCCAGAGCGACCTACGATATTGGGGATTCTCTGGAGCCTTGCAAGTGTCTCCAAATCTGAAGCGTTAGACTAGCAGAGTTTCCATCCACAGGGGGGGGGGGGTAGGCACAATCCTGGGGTGTGGTCCAGATGCCCCATCCTGGAGGGCATGTGGGCCATGGCTTTGGGAACAGAAGTCTGCAAACACAAACTTGAGGTAGTATTAGGGGCGAGGTCATGGCAGGCCAGATCTGAAGACCTTGAGGGCAGCTCTTCGGGATTTGAAATTCGGGCGACTAGGAGCAAGGGGCACAGCATTCTTTATTGTGTTTCTAGGATGGCCATGGAATGGAGGGGTGGCCTCAGAGTTCCATGTGATATTCTTCCTCTCTGGGGATTCTGCCTGGCTCCCAAGATTTTGGTGTCTTTCTGGGGTAAGGAAAGAGTGCTATTTTCCATCTCAGGCATCCTGCAAAAAAGGGAATCTAGAGAAGGGTTCTGGGTCTGGGTGCCTGAATAACCCACCTGAGGGTTAAGATTTTGGCCTAGGGGTATGGCAGGCCCAGCATGCAGTCTCCTTGTCCAGATCCTGAGGGGGCTTCTTTGAAAGCGGGCTCAGGCTGAGGGTCACAATGCCTATTTATTCTCAGGGCAGCCCTCATGAGTGGGTGTGATCTACTGGGCCGTGCATCTGGCTCCCACTCTGAGGGTTGGACACCCATCCCCACAACAATATTTCTCTAAGGGCCTACTTAATCAGAGGGAGCCATTTTTTTGTTTATGTGGTAAACTTAGATTGGTCCTACACAGTAAACTTAGATTCACCCTGCCCCTCCCAGATGAACTTACTTGCAAAACCCAGATACAAGGGCAGGTCAGGCATGGTAGAGACAGCCAATCAGTGGGGCGTGCATACTGTCTCCCTAGCTCCCAGCCCCAGTGTGCAAAGCCCAGATACAAGGGCGGGTTAGGCCAGGTAGAGACATCCAATAAGAGGGGCACCAATATATCTACTAGGGTGAATTGTAATTCAATTGGCTGCCCTTGTGTGCTAACATGACTATGCAGTTTTCTCTGTGTATTGCAAACTCATTGGCCACCCATGTATAGCGTGGCTAAATTACCTCTATAAAAGTTCATCTGTGAGGTTGGGAGGGGTCGCCTCTTTGTAAGAGATGGCCCCAAATGGTCGGTTTGATTCTTGATAGTGGGTGTGAAATAAAGCTTTGCTTTACTTTCGCTATCAGTCTTGCTCCTTTGATCACGGACCCTGACATTTGGGGCTCATCCGGGATTAAACAATGAGACTGAGCCAGCATCAGAATTTCTGGGGAAAGTCTCCAGAGTTAAGATCACAGGATCCTGTCTATCTGGTTGTGGAGCTCCAGGGTATGGCCCACCTGGGAGAAGCTGGACACAGCCATGCTCCCCAGGACTGGAGTGAATGCGGGGATGCCCCTTTCCTCCACTGGGGAAATGCCGGGGGTTCAAGTCTCCCTGGGCAGTCAGGGGATCAACAGGGAGTTCAAATGCCCCTACATGGTCAGGGGATCGCCAGGGGGTTCAAGTACCACTGGGCGTTCAGGGGCCTGCCAGGGTCTTAGAGTCCCCCTAGGAGGTCTCCGAGGGTTTGAGTCCCCCTCGGAGATCACCAGTGGGTTCAAATCCCCCACCGTTTTGGGGGTTAGAGTCCCCCTGAGCGTTCACCATGGGGTTCTTGGATCCCCTTGGCAGCCAGTGGGTTCAAGTCCCCCTAGGCGGTCAGGGGGTTCCAGTCCCCCTAGAAAATCCCCACTGTCAGAAGGACCACGTGCCTGTGGTTGTCTTTGTCATTTCTTTTGGTTGTCTATTGTGTTGTCTGCTGTGATTGTAGGGATAGGGAAGCAGAGAGTAAGGGGACTCTCACTTTCACCTCTCTGTTCCTCATAATAGATGTGGGGCTTCTCCCTCACACATTTCATGCATTAAGGGCTATGACTGGAGCCAAATGAGGTTAGTCTAACTTGAGACAGAGACTTTAAGGAATATTCCCATACAGCTTCCAAAACTCCTTTTGTTTCGGGGAACTCCTGTCTTCTCTGGCTTGATGTGAACTGCCTCTCCCCTCCCCATTTCTGGGGGGAACACATGGTGTCTGAAGTGGAGTGGGCCCAGGTGGAGTGTGAAATCTGTTAACAAAGAGATGACTAAACCGGTGGTTAATTGTCTGTCTCAGGGTTTTATTAGGTAATTGTTAAAGTAACTCTCAAACTCTTTGCTAACCTGAAACTGAAGGGTTGCTTGAATGACAAATGGGATTAAATTTGTTGGACATCTAAGTCTTAACGGAATGGGAAAAATGCTAGAGTGTTGGTTGCTGGAACTGGGTTTGTGCTTTTGAAATCTGCTGGTGAACATGTTTCATGCTTTACTGATTCATAAATTTGCCTTCTAAGAATTCTCTTGTAAAATGACTTCTGCCTTAAAGGAAATTCATATGGAAAGACTTTCAGGACAAATACAGGTCTTTGATATGTTGAAATCCTGGAACTGAAATGGGTAAGAATTTACAGAAGTAAAAGCTACATTCAGACTAACCCAGAATTAGTAACATGGGACTAGGTGAACTGAAAGTTGAAATGTTGTATCTCTTGGTATTTTGTCTTATTTTAAACATTAATGGTTCTGTAATGTTTGCTCTTCCAGACTAGGGAAACTTTTTCTTAAGTTATATGTAAATTACAGAGATGTAATAGTAGTCATTTATAAACAAATCAAGGTATTCAACTTTCTCTCTATCTGAACTCTCTGAAACCAAAAGGTCTCAGCAAGCATTTTTTTCTTCCATGGCAATCAGTCATTTGCATAAGTTCAATAAGTATCTGTTCTCTTTGTAACAGGAAACCATTGGAAGCGCTAATTATTTTACCAAGGCTTTGACTGGAATGTCATATTTGAAAAGACTCAGATATGACTAGACAGCTTAAAGGAACTAAGATTGACTTTATAAAACCTGTAAACATAAAGCCCTTTGGAACTGTTGGCCTGATACCTTGCTTAAAGAGTTCCCAGCAGCCTAACCAGGTGAGTAAAAGATGTTACTTCCTGGCAGGTGCAGGAACACAGGATACTTTGGGGACCTCAGGAAGAGCAATTTTCCCAAATTGACAGGTATTTCAGTCATGTATGATGGCAAGTACATAGCTTGGCTTCTGGCCTGGAGAGACTAGGATAAGTTCAACCAAGAGATTCCTTATGAGAAGTTCAAGCAAAGTAGATTCTAAAAGATTTATATAATAACTCACTGTTCTTGCTGTGCTTATGTAAATAACTTGGCCAAGTTTGTTAAATCTGGACTTGTTTTTCAAATAAATTAGTCCTGATTTGGCTGTCTCTGGAAATGAGGGTTATTTTATAGAGAAAAATTATGTTTTAATAACACACCTTTATGGATGTTAAATTCTAGATTTGATTGTCTTTAATGTTTGTTTACCTAAGCTAGACAACTTGAGGTAAACTTCAGGGAAGTTGCACAAGCTCGTTTAGATGATCTTGCTTTTGCCAGTCAGTTAGCCCCAGATATAGGGAGGAAACTTCAGAAAATTGAAGGGAATATGAAGGGAAGAATCTGACTAAGTCAGTGGAAATAGCAGAAAAGGTGTTTAAAAACAGTGATGCACAGGAGGACGATTTGGCATTACATGAGTCAGGTAGGAGGTGGTAAATGGAAGGAAAAGCCTAGGCACAGAGAAGGCAGGTGGGAAGACTTAGATTCAGATCAGTGTGTTTACTGTAGGGAGAAAGTACATTGGGCTAGGAAGTGTCCAAAGGAAGACAGCCATGTTTGCCACAAGAGACTGAAAGGGCCGTGGTTCGGAGCCCCTCCCTGAACCTCCGGTAAAAATTGAAGTGGAGGGGAATCAACTGAAACCTATGTGAAAACTATCTTGAGAAGAAGTCTGGTTACAATGGGTGAATGGCATAGAAAGACATGAATAGACAACTGTACAGATATTTGTGGCAGCAGAAGATGAATGCCTTCTTTATGAGCCAGTCTCAGAACCAGAGGAGACAACAGAAGGAAGTCTTCTCCAAACCCTACAGGTCACGCTTCCAGAAGTCTGTGCAGAAGGGAAGCCCCCTGGATTGGCCATGGGACAGCCTCCAGTGGTGGTATAATTAAAAGCAACGGCCATGACTGTTCATGTCTGGCAGTACTCCCTTCCCTGGGAGGCAAAGGAAGGGATCAGAGAACACATTAACCGCCTCTCAGGAGATGGGATCCTAGTTCCTTGCAAGTCTTCATGGAACACACATTTTCTGCCCGTCAAAAAGGCCGAGACTGGGGAGTACCAACCCATTCAGAACATGAAGGAAGTTAATAAATGGGTTGAAGTTATCCACCCAATGGGGCCTAACTCCTATACCCTCCTCTCCCTCCTGGGCCCCAAAAGAACTGTTTATACCATCTTAGATTGCAAAGATGCATTTTTCTGCATATCTTTAGCAAGGGAGTCTCAGCCCCTCTTTGCTCTTTAGGGTCTGATCGACGGGAAGGATTCCAAGTCCAACTCACCTGGACAATACTTCCCCAAGGGTTCAAGAATTCACCCACAATCTTCGATGAGGACCTACACAAGGATTTACATGAGTACAGAACCTCCAACTTGGGACTCACTCTGTTACAGGATGTTGATGACTTGCTAATAGCTGCTGAGGACTATGAGTCATGTTTGTGGGGATGAGAGCTCTCCTACAGACTCTGCAGGAAAGAGGGTATTGAGTGTCAGCAAAGAAAGCACAGCTCTGTTAGAGCCACGGAGGTTATCTAGGCTTTGATTTCCTGAGGGAGTGCATTCACTGTCTGAGACCAGGAAATAGGTGATCACCCAATACCCCCGCCCCACCACATCCTGACAAGTAAGGGAGTTTCTTGGGATGGTGGGCTACTTTAGGCTGTGGATATCTCAGTTTGTGGAGATTGCCCGACCTCTCTATGAACTGGCAAATGGGGGCTCACTATGATAGAGTGGACAACTGAGACAGAAGGAGCATTTCGGGAATTACAAAGAGCCTTACTGAGTGCCCCAGCATTGGCCATCCCAGATGTTACCAAGCCCTTCCACTTGTATGTGGATGAAAAAGCAGGAGTGTCCAAAGGAGTTTTGACTTAAACTCTGGGGCCTTGGCAAAGGCCAGTAGCCTATCTTAGCAAGAAACTAGATCCAGTAGAGGCAGGGTTCCCCCCCTTGCCTCCATGTAATTGTTGCCATGGCCCTCCTGGTCAAGGATGCAAGTAAATTGAATTTGGGTCAAAATCTCATCTTGACCACCACCGACGCTATGGAGGGCCTTCTCTGGACACCACCAGACCAATGGATGACAAACTCCCTAGTGAAGGGGTATCAGGCCTTCTTCCTCAATGATCCATGAGTGACCATCCAGGCCCAGTGGTGCTAAATCCAGCCACGCTGCTGCCAGAGGAGCTGGCTGACCACCCACACGAGTGCGGGGAATTCCTATCCCAAGTCACAGGAGTAAGGCCGGACCTTAGAGACATTACCATTCTGCATGTGGAGATAACTCTGTACATAGAGGGGAGTAGCTACATGGTTGATGGAAAGATTTATGCTGGGACTGCAGTGGTTTCCCTTGAGCAGGAACTCTGGACGGCAGCCCTGCCACAGAGAACATTGGCACAAAAAGTCGAGCTGATAGCACTTACCAAGGCACTGCAGATAGTCAATGTAAAACTGCCAATATCTCTTATGCACAGCAGGTACACTTTTGCCACTCTCCATAGACATGGGGCTATTTATAAAGAAAGGGGTCTATTAACAGCAGAAGGAAAAGAAATTAAAAACAGAGGAGAAATATTGGCTCTCCTCCAGGCTATTTGGGACCCAAAAGAGGTGGCTCTTATGCATGATACCAAAAGGGAACTGATCTGATTTCAAAAGGAAACCAATTAGCAGATGAAGCCGCAAAGCAAGCAGCCCGAAAAACAGTGCAAGAGCTGGTTGCACTCTTGACTCCAGCCCTACCACAAAAACCTTACTATTCAGAAGGACATTTAAAGTATTTACAGAAATGGGCTAAATTAGACCATGAAGGGTATTAGGCTAAGACTAAAACAGGAAAGTTAATTCTTCCTCGGAGACTAGGTCAGGAGTTTGTAGACCAGATACATCAGTGTAATCATTTGGAGACATGAAAACTCAAGGAACTTATTGGAAAGAAGTTTCAGGTTTCTATATTAGGGCATATGGCTCAGGATGTAGTTGATAGATGTGCTCAATGCCAGGCAGTTAATGTGAGAGGAACTAGAATAGGAAGAGGGAAAAGAAAAAGAGGTAAGGAACCAGGAATTTTTTAGGAAATAGATTTTACTGAGATGAAACCTGGAAAATATGGGCAAAAGTATACGTTAGTTTCTGTAGATACCTTTCCAGGTTTGGTAGAGTTTTTTCTGCCAAATGTGAGACGGCAGGAATGGTAGCCAAAAAGGTATTAGAAGAAATAATTCCTAGGTTTGGGCTGCCTCTTGCGATCAGGTCAGACAACAGCCCTACATTCGAGAGTTCAGTCTCACAGGCATTGTCAATGGCTGTGGGCACTAAGTGGAAACTACATTGTGCCTATTGGCCCCAGAGTTCTGGGCAAGTAGAGAGAATGAATCAGACTCTTAAAGAGAATTTTACAAAGCTAATTCTGGAGACTGGCAGTGGATGGGTGGATATCCTTCCTTTCACCCTCCTCAGGGCACGATGTACACCCTACTTAAACAAGGTGAACCCATTTGAAATAATGTTCGGGAGACCCCCCTGCTCTTCCCTCAGGTACAAGGGGTGCCCTAGCAGAAATGACTGATAAGTCTGTACTCCAGTCACTGCAGGCATTACAGTCTGTCTTAAAAAGAACCCACGCAGGGATCCAAACTGCCCACACTGAGACAGAAGCGAAGGTGGAGCCACATCCTTTCCAACCAGGGTACTTGGTGGATATGCTGCCACCAAGTGGCAAACTTGGAGCCCCGCTGGGAAGGGACTGTTTACTGTTATCCTGACCACCCCCATGGCAATAAAATAGAAGGGATCAGGGCCTGGATTCACGTGGGTTATGTCAAACGAGCCGAGGACGAGGACGCCCCTCCAAGGGATGGAAGCTGCAAGCGATGGACTCCGCTGATGAGGGACTAAAGCTAAGACTCAAAAGACTATGAGTGTATTCTAGCTCCTATTGTTTCCTGCTTATGTAAAGTGTAGCTGGGAAATTAGATAAACGAATTTAGGAAAAATGGAAAAGGTTATACAAAGCGGTAAATGGCTAACTTGACTGTGCACTACTATCACTTGTATGAGAAAATTAGAGCAATAAAATGTTAGTCTTACATGTTCAATATAACATAGAACTGGCAGAAAAGTCAAGGATTTGACTAATCTCCAAAGAAAATTGGGGAATATAAGGGCCTACTTAATCAGAGAGAGCCATTTTGTTGTTTATACAGTAAACTTAGATTGACCCTATGCAGTAAATTTATATTGACCTATGCAGTAAACTTAGATGGACACTGCCCCTCCCTTGGGAGCCGGGCAGAGTATCCACAGAGGAAGTATCTCCCATGGCCCCATGAGGCCACCCAACATTCCGTGACCATCTGAGATACAGAATCCGGACAGAAAAGCCTGCACTCCCTCCTCCCAGTCGCCCTAATTTCAAATCATGAGGAGCCACCTTCAGGGTCTGCAGATGGGGCCTCCCATCACCTAGCCCTTAACCCTAACTTGAGTTTGTGTTTGCATAATTTTGTCCCCAAATCCTGGCCCACATAGCCTCCAGGATGGGGCCTCTGGAGCCACACCCTAGGACTGTGCTGCCCTCCCGAAGGAAACTTGCCCTTCACATTTGCACAAACCCTCCAGATTAGGAGAAACCTGCAAGGATCCTGAGCCCACCCCAATTTCGTAGTCCACTCTGGACAAAATTGCACAGTCTGACACACCTTAGGCACCTACCTTCAGGGATACTCCCAGCTCAATGGCGCTGAGTCAAATGATTGAATCTGACATGTCCCTTGGACCTCATCACAACCCTAGCTTAGGTTTGTAGGCATTTGTCAACAGAGGTCTGTTCTGGCATACCAACATATGGTCCAACATGTGGTCCCTGAGCCACAACACTGAGCACTTCCATTCCCCAGAAGTCAACCTGGCCCTTGGGAGCTGCATTCAAACCTCAGGGGAGGAGAATCCTGCATGGCGCCTGAGCCCCCACAACATTCTAAGGTCTCCCTGGACACAAGCCAGAATTGTGACCCATCAGAATGAGATTCCCTGTCAACTCAGCCCACTGGGCACTTAGCCCCAGAGCCACCAGATCAACACTGCCTTCTTGCTGGGCTGCAATGGTAACCTGAAGTGGAATTTCCAGGCATCCATGCAGAGAGCTCTGCTACCAAATCTTTCAATATGGGGGACCCTGGAGCCATCAAAACTGTTTCCCCCTGTCCCTCTTAGTCCAGGGCTTCCTGTGAAAGTGGCGTGGCCTCAGGGTCCCTGCAGGTTTCTCCTATTCTTGAGCTTTCTTGAAGCTCTAAAATGCCCAGCTAGCTTCTGAATTGCCGGCACAGTCCTGTGCTGTGCCTGAGGAATACCGAGCCCAGCGGATTGTGGGTCAGGATTCTGGGGATGGAAGACTGAAAACAACAAGGGTTAGGATTAGGGCCAAGTATGGCAGGCCCGAACAGCAGACACTGAGGCGGGCTCCTCAGGATCTGAAATTAGGGCTAGTGTGATGTGTTAGCTCAGGCTTTTGCCTCTGCTTTTTGTGTTCAAGATTGGGGGGGCGTGGCCTCATTGGACAATGGAACTTTCTCCCTCTTTGGGGGTTTTGCACAGCTCCAAATGGCACGGTGTCATTGTGGGAGAAAGAGGAATGCTCTTTTCTGATTCACGGTCCACATAAGGAGGGATTCGGGAGTGGCGATCTGGGTTGGGGTGCCTGGAAAACCTTCCTTTGGTTAGGATTTGGGCTTAGGGTCACAGCAAGCTTCAGATGCTGGCTGTAGGTCAAGCTCCCGTGGGGTCTTAGTTGAAAACGTGTTTCTGGCTGAGGGTCCCAAAGCCGTTTTGAGCCCAGGGCGCCATTAAAAAGTGGGCGGGACCTCATGGTCCATGCAGGTTTCTCCTACTCTAAGGTTTTTATCCACATTCCCATAGCACGTTTTCCTACTGTGGGACAGGAGGACTTATATATTGTGGATCATGTTCCCCCATATGAGGATTGGAGACCAGGCTTCTGGGAACAGATACCTGGAAACTCGGGTTTGGTTGATATGAGGGCCGAGGGGCATGGCAGGTCCTATCTGGCGGATAGGAGTTCAGCTACTTCAGTGGCTAACAGGAGTTCAGGGATCAGGCTGGGGCTGACAAAGCATTAGTGCACAGAGCGGCCTATGAAATTGCAGTGCCCTCATGGGCCATGAAGGTTGATCCTCATTTGGGGTTTTTGGTCAGCCTTATAGGGCCCTTTTTCATTCTGGTGGGCAGGCAGTGTGCTGCATTTTGGCTCTAGATTTACCAGTCTGGAAGGGCTCGTGGGCCAGGAGTGTGAAGACAGAAGTCTGAATACACAAGCTAGGGTTAGTTTTGGCTCAATCAGCAGGGGGTGAATGGAGATCTCCAGCATCTAAGGTAAGGGCGAGTGTCAGACATTCCCTCAGGCAGGAGATTGTGTCTATTATGGCCGCCTAAAAGAGTGGTGGCCTCAGGAGGCCATGGAAGTTTTCCCACCCTGGGGGTTGTGAGCTGCTCCAAACAGCAAGGTCTCCTGTGGGACAGGGTAGTACTGTTTGCTGCCTCAAGTGTCCCTTATACAGAAAGATACCAGAGCAGGGCTCTTAGTATGACTGCCTGGAAACCCCAACTCCCATTCTCATTGGTGCCTAGGAACAAGGCAGGTGGATCTGCTCACCCTGGGCGAGCTACCCAGGGGGCTGAGTTGAAATGGAGTCACATGCTGAAGGATCACAATGCAGGTTTGTGTCCAGGGTGACCTTGGAAGGTGGCAGTGGCCCAGGGGTCATTCAGGATTCTCCTAGCCTGAGGGTTATACACAGCTCCAAATAGCAAGGTTTCCCTCTCGGGAATGGATGTGTTGTGTTCATTGGATCAGGTGTAGGTGTCTGGTTAGCCAGAGAAACTTACTTGTAAGCCCTGGATATAGGGGCGGGCCAGGCCAGATAGCCATTTCCAATCAGTGGGGTGCGCATATATTAACTGTGGTGAGTTGAAATATCATTGGCCACCTGTGTGTGGGCTGGGCTCAAACACCTCTTTCAAGGTTAATTTGCGAGGCTGGGTTGGGGGAGAAGTAGGAGGAGTTAGAAGAGCTGTGGGAGAAGTAGGAGGAGTTAGAATAGTTGTTGGAGAAGTAGGAGTTAGAGTAGCCATTAGAGAAGTAGGAGGAGTTAGAATAGTCATTGGAGAAGTAGGAGGAGTTAGAACAGCCTTTAGAGTAGCTGTTAAAGTAGCCTTTGGGAGCCGTTAGAGTAGCTGTTAAAGTAGCCTTTGGGAGCCGTTAGAGTATCTGGTAGGGTAGCCTTTGGGAGCCATTAGGGTAGTCATAGGAGTGATAGCGTCAGGGTCATCAGGAGCAGCGCTGCCCAAGCCATGGCCCCGCCACGAGCGGCCTTGCCGCCCCAAGCAGCAGTGCCGCCACAACCGGCCTAGCCGCCCCGAGCTGCAAGTGTCCTTGCTGCACTGAGCCACGGCGTCATTCTGGGGAGCGGCCTTGTCAGCGTGCAGCCTCATCCAGAGTGGCCTTGTCTGGGGAGCGGCCTCATCGACTATTGGCCTCGTCTGGAGTGGCCTTGTCCAGAGTGGCCTCGTCTGGGGAATGGCCTTGTTGGAGTGGCATCATGGGGAGCAGATTCTGTGTCATCAGGGTTGTCGTCCTTGTCATCCTTGCCTCTTTGTCATCAGGATCAACATCCTCGTCGTCGTTGCCACTTCGTGAGAAATGGCCCCGACCAGTGGGTTTGATTTTCGATGCTTGGCATGAAATAAAGCTTTGCTTGATTTTTGCTTTGTGTCAGTCTCCTTCATTTGATCATGGACCCTAACACTGGGGGCTCGTCCTGGATCAAACAACGAGAACAGAGCCAGCATCGGAATTTATGGGAAAAGCCTCAAGAGGTGATAGGATCTTGTCTGTCTGTCTGGTTGGAGCTCCAGGGTATGGCCCACGGGGGAGAAGCTGGACGCATCCATGCTCCCCAGGGCTGAAGTGGATGCGGGGATGCCCCATTCTTCTGCTGGTAGATCTACAGGGGGTTCAAGTCTCCCTGGGCTGTTGGGGGTTTTGAGTCTCCCTAGATGGTCAGGAGGTTTGAGTCCCCCTGGATGGTCAGGGGGTTTGAGTCCCTCTGGACATCAGGGGATTCAAGTCCCCCTGGATGGTCACCAAGGAGTTGGAGTCCCCCTAGATGGTAAGGGGGTTCGAGTCTCCCTAGGCAGTCATCCGGGGTTCGAGTCCCCCAAGGTGGTCATCGGGGGTTCGAGTTCCCCCGAGGTGGTCAGGGGGTTTGAGTCTAGGAAATCCCTACCAGTGGCAGGACCACAGGGCCTGCAGTTGTCTTTGTCTTGTCTTTTTGTTGTCTGCTGTGTTGTTTGTTATGTGTGAAGGAATGGGGCAAGCAAAGAGTAAGGGGACTCTGACTTTCATCACTCCATTCCTCATAATAGATGTGGGGCTTCTCCCTCACTCAATTCGTGTGTTAAGGGCTATCACTAGAGCCAACTGGGGTTAGTCTAACTCAGGAAAGAGACTTTAAGGAATATTCCCAAGCAGCTGCTGAAACTCCCTTTGTTTCGGGGAATTCCTTGTCTTCTCTGGCCCAAAGTGGACTACCTAGCCCCTCCCCTTGCTGGCGGGAAAGCATGGCGTCTGAAGTGGAATGGGCCCACATGGAACATGAAATCTGTTAGCAAAGAGATGACTGAACTGATGGTTAATTGTGTGTCTCTGGGTTTTAGTGGGTAATTGTTAAAGTAGCTTTCAGAGTCCTTGGTAACATGAAGCTTTGAGGTTTTGCTTGGATGGCAAATGGGATGAAGTGCTAGGGTGCTGGTTGCTGGAACTGGGTTTGTGCTTTTGAAATCTGTTGGTAAACATGTTTTGTGCTTAACGGCTGTTGTAACAGTTCACAATTGGCTAAATGTGAATGGTTTTCTCTTTACCCACCTAGAATTGTAAATGAGATCTCTTTGACTCATAAGGCTTTTCCCTGATATGCTAAGTTACTAAGGAAGTACTGTTAAATCAATGATAAAGCTTGGGTTACATTTGGGTAGATGCTGTAACTACTCCAGAGGTTCTATACTTTTCCTAAAGCTTTAATGTTTTGATAAGGGTCATCATTTGATATTTAATCATATCTATTCTGAGATTTTTGTCATTTGTAATTGTTTTAATTCTCTTGTAAGATGAATTCCCCCTTAAAGGAAATTTATATGGGAGACTTTCAGAACAAATATGGGTCTTTGATATGTTGAAATCCTTGAACTGAATTTCCAGAAGTAAATGTTGCACTCAGACTAAACCATCAGACTAATCCAGAATTAGTACAATGACTCAAGGTAAGAATGAGTCTCCAGGAGCTTTCCTAGAAAGGCTTATTGAAGACTGATTGACCCTGAGGCACCCGAAAATCAGGGGGCAGTGAATCTTGCTTTTGCCAGTGAGTCAGCCCCGGATCTAAGGAGGAAACTTCAGGAAATTGAAGGATTTGAAGGGAAGAATCTGATTGAGTTATTGGGAATAGCAGAAAAGGTGTTTAACAACAGGGATGCACAGAAGGAAGGTTTTGGCATTACATGAGCCAGGTAGGGGATGGTATTTGGGAGGAAAAGCCTAAGCACAGAGAAGGCAGGCAGGAAGACTTAGATTCAGATCAGTGTGCTTACTATAAGGAAAAAGGACATTGGGCCAGGGAGTGTCCCAAAAGGAAGACAGCAATGCTGGCCACCAGAGTAAAAATTGAAGTGGAGGGGAAATCAACTGATTTTTTTGGTGGACACGGGAGTCTAATTTTCATCATTACTTAAACCTATGGGAAAACTATCTGGAGAGGAAGTTTGGGAACAAGGAGCAAATGGCACAGAGAGACATAAATGGACAACATAAAGGACTTTAAATTTGGCCTCAGGAGTAGTTAAACATCAAATTTTGGTCCTTCCTAATGTCCCATATAACTTGATGGGAAGAGATCTCCTCCACAAGTTATGAGCTGGCATTTAGTTCTCGGAAGGAGACATGACTGTAACCTTGAGACAACCCACAGTACAGGTGCTAATGGCAGCAGTAGATAAATACCTTCTTTACGAGCCAGTCTCAAAACCAGAGGAGACAAAGTGGGGAAGCCTTCTCCAAATCCTACAGGTCCAGTTTCCCGAGGTCTGGGCAAAAGGGAAGACCCCTGGCTTGGCTAGGGGAAAACCTCCAGTGGTGATACAATTAAAGGCAATGGCTACGGATATTCGCGTTTGGCAGTACTCCCTTCCCCGGCAAGCAAAGGAAGGGATCAAAAAACACATTAACCACTTCCGAGGAGACGGGATCCTAGTTCCTTGCAAATCTACATGGAACACACCTTTGCTGCCTGTGAAAAAGGCCGAGACTGGGGAGTACTGACCCGTTCAGGACTTGTGGGAAGTTAATAAACGAGTTGAACATATCCACCCAACGGTGCCTAACCCCTATACACTACTCTACCTCCTAGGCTCCAAAAGAACTGTGTATACCATCTTAGATCTCAAGGATGCATTTTTCTGCATATCTTTAGCAAGGGAATCTCAACCCCTTCTTGCTTTTGAGTAGTCCAATCCACAGGAAGGTTACCAAGACCAGGTCACCTGGACAAGACTTCCCCAAGGATTCAAGAATTCACACAGCATTTTTTTTTTGATGAGGCCAACATGAGGATTTGCGTGACTACAGAACCTCCAAACCAGTAGTCACTCTGCTACAGTATGTTGATGACTTGCTAGTAGCCGCTGAGGATTATGAGTCATGTTTGTGGGGGACGAGAGCTCTCTTACAACCTGTGCAGGAAAAAGGGTATTGGGTGTCAGCAAAGAAAGCACAGCTCTGTCAGAGCCATGCCACATATCTAAGCTTTGATCTCCATGAGGGAGTGTGTTCACTGTCTGAGTACAGGAAACAGGTGATCACCCGATACCCCCACCGCACCACATCCCGACAAGTGAGGGATTGTCTTGGACGGTGGGCTACTGTAGGCTGTGCATACTGCGGTTTGTGGAGATTGCCCAACCTCCCTACCAACTGGCAAAAGGGGGGGGCTCACTATGATAGAGTGGACAGCTGAGGCAGAAGGAGCATTTCTGGAATTACAAACAGCTGTACTGAGTGCCCCAGCATTGGCCATCCCAGATGTTAACAAGCCCTTCCACTTGTATGTGGATGAAAAAGCAGGGGTGACCAAAGGAGTTTTGACTCAGACTCTGGGGCCTTGGCACAGGCCAGTAGCCTACCTTAGCAAAAAACTAGATCCAGTAGCGGTGGGGTTCCCCTCTTGCCTCTGCATAATTGCAGCTATGGCCCTCCTGGTCAAAGATGCAAGTAAATTGAATTTGGGTCAAAATCTCATCTTAACCACCACCCACGTTATTGAGGGCCTTCTCTGGACTCCAACAGACCGATGGATGACAAACACCTGAGTGATGAGGTATCAGGCCCTCCTCCTAAATGAACCAAGGGTAACCTTCCAGTCCCTGGCAATGCTTAATCCAGCCACGCTGCTGCCAGAGGAGCTGGCTGACCACCCACATGACTGCGGGGAGGTCCTAACCCAAGTCACACGAATAAGGCTGGATCTCAGAGACATTCCCCTCCTGGATGCTGAGATGACTCTGTTCACAGATGGGAGTAGCTACATGGTCAATGGGAAGAGGTATGCGGGGGCTGTGATGGTTTCTCCTTAGCAGAAACTCTGGACAGCAGCCCTGCCACATGGAACTTCGGCACAAAAAGCAGAACTGATTGCACTCACGAAGGCACTGCAGATGGACAAAGGTAAAACCACCAATATCTCTACTGACAGCAGGTATGCCTTTGCTACTCTCCATTTACATGGGGCTATTTATAAAGAAGGGGGCCTATTAACAGCAGAAGGAAAAGGAATTAAAAACAGAGGAGAAATATTGGCTCTCCACCAGGCTATTTGGGACCCAAAAGAGGTGGCTGTTATGCATTGCCTGGGACAACAAAAGGGGTCTGATCTGGTTTCAAAAGGAAACCAATTAGCAGATCAAACTGTAAAGCAAGCAGCCCGAGAAACAGTGCAAGAACTGGTTACACTCCCAGCTCCAGCCCTACCAGAAAAACTGAACTATTCAGAAGAAGTTTTAAAGTATTTACAGAAATGGGTTAAATTGGACTATGAACGGGACTGGGCTAAGATTAAAGCAGGAACAATAATTCTTCCTCGAAGACTAGGCAAAAAGTTAGTAGACCAGATACTTCAGGGTACTCATTTGGGGATACTCAAACTCAAGGAGCTTATAGGCAAGCAGTTCCAGGTTTCTAAATTAGGGCATATGGTTCAGGATTTAGTTGATAGATGTGCTCAATGCCAGGCAGTTAATGTGGGAAGAACGAAAATTGGAAGAGGGAAAAGAGAAAGAGGTAAGGAACTAGGAATTTGTTGGGAAAAAGATTTCACAGAAATGAAACCTTGAAAATATGGGCACAAGTACATGTTAGTTTTTGTAGATACCTTTTCAGGCTGGGCAGAGGCTTTTTCTGCCAAACATGAGACAGCGGGAGTGGTAGCCAAAAAGCTACTAGAAGAAATAATTCCTAGGTTTGCTCTGCCTCTTGCGATCGGGTCAGACAATGGCCCTGCTTTTGTAAATTCAGTCTCACAGGCATTGGCCAAGGCCGTGGGAACTTATTGGAAACTACATTGTGCCAACTGTCTCCAGAGTTCTGGGCAAGTAGAGAGAATGAACCGGACTCTTAAAGAGACCTTGACAAAACTAATTCTGGAGACTGGTGGTGGATGGGTGGATCTCCTTCCTTTTGCCCTCCTCAGGGCATGATGTATACCCTATTTATGCAAGGTGACCCCATTTGAAATAATGTTTGGGAGATGCCCCTCTCTGCCCTCGACTATAAGAGGTTGCCCTAGCAGAAATGACTGATCAGTCTGTACTCCAGTCATTGCAGGCATTACAGTCTATCTTTAAAAAAGTCAGGGATCTGGACTGCCCACATGGAGATGGAGATGGAGGTGGAACCACATCCTTACCAACCCGGGGACTTTGTCTGTATACGTTGCTATCAAGGGGGAAACTTGGAGCCTCGCTGGAAGGGACCATTTACTACTATTCTGACCACCCCAATGGCAGTAAAATTAGAAGGCATCAGGGCCTGGTTTCACACGATTCACGTCAAATGAGGCGAGGATGAGGATGCCCCCAGAGATGGAATCTTCAGTCAACAGACCCCGCTGACCATGGACTAAAGCTAAGACTAAAAAACTGTGAGTGTATTGTTGCTCCTATTGTTACCTGTTTATGTAAAGTATAGGTGGGAAATTAGATGAACGGAATTAGGAAAAAATGGAAAAGGTTATACAAAGCGTTAAATGGCTAACTCATCAGCCGACTGTGCACTACTGTTACTTTTTGGCCCCTGTATTATAAACGCCCTAATGTCATTTGTACCAAAGAAAATTGGAGCGATAAAAATGTTAGTCTTACATGCTCAATATGACTCCCTTACAATAGGAGAACATAGAAATGGCTGAAAAGTCAAGGATTTGTCTAATTTCCAAAGAAAAGGGGGGAATGTAGGGGCCTGGTTAGCCAGAGGAACTTACTTGTAATCCCCGGATATAGGGGCAGGCCAGGCCCGATAGCCATATTCAATCAGTGGGGTGCACATATATTAACTGTGATGAGTTGAAATGTCATTGGCCACCTGTGTGTGGGCCAGGCTCAACCACCTCTATAAAGGTTAATCTGTGAGGCTGGGTGGAGGGAGAATTAGGAGGAGTTAGAATAGCCGTTGGAGAAGTAGGAGGAGTTAAAATAGTCACTGGAGAAGTAGGAGGAGTTAGAATAGCTGTTACAGAAGTAGGAGGAGTTAGAATAGCCATTAGAGTAGCTATTAAAGTAGCCTTTGGGAGCCGTTATAGTAGCTGTTAAAGTAGCCTTTGGGAGTCGTTAGAGTAGCTGCTAAAGTAGCTTTTGGGAGCCGTTAGAGTATCTATTAGGGTAGCCATTGGGAACCATTAGGGTAGTCATAGGAGTGATAGCGTTGGGGTCATTGGGAGCAGCACCGCCACAAGCTGTGGCCCCACCACGAGTGGCCTCGCCGCCCCAAGCAGCAGTGCCACCACGACTGGCCTCGCTGCCCCAAGCAGTAACCGGCCTCGCCTCCCTGAGCCGCGGTGTCATTCCAGGGAGCGGCCTCATCAGTGTGTGGCCTCATCCAGAGTGGCCTCGTCTGGAGAGGCCTTGTCCAGAATGGCCTAGTCTTGGGAACAGCCTTGTCAGATGGCGTCATGGGGAGCAGAGTCTGTGTCGTCGGGGTTGTCATCGTCGTCCTCACCTCTTTGTCATCAGGAACAGCATCCTTGTCGTCGTCACCTCTTTGTGAGAAATGGCCCCAACCGGTCGGTTTGATTTTCGATGCCTGGAGTGAAATAAAGCTTTGCTTGATTTTTGCTTTGTGTCAGTCTCATTCCTTTGATCATGGACCCTAACACAGGCATCCCTCAAATGTTCGTATTGGAGACCAGGCCTCTGGAGATAGATGCCTGCCATCCTTTGCTAGGGTACAGGGGAGATCCTTGGGCCCTTGTCAGGTTCAATTGTCTCTCTTTGAGGCCATAGATCTTGGTGTCTGATGGGAGGTAGTGGCACTGGATGGGACAGACTGTGATGTTTTTTCCAGGGCTTCCTGTGACATTGGTGTAACCTCAGGGTCCTTGCAATTTTCTCCTATTCTTGAGGTTTCTTGAAGCTCTAAAGTGCCCAGCTACCTTCTGGATTGTAGGCAAAGTCCTGTGCTGTTTCTAAGGCATACCAAGGCCAGTGGATTGTGGGTTAGGACTGTGGGGACAGAAGACTGAGAACAACAAGGGTCAGGCTTAGGATTGAGGCTATGGCAGACACGATCTGCAGACCCTCAGGGAATCTCCTTGGGACATGAAATAAGGGTGAGTGTGAGGTGGTAGCTCAGGATTTTTTCTCTGGATTGTGTGTCTGGGATGGCATGGAATGCTGGGTTGGCCTCTTGTGTTCATGGAGGATTCTCCTCTGGGGTTTCTGTCTGTCTCCCAATACTTTGGTGTCATTCTGGGTGAATGGAAGAGTCCTGTTTTCTTTCTGTCTCTGGGGTCCCCCTAAAACAGCGATTCCAGAAATGGGATATGGGTAATGGAACCTGCAAAACCACACTATGTGTTATTACTTGGGCCTAGGGGCATGGCGGCCCAATATTTGGGCTCTTGGTCCAGCTACCTAGAGGACTTATTTGAAAACAGGCTCTGAATAGGGGTCAAAATGCATCTTAGTGCCCAGGGCAGCCCTCATGTGTGTGCGTGGCCACATGCTACATGCAGGTTTCTCCCACTCTGAGGGTTTGACACCCATCCCAAGAGCAAGGTTTCCTGAATAACCAGGTTGGGTAGAGATGACGGCTTAGGACCATGGCGGGTCCTAGCTGCTGGATATACGTTCAGCTAATTAGGTGGCTGGCGGGAGGAATGGACTCAGGCTGTGTCAGACAGCTCATTATTGCACAGGGCAGCCTATGAAATTGTGGTGCCATCAAGAAACATGTAGGTTGGTTTTCATTTGGGTTTTCTGGGTAGCCCCATAGGGCACTATTTTCTTCTGGTGTGCAGGCAGACTGTTGCATTGTGGTTACAGAATTCCCAATCTGGAGGGCTTGTGGGCCAGGAGTGGGAGGACAGAAGTCTGAAAACACAGGTTAGGGTTTGGTTCAGGGCCGAGTGCATGGCAATCCCCATCTGCAATGGCTGATTCGAGATCTCCAGCATCTGAAGTAAGGTCGAGTGTCAGAAGTTCGCTCAGGCTGGAGTTTGTGTCCATGATGGTTGCCTAATGGAGGGGTGGCCCCATGAGGCCGTGGAGGTTTTCCCACGCTGGTAGTTGTGAGCTGCTTCAAACATCAAGGTTTCCTTCTGCAAGACGGGTGAGTCCTGTTTGAGGGCTCCAGGGTCCCCCATGAGGAAAGATTCGATAGCAGGGCTCTACACATGGACACCTGGGAAGCCTACCTTGCATTACCATTGCATCCCAGGAACATGGTAGGCTCGATCTGGTGGGTCTGAGTCCAACTACCCAATGGGCCTAGTTGAAATGGAGTCTCATACTCATGGGTCACAATGCGGGTTTGTATCCAGGGAGACCTTGGAATGTGGCTGTGGCTCAGGAACCACACAGGTTCTCTTACCCTGAGGGTTTGACACAGGTCCCAAGAGCAAGGTTTCCTTCTTGGACAGGAGGGGTTCAGTTTTGTGGCTCAAGGACCATATGTTGGACCATATGTTGTTATTTGAGAATAGGCCTCTGGGGAGATGCCTGAAAACCTATGCTAGGGTATAGATTATGTCCTAGGGGCATATCATTTTCAAACTTCTCCATCTAGGTCCATTTACCTGGGTGTCTGCTGGGAAGTAAGTGCTCAGGTTGTGTCAGACTACACATTTTTGTCCACA
This sequence comes from Meles meles, assembly GCF_922984935.1. Lineage (NCBI taxonomy): Eukaryota > Metazoa > Chordata > Mammalia > Carnivora > Mustelidae > Meles > Meles meles. The sequence continues at coordinate 192,103 of NW_025721122.1, forward strand.
GAGGCCTAAGAAATTGGGGTGGCCTCACGGCCTGCACGTTTCTCCTAATAAGGAGGGTTTGGGCAACTGTGAATGAAAGAGTTTCCTTCTGGAGGACAGGCACAGTCCTGTGGTATGGTTCTGGAGGCACACCTGGAGGGCGTGTGGGCCAGGGCTTGTGGGACGGAAGTTTGAAAAAACACAAACTGGGTTTAGGGTTAGTGCCGAGTTTATGGCAAGACCAATCTGAAGACTGTGATGGGAGCTCCTTGGGATCTGAAATTTGGGCGAGTGTGAGGCGGTAGCTCAGGCTTTTGCTTCTGGTTTCTGTGTCTAGGATGGGCACAGAATATAAGGGTGGTCTCATGAGGCCATGGAAGATTCTTTCTCTCTGGGGATTTTGCCCGACTCCCAATCATTTGGTGTCATTTTCTCTAAAGGTGCCCCCCCAAAAGGGATTTCAGAGCAGTTATGGGTGCCTGGATAAGCCCAACTTGTGTTACGATTTTGGCCTAGGGGCCTGGCAAGCCCAATATGCAGGCTCGTGATCCAGCTACCAATGGGACTCATTTGAGAACAGGGCTCAGGCTGAGGGTCGCAGTGCATATTTGTGCCCATGGCGGCCCTACAGCTTGGGCGTGGCCTCATGGGATTTGCAGGGTTTCCCTACTCTGAGGGTTTGACACCCATCCAAACAGCAAGGTTTCCTGCCATGGGGAAAGGAGTTCTGTTTTGTGCATCATGTTCCTCCATATGCAGGGATTTGAGATAAGGTCTGGGGAAAGATGCATGAACAACATGGTAGAGTAGAGATGACGTCTAAGGGACATGGCAGGTCTGATCTGCTGGATATGTGCCCAGAGTGTGGGTGGTTGATGGGAGTTCTGGGCTCAGTGCTGCCTATGAAACTGGGGTGCCACGGAGGGCCATGCATGTAGATCCTCATTTGGGGTTTTTGGGCAGCCCCATAGGGCACTGCTAGGGTTAGTTTTAGGGAAGAGGGCAAGGCAGGCCAAATCTGCAAAGTCTGAATCGAGATCTCCAGCATGTGAAGTAAGGGCGAGAGTCAGACGTTTGCTCAGGCTAGAGTTTGTGTCCATCATGGCTGCCGCATGGAGGGGTGGATTCATCTGGCCATGGAGATTTTCCCACTCTTGTGGTTGTGAGGAGCTCCAAACACCAAGGTTTCCTTCTGCAGAACAGGGGGTGTCCTATTTCCAGGCCCAAGTTTCCCCCATACTGAAAGATTTGAGAGCAGGCTCTATGTATAGATGCCTGGAAAACCCACCTCATGATCCCATTGGTGCCTAGCAACAAAGCAGGTCTGATCGCTGCCTATGGGGCAAGGTTCCCAGGGAGCTGAGTTGAAATGGAGTCACAATGAGTGTTTGTGTCCAGGCTCATTTTGGTATGTGGCGGTGGCTCATTTGCAGGATTCTCCTACCATGAGGGTTTGACACAGCATCGAATACCAAGGTTTCATTCTGGGGACAGGAGATGTTCCTTTTTGGACTGCTGGGACCCCCCATATGTTGGTATGTGAGACCAGTTCTCTGAGAACAGATGCCTGAAATCCTAAGCAAGGATGAGTGAAGATTACTGCCTATGCGTATGTCATGTTCAATATTCTGTCTCTGGGGCCATCTACTTGGGTGTCTGACTGGAGGTCTGTGCATAGGGTATGTCAGACTACACAGTATTATCAAGAGCGGCCTACAGAACTGGGGTGACCTCGGGAGCCTTGCAGTTTTCTCCAAATCTGGATGGTTTTGACAACTGTGAAGGGCACAATTTCCTTCAGAAGGTAGGCACAGTCCTGAGATGTGGCCCAGGAGGCCTGGAGGGTGTGTTGGCAAGAACTCTAGAGACAGAAGTATGAAAACACAAATTTGAGTTAGGATTAGAGCCAAGGGATTAGAGTTCTGATCTGTAGCACCTGTGGGGAGCTTCTTGGTTTCTGAAATTAGGGTGACTGTGAGGTGGTAGCTCAGGCTTTTGTCTCTGGATTTTGTTTCTAGGATGGCCACAGAATGTAGGGATGGCCTCTTGGGGCCATGGAAGATTATCCCTCTCCGACGATTTTGCCTGGCTCCCAAGAATTTGGTGTCACACTGGGCATAGGATGGAGTCCTGTTTTGTTTTGTTTTTTTTTTTTTTTTTTTTTGCATTTTTTTCCCATTTTATTTATTTTTTCAGCGTAACAGTATTCATTCTTTTTGCACAACACCCAGTGCTCCATGTAAAACGTGCCCTCCCCATTACCCACCACCTGTTCCCCCAACCTCCCACCCCTGACACTTCAAAACCCTCAGGTTGTTTTTCAGAGTCCATAGTCTCTTATGGTTCGCCTCCCCTTCCAATTTTTTTTTTTTAATAAACATATAATGTATTTTTATCCCCGGGGGTACAGGTCTATGAATCACCAGGTTTACACACTTCACAGCACTTACGATAGCACTTACCCTCCCCAATGTCCATAGCCCTCTCCCCCTCTCCCAATCCCACCTCCCCCCAGCAAACCCCAGTTTGTTTTGTGAGATTAAGAGTCATTTATGGTTTGTCTCCCTCCCAATCCCATCTTGTTTCATTTATTCTTCTCCTATCCCCCTACACCCCCATGTTGCTTCTCCATGTCCTCATATCAGGGAGATCATATGATAGTTGTCTTTCTCCGATTGACTTATTTCACTAAGCATGATACGCTCTAGTTCCATCCATGTCGTCGCAAATGGCATGATTTCATTTCTTTTGATGGCTGCATAGTATTCCATTGTGTATATATACCACATCTTCTTTATCCATTCATCTGTTGATGGACATCGAGGTTCTTTCCATAGTTTGGCTATTGTAGACATTGCTGCTATAAACATTCGGGTACACGTGCCCCTTCGGATCACTATGTTTGTATCTTTAGGGTAAATACCCAGTAGTGCAATTGCTGGGTCATACGGTAGTTCTATTTTCAACATTTTGAGGAACCTCCATGCTGTTTTCCAGAGTGGTTGCACCAGCTTGCATTCCCACCAACAGTGGAGGAGGGTTCCCCTTTCTCCACATCCTCTCCAGCATCTGTCATTTCCTGACTTGTTAATTTTAGCCATCCTGACTGGTGTGAGGTGATATCTCATTGTGGTTTTGATTTGTATTTCCCTGATGCCGAGTGACGTGGAGCACTTTTTCATGTGTCTGTTGGCCATCTGCATGTCTTCTTTGCAGAAATGTCTGTTCATGTCCTCTGCCCATTTCTTGATTGGATTGTTTGTTCTTTGGGTGTTGAGTTTGCTAAGTTCCTTATAGATTTTGGATACTAGCCCTTTATCTGATATGTCGTTTGCAAATATCTTCTCCCATTCTGTCAGTTGTCTTTTGGTTTTGTTAACTGTTTCCTTTGCACTGCAAAAGCTTTTGATCTTGATGAAATCCCAATAGTTCATTTTTGCCCTTGCTTCCCTTGCCTTTGCCGTTGTTCCTAGGAAGATGTTGCTACGGCTGAGGTCGAAGAGGTTGTTGCCTGCATTCTCCTCAAGGATTTTGATGGATTCCTTTCTCACATTGAGGTCCTTCATCCATTTGGAGTCTATTTTCGTGTGTGGTGTAAGGAAGTGGTCCAATTTCATTTTTCTGCATGTGGCTGTCCAATTTTCCCAGCGCCATTTATTGAAGAAGCTGTCTTTTTTCCATTGGACATTCTTTCCTGCTTTGTCGAAGATGAGTTGACCATAGAGTTGAGGGTCGATTTCTGGGCTCTCTATTCTGTTCCACTGATCTATGTGTCTGTTTTTGTGCCAGTACCATGCTGTCTTGATAATGACAGCTTTGTAATAGAGCTTGAAGTCCGGAATTGTGATGCCACCAACTTTGGCTTTCTTTTTCAATATTCCTTTGGCTATTCGAGGTCTTTTCTGGTTCCATATAAATTTTAGGATTATTTGTTCCATTTCTTTGAAAAAAATGGATGGTATTTTGATAGGGATTGCATTAAATGTGTAGATTGCTTTAGGTAGCATAGACATTTTCACAATATTTATTCTTCCAATCCAGGAGCATGGAACATTTTTCCATTTTTTGTGTCTTCCTCAATTTCTTTCATGAGTACTTTATAATTTTCTGTGTATAGATTCTTAGTCTCTTTGGTTAGGTTTATTCCTAGGTATCTTATAGTTTTGGGTACAATTGTAAATGGGATTGACTCCTTAATTTCTCTCTCTTCAGTCTTGTTGTTGGTGTACAGAAATGCAACTGATTTCTGTGCATTGATTTTATATCCTGACATTTTACTGAATTCCTGTACAAGTTCTAGCAGTTTTGGAGTGGAGTCTTTTGGGTTTTCCACATATAGTATCATATCATCTGCAAAGAGTGATAGTTTGACTTCTTCTTTACCAATTTGGATGCCTTTAATTTCTTTTTGTTGTCTGATTGCTGAGGCTAGGGCTTCTAGTACTATGTTGAATAGCAGTGGTGATAATGGACATCCCTGCCGTGTTCCTGACCTTAACGGAAAAGCTTTCAGTTTTTCTCCATTGAGAATGATATTTGCGGTGGGTTTTTCATAGATGGCTTTGATAATATTGAGGTATGTGCCATCTATCCCCACACTTTGAAGAGTTTTGATCAGGAAGGGATGCTGTACTTTGTCAAATGCTTTTTCAGCATCTATTGAGAATATCATATGGTTCTTGTTCTTTCTTTTATTAATGTGTTCTATCACATTGATTGATATGCGGATGTTGAACCAACCCTGCAGCCCTGGAATAAATCCCACTTGATCGTGGTGAATAATCCTTTTAATGTACTGTTGAATCCTATTGGCTAGTATTTTGGCGAGAATTTTTGCGTCTGTGTTCATCAAGGATATTGGTCTGTAGTTCTCTTTTTTGGTTGGATCCTTGTCTGGTTTTGGGATCAAGGTGAGGCTGGCCTCATAAAATGAGTTTGGAAGTTTTCCTTCCATTTCTATTTTTTGGAACAGTTTCAGGAGAATAGGAATGAGTTCTTCTTTAAATGTTTGGTAGAATTCCCCTGGGAAGCCGTCTGGCCCTGGGCTTTTGTTTGTTTGGAGATTTTTGATGACTGTTTCAATGTCCTTACTGGTTATGGGCCTGTTCAGGTTCTCTATTTCTTCCTGGTTCAGTTGTGGTAGTTTATATGTCTGGAGGAATGCATCCATTTCTTCCAGATTGTCCAATTTGTTGGCATAGAGTTGCTCATAGTATGTTCTTATAATTGTCTGTATTTCTTTGATGTTAGTTGTGATCTCTCCTCTTTCATTCATGATTTTATTTATTTGGGTCCTTTCTATTTTCTTTTTGATGAGTCTGGCCAGGGGTTTATCAATCCTATTGATTCTTTCAAAGAACCAGCTCCTACTTTCATTGATTTTTTCTATTGTTTTTTTTTTTGGTTTCTATTTCATTGATGTCTGCTCTGTTCTTTATGATTTCTCTTCTCCTGCTGGGTTTAGGGTTTCTTTCTTGTTCTTTCTCCAGCTCCTTTACTTGTAGGGTTAGGTTGTGTACTTGAGACCTTTCTTGTTTCTTGAGAAAGGCTTGTACCGCTATATATTTTCCTCTCAGGACTGCCTTTGATGTGTCCCACAGATTTTGAACTGTTGTGTTTTCCTTATCATTTGTTTCCATGAATTTTTTCAATTCTTCTTTAATTTCCTGGTTAACCCATTCATTCTTTAGAAGGATGCTGTTTAGTCTCCATGTATTTGGGTTCTTTCCAGCTTTCCTCTTGTGATTGAGTTCTAGCTTCAGAGCATTGTGGTCTGAAAATATGCAGGGAATGATCCTAATCTTTTGATACCGGTTGAGACCTGATTTGTGACCCAGGATGTGATCTATTCTGGAGAAGGTTCCATGTGCACTGGAGAAGAATGTGTATTCTGTTGCTTTGGGATGAAATGTTCTGAATATATCTGTGATGTCCATCTGGTCCAGTGTGTCATTTAAGGCCTTTATTTCCTTGTTGATCTTTTGCTTGGATGATCTGTCCATTTCAGTGAGGGGAGTGTTAAAGTCCCCTACTATTATTGTATTATTATTGATGTGTTTCTTTGATTTTGTTATTAATTGGTTGATATAGTTGGCTGCTCCCTCGTTAGGGGCATAGATATTGAAAATTGTTAGATCTTCTTGTTGGACAGACCCTTTGAGTAGGATATAGTGTCCTTCCTCATCTCTTATTATAGTCTTTGGCTTAAAATCTAATTGATCTGATATAAGGATTGCCACCCCAGCTTTCTTCTGATGCCCATTAGCATGGTAAATTGTTTTTGACCCCCTCACTTTAAATCTGGAGGTGTCTTCGCGTCTAAAATGAGTTTCTTGTAGGCAACATACTGATGGGTTTTGTTTTTTTATCCATTCTGATACCCTGTGTCTTTTGATTGGGGCATTTAGCCCATTAACATTCAGGGTAACTATTGAGAGATATGAATTTAGTGCCATTAGTAGCCTGTAAGGTGACTGTTACTGTATATTGTCTCTGTACCTTTCTGATCTACTACTTTTAGGCTCTCTCTTTGCTTAGCGGACCCCTTTCAATATTTCCTGGGGAGCTGGTTTGGTGTTTGCAAATTCTTTCAGTTTTTGTTTGTCCTGGAAGCTTTTTATCTCTCCTTCTATTTTCAATGATAGCCTAGCTGGATAGAGTATTCTTGGCTGCATGTTTTTCTCGTTGAGTGCTCTGAATATATCTGATATATCATGAATATATCTGAATATATCATGCCAGCTCTTTCAGCCAGGTTTCTGTGGATAAGTCTGCCGCCAATCTAATATTTTTACCATTGTATGTTACAGACTTCTTTTCTCGGGCTGCTTTCAGGATTTTCTCTTTGTCACTAAGACTTGTAAATTTTACTATTATGTGATTGGGTGTGGACCTATTCTTGTTGACTTTGAGGGGGGTTCTCTGCATCTCCTGGATTTTGATGCTTGTTCCCTTTGCTATAATAGGGAAATTTTCTCCAATGATTCTCTCCAATAGACCTTCTGCTCCCCTCTCTGTTTCTTCTTCTTCTGGAATCCCAATTATTCTAATGTTGTTTCATCTTATGGTGTCACTTATCTCTCAAATTCTCCCCTCATGGTCCAGTAGCTGTTTGTCCCTCTTTTGCTCGGCTTCCTTATTCTCTGTCATTTGGTCTTCTATATCACCAATTCTTTCTTCTGCCTCATTTATCCTAGCAGTGAGAACCTCCATTTTTGATTGCACCTCATTAATAGCTTTTTTGATTTCAACTTGTTTAGATTTTAATTCTTTAATTTCTCCAGAAAGGGCTTTAATATCTCCAGAGAGGGTTTCTCTAATATCTTCCATGCCTTTTTCGAGCCCAGCTAGAATGTTCAGAATCGTCATTCTGAACTCTTGATCTGACGTATTACCAATGTCTGTGTTGATTAGGTCCTTAGCCTTCGGTACTGTCTCTTGTTCTTTTGTTTGTTGTGATTTTTTCCGCCTTGTCATTTTGTCCAGGTAAAAGGATATGAAGGAGCAAATAAACTACTAAAAGGGTGGCAAAGACCCCAGAAAAATGCGCTGTAACCAAATCAGAAGAGACCCCTAATTGTGGGGGGGAGAAAGGGGATAAAAACGGGTTCGGAAAAAAAAAAAAGGAAAAAAAAAGAAAAAAATTTAAAAAATAAAACAAATAAAAAATATAAAAAAGAAAGAAAAAATATATATATTTAGATGAACTAGTCAAAAAAGTTAAAAAAGAAAAGGGTAAAAGTTTTAAAAAATTTAGCAGAAGAAGAAAAAAGAAAAAAGAAAAAAAAAATTGAAAAAAGAAAAAAAAAATTGAAGTAGCCGCAAGACTAAAGAATCATGGGGAGAAAGCCATGAGTTCCGTGCTTTGCTTTCTCCTCCTCTGGAATTGCTCTGCTGTCTTAGGATCTGAACCTGCTTTCTCCTTGATAGATGAACTTAGTCCTGGCTGGATATTTTGTTGATCTTCTGGGGGAGGGGCCTGTTGTAGTGACTCTCAAGTGTCTTTGCCCGAGGCGGGATTGCACCGCCCTTACCAGCGGCCGGACTAAGTAATCGGCTCGGGTTCGCTTTTGGGAGCTTCTGTTCCCTGAACGCTTTCCGTAGAGTTCTGGAGGACGGGAATGAAAATGGCGGCCTCCCAGTCTCTGGCCCGGAGGAGCCGAGAGCCTGGGGCCCCACTCCTCAGTGCGCCCCCAGAGGACAGCACCCAATCACTCCCGTATCCCCAGCCTCTAGCCGCGCTCCAAGCTCACCCAGCCCGCGACCAGTTCAAGGTAACCCCGAGCTGAGAGTTCAGTCCTCGGCTCTTTCTCTGCAGCCGGCTTCTCCGTTCTAATACCTGCGAGCTCTGTGACACTCCAACACCCCCGATCCTTCTGTGACCCTGCGGGGCCTGGGGCCACGCTGACCCCGCGTGGGCTTCACCCTGGTTTAGCCTCTGGAGCAATATCCCTCAGTGGAACAGACTTTTAAAAGTCCTGATTTTGTGCTCCGTTGCTCCGCCGCTTGCCGGGACCTGGCCCCTCCCCCCGCGGTCTATCTTCCCGTCCTTTTAGATTCACTTCTCCGCCAGTCCTACCTTTCAGAAAGTGGTTGATTTTCTGTTTCTAGAGTTGCTGTTCTTCTTCTCTTCGCTCTCCCATTGGATTTGTAGGTGTTTGCAATGTTTAGATAAGCTATCGAGCTGATCTCCTGCTACCTGATGTAGTCTCAGGCTGCTACTTCTCCGCCATCTTGACTCCTCCTCTGGAGTCCTGTTTTTTTGTCTCAGGGTTCCCCCCAAAAGAGAGATTCCAGAGCAGGGCTCTCTATATGGGAGCCTGAAAAACTACAGTTTGGTTTAGGATTTGGGCCTAGGGGTTTGGCACGCCCGATATGCGAGTTCTTGGTCCAGCTCCTGAGGACCCTTACTTGACAATGGGGGTCAGGCTGGGGATCACAATGCGAGTTTGTGCACAAGGCAGCCCCCATACATCGCGTGGCCTCATAGGCCATGCAAGTTTTTGCCACTCTGAGGGTTTGAAACCCATCCCAACAGCAAGGTTCACAGCCATTGGGAAGGAGGAGTTTTGTTTTGTGCGTAATATTCCCCCATATGCAGGTATTTGAGATATGGTCTGGGAACTGATGCCTGAAAACCCTGGATGGGTGTATATGAAGGCCTAGGGTCATGTCAGGTCCAATCTGCTGGATACATGGCCAGCTGACTGGGAGGATGATGGGAGGTCTGGGCTCAGGCTGTGTCAGACAAAGCATTAGTGCAGAGGGTGGCCTATGAAATTGGGGTGCCACCTTGGACTGTGCAGGTTTATCCTCATATGGTGTTTGGGCAGCCCCATAGGGTACTTTTTCCTTCTTGTGGGCAAGCAGAGTGCTGCATTGTGGCTCCAGAATTCCCAGTCTGGAGGTCTTGTGGGCCAGGAGTGTGAGGATGGAAGTCTGAAAACATAAGTTAGAGTTAGGTTTATGGCCTAGCACCTGGCAGGCTGAACCTGAAGAGACTGAATCGAGATTTCCAGAATTTGAAGTAAGGGTGAGTGTCAGACGTTTGCTCAGGCTGTTGTCTGTGTCCATGATGGCTGCGTATTGGAGGGGTGGCCTCACGAGGCCATGGAAGTTTCCCACGCTGTAGGTTGTGAGCTGCTCCAAAGAGCAAGATTTCCTTCTGTGGGACTGAGGATGTCCTATTTGATGTCCCAAGTGTTGCTCATATGAAAATATATGAGATGAGGGCTCTACATATGGATGACTGGAAACCCCATGTTGAGCTCCTATCAGCACCAAGGAACAAGGCAGGTTCAATCTCCTTCCTCTGGGGCGAGCTACCCAGGGGGCTGAGTTGAAAGGGTGGCTCATGCTGATGTGTCACAATGTGGATATGTTTCCATGGAGACTTGGGAATGTTTTGGTGCCTCAGGGGGCATACAAGATTCTCCTACCCTGAGTCGAAGTTGCTAAGCTGGATTTTGTGTCCATGAGATCTGTCAAATCTGGGACTGGCCTCATGGGGACATCGAGTTTTATCCCTCTCTGTGATTTTTGCGCATTTAAAAAATATTCTGGTCTATTCTGGGGAATAGTTCCTGTCCTGTCTTATGGCTCAGCCGTCCCTAATATGGAGGGATTCGAGAGCAGGGCTGCAGGTTTAGATGCCTGAAAACCAAACATAAGGATAGGATTAGTTCATAGTGGCATTGCAGGCCTTCGATCCTGGCTCTGGTCCAAGATATCCATGGAGCTGTATTGAAAATGGGGCTCAGGTAAGGGGTCACAATGGGTGTTTGTGTCCTGGGCAGCCAGCATTAATGTGTGTGGTCTCAGGAACAATGAAGTTTTCACCCAACTCAGGGGGATTTACATAACTCTAGAAAGCTTCTGGGGGGCAAGAGGAGTTCCGTTTTGTGGCTCAGTGGTCCCCAATGTGGAGGAATTTGAGAGAAGGGCTCTGGGGATGGATGCCTGAAAATTCAACATATTGTTACAATTAGCGCCTAGGGGAATGGCCAGTCTGACCTGCTGACTCTGGTGCCAGCCACGTGGGTGGCTGACTGGAGGTTGGGGCTTAGACTTAGGGACAGAATGTGTTTTAGTATCCAGTGCTAGATTCCGTAACGGAGGGTGGGTTTGGGGTTTTGTGCAGAGTGTTGCGTGCAACTCCATAGGGCACCTTTTCCTTCTGGCGGGCAGGAAGAGTCCTGTGCTGGCTCCAGTGTACCCTAACTGGAGGACCCGTGAACCAGGAGTCTCTCAGCAGAGGTCTGAGAAATTAGCTATGGCTAGGGTTAGGGCCTAGGGCATGGCAAGCCCAACATATGGACACTGAGGCAAACTCCAGGGAATCTAAGATTAAGGCACGTGTCAGGATGTTATTCAGGCTGAAGTTTGTGTCAAAGAGATATGCCAAATGTAGGTTTAACTTCATGGGGGCAAGGAGTTTTCTCCTGCTCAGGGGTTTTTGTGCAGTTCCACATAGCTTGATCTATCTTGGGGGGTAGGTGCTGTGTTGTTTTAGGAATCAGGTTTCCCCCATATGGTGGGATTTGAGAGCAGGGTTCTGGGTTTGGATGCCTGAAAACCCAGCCTAGGTTTTGGATATGGTCCTAGTGGCATGGCAGACCTTAGATCCTGACTCTGGGGCGGGCTACCCTTGTGGCTTAATTGAAAATGCTGCTCAGGCTATGGGTCACAATGGGTGTTTGTGTCCAGGATGGCCTGGAAAAGTGGGCGTGGCCTCAGGGGCAACACAGTTTTCTGCCATCTCTGAGGGTTTTACATAGCTCCAAAAATGGTTTCCTTTTGGGGGACAAAGGGGTTTTGTTTTGTGGCTACAGGGGCCCCCATATGGAGAGATTCGAGAGAAGGGCTCTGGGTATAGACGCCTGATAACCCAAACTAGGTTTAGCATAAGGGCCTAGGACATGGCAGGTCCGATCTCCTGGCTCTGGGGCCAGCCGTCTCGGTGGCTGGTTGGATGACAGGATTCAGTGTGTCACACTGCACAGTAGCATCCAGGGTGGTATACACATGTGGGTGCCATTGGGGGCGCTGCATGTTTCCCCTAATCAAGGGGTTTGTGCAGCTCCATAGTGCACAGTTCCTATCTGGAGGGCAGGGAGAGTCCTGGTGTGGCTTTGGAGTCCCAATCTTGAGGACTTCTGTTCCAGGAGTCAAGAGACAGAATTCTGAAAGCACAAGCTCAGTTTATGGTTAGGGTATGAGGCATGGATGCCCTATCTGCATATGCTGAGGTGAGTTCTCCAGATTCTGAAGTTAGGGTGAGTGTCAGGCATTCGCTCAGACTAGAACGTGTATCCTAGGGCTGCTGAATATGTGGGTGTCGTGCTGGGGCTTGGAGGGCACTAAAGCTCATGGGGGTACTAAAGCACAGCTCCAAATACTATGGTTTCCATCAGGAGGACAGGTGAATTCCTGTTATATGGCTCTAGGGTGCTCCATTGGAGGGATTCCAGAGCAGGGCTCTGGTTATGGATGCCTGAAAGGTCAACTTAGGGTTAGGCTTAGGGCATGGAGCATGGGTGGTCCTATCTGCTGACTCTGGCACCAGCTACCTGGGAGCTGACTGGAGGTTGTTGCTCAGGTTTAGGGACGGAATGTGTATTAGTGTCCAGGCTTGGCTTCCGCAACTGTGGATGGCTGAATGTTATCCTGCAGCTTTCACCTAATCTGGGGGTTGCATGCAGAAATGCAGGGCATGTTTTGCATCTGGAGGAAAGGCAGATTCTTGTGGTTTGGCTCTGGTGTTTCCTATCTGAAGGGATTATATACCACGACTGTGAGGATGGAAGTCTGTGAAGCCAATATAGGGGTATGGGTAGGGCCTAAGACATGGCAGGGCTACTCTACAGCTGCTGAGGAATGTTCCCCAGGATATGAGGTTAAGGTGAGTGTCAGGACGTCGCTGAGGCTGGAGATTGTGTCCATGAGATCCGTAGAATCTGGGAGTGGCCTCATGGGGAAATGGACTTTTATCCCTCTCTGACATATTTGCATAGTTAACAAATAGCTTGGTGTATTCTGAGGAATATGTCCTGTCCTTTTTTATGGTCCATGGCTCCCTATATGGAGGGATTCAAGAGCAGGTCTCTGGTTAATGATGCCTGAAAACCCAACCCAGGTTTAGGATTAGGTCCTAGTGGCATCGCAGGCCTTAGATCCTGACTCTGCGTGGAGCTTCCCATGGGGAAGTGTTGAAAATGAGGCTCAGGATAAGGGTCACAGTGTGTGTTGGTGTACCAGACAACCAGCATTAATGGGTGTGGTCTCTGAAGCAATGAGGGTTCACCCAACGTTGAGGGATTTACATAACCCCAGAAAATTTCTGTGGGGCAAGATGAGTTCTGTTTGGTGACTGAGGGGTCCCCCATGTGAAGGGATCTTATAGAAGGACTCTGGAGATCAATGCCTGAAAACACAACCCTTTTTTATGATTAGCGCCTAGGGGAATGGCCAGTCTCATTTGCTGACTCTGGCACAAACCTCGTGGTTGATTGACTGGAGGTCAGTGCTCAATTTGGGGGACAGAATGTGTTTTAGTGTCCAGGGCCAGCTTCTGAAAATGAGGGTGGATTTGGGGTTTCATGCATCATTCTCCTACTCTGTGGGTTGTGTGCGACTCCACAGGGTACTGTTTTCACAGGGCACGTTTCCCTTCTGGAGGGCAGGAAGAGTCCTGTGTTGTGGCTCCAGTGTACCCTATCTGGAGGGAATGTGGGCCAGGACTCTTTGGACGGAGGTCTGAGTACCAAGCTAGGTTAGGGTTAGGGCATAGGGTATGGCAGAACCAATGTGCAGACTCTGAGGCAAACTCTGGGGAATCTGATGTTAAGGCAAGTGCAGGATGTTGCTCAGGCTAGAGTTTGTGTCAATTAGATCTGCCAAATGTAAGTTTAGCCTCATGGGGGCAAGGAGATTTCTCCCACTTGGGGTTTTTTGGCAGTTCCCAATAACCTGGTCTATTCTGGGGGGTAGGTGCTATGTTGTTTTAGGAATCATGGTTCCCCCATATGGAGGAATTCAAGAATAGGGTTCCAGGGCTGGATGCCTGAAAACTCAGTGTAGGTTTTGCATTTGGTCCTAATGGCATGGCAGGCCTTAGATCCTGGCTCTGGAGCGAACTACCCATGTCGATTTGTTGAAAATGCGGCTCAGGTTAAGTGTCCCAATGGGTGTTTTTGTCCAGGATGGCCTGTAAAAGTGGCCATGGCCTCAGGCACAAGGCAGGTTTATGCCATGTCTGAGGGTTTTACAAAGCTCCAAAAACCAAAGTTTCCCTCTGGAGCACAGTAGAACTTTTGTTCTGTTTCTTAGGGGTCCCCCGCAAGGTGTGATTCGAGAGGAGGGCTCTGGGAATGGATGCCTGAAACCCCAACATAGGGTTAGTTTCAGGACCCAGGGACATAGCTAGTCCTATCTAGTGGGTCCGGGCCAGGTCTTCCAGTGGCTGATTGGAGGGCAGAACTCAAGTTGTGTTGGACTATATATTAGTTTCCAGCGTGTGGAAGGAAAGCAGGGTTATATCAGGGTCCATGCACATTTGCCCTAATCGAGGGGTTTTGTGCAGCTACTTAGGCACAGTTTACATCTTGAGGGAAGGGAGGGTCCTGAGGGGGGGCCGCAGACTCCCCAATCTGGATGCCTTGCATTCCAGGATTAAAGGGATGGAATTCTGAAAGCCGAAGCTCAGTTTATGGTTAGAGTATAGGGCATGGATTCTCTATTTGCAGATGCTGAGATGAGCTCTCCAGATTCTGATGTTAGGGTGAGCATCAGGCATTAGCTCAGAACAGATTAGAATTTTTGTCCACCAGGCCTGCAAAATGTGTGGTGTCCACCTGGGGCCATAACGTTATCTCCTGCTGGGCAATTTGCACAGCTCCAAATAGAATGATTTCATTCTTGATGAGAGTTGGAATCCTGTTGTATGGCTCAGGGGTCCCCATATGGATGGATTCGAGAGCAGTGCTCTGGGATGGATGCCTGAAAACCCAATCTAGTTTTAGCTGTGAGGCCTTGGGGCATGGTAGGTATGATCTCCTGGCTCTGGGGCCAGCTATGGGCTGGCTGACTGTAGATCGGTGCTCAGACTGAGGGACAGAATGTGTATTAGTGTTGGGTTGGATTCTGTTATTCGGGGAGACCTCATTGGACATGCAGTTTTCTCCTAATCTGGGTGTTTTGTGCAGGTCCATTGAGCACGGTTTCCTTTTGTAGCATAGGCACAGTCCCATAGTGTGGCTCTGGAGGGCTTGTGGGCAACGAGTCTTTGGATGGAAGTTTGAAAACCTATCCTAGGTTTAGGGTCAGGTCCTAGGGCATGGTAGGCCCAATCTACAAATGCTGGGGGAGCTTCCTTGGATCTGTGGTTAAGGCAAGTGACAGGAGATCACTCGGGCGGATTTGGTGTCCATGCCATCTGCCGAATGTGTGGGTGGCTTCCTGGTGCTATGGAGTTGCTCTCGCTCTGGTTTTTATGCAGTTCCATGTAGTTTGGTATATTCTAGGCAATGGGTACTGTCCTGTTTTATGTTTCAGGGGTTCCCCATATGGAGGGGCTTGAGAGCAGTGCTCTGGGGATGGATGCTTGGAACCCAACCTACCTTTAGGGTTAGGTCGTAAGGGTATGGCAGGGCTTATATCCTGGCTCTAAGAAGAGCTACCCATGGGGCTGTGTTGAAAATGGGACTCAGGCTAAGAATCGCCATGGGTGTTTGTGTCCTGGGTGGCCTGTAAAATTGGGCATGGCCTCAGCGGCAATGCAGGTTTCTTTCACTTCTGAGGGTTATACATACCTGTAAAAAGCAAGGTTTCCTTATTGGGGACAGGAGGTGTTTTTTGGTTTTCTTTGTTGTTGTTGTTGTTGTTTGTTTTAGGCTCAGAGGTCCCCTGTGTGGAGGGATTTGAGAGGAGGGCTCTCGGTATGGATGCCTGAACTCTAAATTTGGGTGAGGATTAAGGCCAAGGGACCAGGCTGGTCTGATCTGCTAGCCCTGGGGCTACCTGTTCCAGTGGCTGATTGGAGGATGGGACTTAGGATGTGTCAGACACTGTATTAGTGTCCCGGGTAGAATATGAACATTTGGTGGCATCAGGGCCATGCACATTTGCCCTGATCAAAGGGTTTTGTCCAGCTCCTTAGGGCATGGTTTCCTTCTGGAAGACAATGTGAGTCCTGTGGTGTGGCTACAGTGTCCCCAATCTTGAGTTCTTACATTCCAGGACACAAGGGATGTAATTCTGAAAACCCAAGCTCATGTATGGTTAGGGTGTAGGACATGTATCCGTGATCTTCAGATGCAGTGGCAAGCTCCCCAGATTCTGAAGGTAGGGCAGTGTCACATATTCGCTCAGAACAGACTAGAATTTGTGTCCATTAGGGCTAGCGAATATGTGTGTGGCCACCTGGTTCCATGGAGGTTTTTCCTGCTCTGGCGTTTTGGAGCAGCTCCAAATAGTATGGTTTCATTCGGCGGGAGAGTTGGAGTTCTGTTTTATGGCTCAAGGGTCCAGATATGGAGGGATTCGACAGCGGGGCTCTGGGTATGGATGCCTGAAAACAAAGCCTAGGGTTAGCATTAGGGACTAGAGGAATCTAGGTCTTATCTGCTGACTCTAGGACTAGCTACGTGGGTGGCTGACTGTAGGTTGGGGCTCGGAGTGAGGGACAGAATGTTTATTAGTGTCTGGGTTTGGTTTCTGTCAATGAGGGTGGCCTTGTTTGTCATGCCAGTTTCTCCAAACCTGGGGGTTTGTGCAGCTTTATTGAGCACAATTTCCTTCTGGAGGGTAGGCAGAGTTCCAGGGTTTCTGTCCGGAGTTCTTTATCTGGAGGGCTTATCTGTGAGGACTTTTGGGACAGAGTCTGAAAACTATGCTGTGGTTAGGGCTAGGACCTAGGGCATGACGGGCCCAATCTACAGACACTGAGGCTAGCCTCAGCAGGGATCTGAGGATAAGGCATGTGTCATGAGGTCACTAAGGCTGGAGTTTGTGTCCATGCGATCCACCGAATGTGGGAGTGGCCTCATGAGCCATGGAGTTTTCTCCTGCTTTTTGGTGTTTGTGCAGTTCGAAATAGTTTAGTCTCTTCTGGGGGATAAATGTTGTCCTGTTTTATGGCTCAGGTGTCGCCCATATGGAAGGATTGGATATCAGGGCTGTGGTATGGAAGTCAGAAAAACCAACCTACATTGTGGGTTAGGCTCTAGTGGCATGGCAGGCCTTATATCCTGGCTCTGGTGTGAGTTACCCATGGCACTGTGTTGAAAATGGGGCTAAGGCTTAGGGTCACAATGTGTGTTTGTGTGAAGAGCGGCCTGCAATAGTTGTCGTGCACTCAGGGGCACTGCAGGTTTCTTCCCACTCTGAGGGTCTTACATAGCTTCAAAAAACAAGGTTTTCTTCTGGGGGGTAGTAGGAGTTCTGTTTTGTGTCTGACTGGTACACTGTGTTGAGGGATTTCAGAGGAGGGCTCTGGGTATGCATACCTCAAACCCCAAACTCTTGTTATGATTATGTCCTAGTGTCATGGCAGGCCCGATCTGCTGGCTCTGGGGCCAGCCCTCCCAGTGCCTGATTGGAGGACAGTATTCAGGTTGTATCAGACAGCGTTTTACTGTCCAGGGTGGAGAACATAAGTGGGCTGGCATTGGGGGCCTTGCATGTTTGCCCTGAATGAGTGGTGTTCTGCAACTCCATAGGGCATGGTTTCCTTCTACAGGACAGGGAGAGTCTGTGGGATGTCTCCAGAGTCCCCAATATGTAGGGTTTGCATTCCAGGATGCAAGGGATGGAAATATGAAAACCCAACCTTAGTTAGGGTGTATAGCATGGATTCCTCATCTGGAGTTGCTGAGTGGAGCTCTCCAAATTCTGTAGTTAGGACGAGTTTCAAACATTCTTTCAGACTAGACAAGAAGTTGTGTCCACTAGGACTGCCGAATGTGTGGTTGGCCTCCTTGAGCCATGGAGATTTCTACCGCTCTGGGTTTTTTGGGCAGCTAAAAAATAGTTTTGTTTCATTTTGGGGAAAAGTGGAGTCCTGTTGTAAGTCTCAGGGGTCCCCATATGGTGGGAATCAAGAGCAGGTATGTGGGTATGGATGCCTGAAAATACAAACTACGGTTAGCATTAGGGACTAGAGGAAGCCAGGTTTGATCTCCTCACTCTGAGGCCAGCTACATAGGTGGCTGACTGGAGGATGGGTTCAGGCTGAAGGACAAGATGTGTATTAGTGTCCATGGTCGAGTTCTGTCAATGAGGGTGGCCTCGTTGGCCACAAAGTTTGCTCCTAATCTGGGGATTTTGTGCTGCTATGGTGAGCACGGTTTTCTTCTGGAGGGTAGGCATAGTGCCAAGGTGTCACTCGAGTTCTCTACCTGGAGAGCTTGTGGTCCAGAACTCTTGGAACTGAAGTCTGAAAACCCACGCTGTGGTTAGGGTTAGGGCCTAGGGCATGGCAGGCCCAATCTACAGATGCTGAGGCGAGCTCCTGGGAATCTGAGGTTAAGGCGAGTGTCAGGAAGTCACTCAGGCTGGAATTTGTGTCCATGCATAACGCCAAGTATGGGGATGATCTCATGGGTCCAAGAAGTTTTCTCCCACTCTGGGAATTCTGTGCAGATCCAAAAAGTTTGGTCTACTCTCGGGAATAGGTGATGTCTTAAATAGTGGCCCAGGAGTCCCCCTATAGAGGGATATGAGAGTAGGGTTCCAGGTATGGATGCCTGAAGGCCAAACTATGTTTAGAGTTACACCCTTCCAGCATGGTAGACCTTATATCCTGGTTTTTCGGTGAGGTACCCATGGGGCTGTGTTGAAAATGGGGCTCAAGCAAAAGGTCACAATGGGTGTTTGTATGCAGAGCTGCCTGAAAAAGTGGACGTGGTCTCAGGGGCAACGCAGGTTTCTTCCAACTGTGATGGTTTTACATAGCTCCAAAAGCAAAGTTTCCGTCTTGGGGCAGGATGGGTTCTGTTTTGTCTAATGGGTCTCAGGTATGGAAGGATTTTAGAGGAGGGCTCTGTGTTGGATGTCTGAATCTCCAACCTAGGGTTATAATTGGGGCCTAGGGTCATGGCATTTTCAATATACTGTCTCTACTCCCAGCTTCCAACAGGTTTCTTTGAAACCCGGACTGAGGCTGAGGGTCACAATATGGGTTTTCCCCAGGGCGGCAACCCTCAAATGTAGGCGTCGACTTATGGGCCATGCAGGTTACTCCTAGTCTGAAGGTTTTACACCCACCTCAAGAGCATTTCAACACAGCCCCCATGTTGCTCGCACCAATGCCACCACATCTAACTAACCATGTTTCTAGGTTCCAATATTAACCCTAGGTGGGTTTCCCAGGCATCTATATGGAGAGTCCTGCTCTCGAATCTTTCCATATAAAGAAAACTTAAGCCATCAAACAGGATTCCCCTGTCCTGCAGAAGAAAACCTCACTGTTTAAATATGCACACAGCCACCAGTGTGGGAAAACCTCCATGGCCTCATGAGGGTACCCCCAAATTACGTGGCCATCATGGACAAACACTCCAACATGAGTGTATGGCGGACATTTGCCCTTACTTAAGATACAGGGATCTCTCCTCAGCCTCTGCATTTGGGCCTGCCATGTCCTAGGACCTAAAGCTAAGTCTAGCCTGTGTTGTTAGACTTCTTTCCTAACACTCCTGGTCCACATGCCCTCCATATTGGAAATTCTGGAGCCACAACACAGCACGTTAACAGCCCACCAGAGGGAAAAAGTTCCCTATGGGCCTACACAAAAACCTCAAAAGAGGATCAACCTGCATGGCCCTCAAAGTCACCCCAAAATCATGGGCTGCCCTGTACACTAATGATCTGTCTGACACAGCCTGAGCCCAGACCTCCTGATAGCCATGCAGATAACTGGCTGCCTATTCAGCAGATCGGACCTGCCAAGGCCCTAGGCCGTCATCTCTACCCAACCTGGACATTCAGTCATCTGTCCCCAGACCTTATCTCAAATTCCTGCACATGGGGGAACCTAATGCACAAAACAGAACTCCTCCTTTCCCATGGCACAAAACCTTGATGTTGGGATGGATGTGATATCCTTGGAGTAAGAGAAACTGCACGATGTATGAAGCTACACCCACTGTTCAGTGCCATCTTGGGAACAAATGCTCATTTTTGACCCTCATCCTGAGTCCAGTTTTGAAATAAGGCCCCTCAGTAGATTTACCAAGAGCACTAATATTGGGCCTCCCATGCCCTTAGGCCCGAATCCTAACACATATTGCAGTTTCCAGGCACCAAAATCCAGAGATCTGATCTGTATTTCCTCCTTTTGTGGGACCCTTGAGACAGACAGCAGGACACCTCCTTTCCCCCGGAATGACACAAAACTATTGAGCACCAGACAAAACTCCCAGAGAGGGAGAATCTTCCATGGCCCCATGAGGCCACCCCTACATTCTGCAGACATCCTAGATCCTAGACACAAAATCCAGAGACAAAAGCTTCAGTTAGCACCTCCCACTCGCCCTAATTTCAGATCCCAATTAGCTCGCCTCAGGGTCTGCAGATCGGGCCGGCCATACCCTCTGCCCTAACCCTAGCCTTAGTTTATGTTTTCAGACTAATATCCCCAGAGCCCTAGCTCACAAAAAGCCCATGCTGGGGTCCCCAGAGCAGCACCACAGAACTGTGCCATCCCTCCAGAAGGAAACTGTGCCCATTGTAGCTTTCAAAACACTCCAGATTAAGATAAACCTGCAAGGCCCCCAAGGCCACAATAATTTTGTAGGCCACCCTGGACAAAAATGAGCATTATGACATACCCTGAGCACCTATCTCCAGTCAGACACCCAGGATGGCACCAGAGATGGAAGATTGAACCTGACATGCCCCTAGGCCCTAATAAGAACCCCAGCTTAGGTTTTCAGGCATCTGTCCCCAGAGGCTTGATCTCGATTACCAACATATGGGGAATCCTTGAGACCCTTAAGAGAACATGTCCTGACCCCAGAAGGAAACCTTGCAATTTGGAGCTTTGTCAAACCTGCAGGGTAGGAGAATCCTACCTAATCCTCAGGTGATATCGCCTGAGCCACCGCCACATTCCTATGTCATCCTGGACATAAACCCGCGTAGTAACTCATCAGAACGAGACTCCGTTTCAACTCAGCCCCCTTATAGATCGTTCCAGACCCAGGAGATCGAACCAACCATGTTCCAAAGCAACAATGTTAATGCTGCGGGGAGTGGTTTCCAGGTATCCATATGTAGAGTCCTGCTATCGAATCTTTCCATATGGGGCAGCCTTGAGCCATCAAACAGAACTCCCCTTGTGCTGCAGAAGGAAACCTTGTTCTTTGCAGCAGCTCACAATCTCCAGAGTGGGAAAACCTCCACTGCATCGTGGGGCCACCCCTACATTAGTTGCCCTCATTGACACAAACTCCAGCCTGAGTGAACGTCTGACACTCGCCCTAATGTCAGATGCTGGAGATCACAGTTCAGCCTCTGCAGATTGGGCCTACCACACCCTATGTCCTAAACCGAACCCTAGCTTGTATTTTCACACTTTATGTCCTCACATTCCTGGCCCAAAAGCCCTCGAGATTGGGAATTCTGGAGCCCCAAAGTAGCACTATGCCTTCCAACCAGAAAGAAAACGTGCCCTATGGAGATGCCCCAAATCACCAGATGAGGATCCACCTCCATGGCCCTCGAAAACACCCCAGTTTCATAGGTGGACTTGTGCACTAATGCTCTGTCTGACACAGCCTAAACACAGACCTCCTGTCAGCCACCCGCATATCCAGCAGATGGGACCTGCCATGGCCCTAGGCCATTATATCTACCAAACCTGGCTTTTCAGGCATCTGTAATCTGACCTTATCTCAAATCCCTGCATATGAGGGAACCTGATGCACAAAAAAGTACTCTTCCTTTCCCATAGCAGGAAAACTTGCTGTTGGGATGGGTGTGTAACTCTTGAACTAAGAGAAACCAGCATGGCCCATTAGTCCACTCCAACTCATGAGGGCTGCCCTGGGCACATACACGCATTGTGACCCTCAGCCTGAGCCTATTTTCAGTAAGACCCCCTCAGGAGCTGGACTAAGAGCCCGCATATCACGCCTGTCTTGCCCTTAGGCCCAAATCCTAACACACAGTGTTGTTTTCCAGATGTCTGTGCCCATAGTGCGTCTCTGGAATCCCCCTATTTGCGGGACCCCTGAGACAGAGAACAGGACTCTTCCCTTCCCCTAGAATGACACCAAACTATTGAGAGCCTGGTAGAATCCCCAGAGATAGAGAACCTTCCAAGGCCCCATGAAGCCACCCCTACACTTCTTCCAATCCTAGACACACAATCCAGAGACAAAAGCCTAAGTTACAACCTCATACTTGCCCCAATGTCAGATCCCGGAGAGCTACCATCAGGGTCTCTAGATTGGACCTCCACAACCTCGGCCCTAACCATAACCCAAGTTTTTGTTTTCAGACTTCTGTTCCCAAAGCCCTGGGCAAACACACACTGCAGGCTGGGGCATCCGGAGCCACACCAAAGGACTGTGCCTGCATTCCCAAAGGAAACTGTGCCATTTACAGTTGCCAAATTCCCTCCAGATTAGGAGAACCCTGCAAGGCCCCTGGAGCCTCCCCAATTTTGTACGCCACCCTTGATAAAATGTGCAGTCTGAAACACCCTGAGCACCTACCTCCAGGCAGACACCCAGGTAAATGGTCCTAGAGACAGAAGATTGAACCTGATATGCCCCTAGGCCCTAATCTGAACCCTAGCTTAAGTTTCCATGCATCTTTACCCAGAGGACTGGTCTCAAATACCAACATAGGGGGTCCCTGAGCACAAAACAGTACACCCTATGTCACTAGAAGGTAACCTATTATGTGAAACTTTGTCAAAGCCTCAGGGCAGGAGAATCCTGCATGGCCCCTGACCACCACCATATTCCAAGGTCTCCATGGACACAAACCCGCATTGTGACCCAAAAGCATGAGACTCCATTTCAACTCATCCTTCTCGGTTGCTTGCCCCAGAAGCAGCAGACGGAAACTGCATTATTCCTAGGCACCAGTGGGAATGCTACGAGGGGGTTCCAAGCATCCAATATAGAGCACTGCTCTCGGATCTTTCAGTATGGGGAAGCATTGAACCAACAAACAGAACTCCCCATGTCCTGCAGAAGGAAATCTTGTACTTTGGAGCAGCTCACAAGCCCCAGAGTGTGGAAAGCTCCATGGCCTCATGAGGCTACTCCTCCATTAGGCAGCCATCATGGACACAAATTCCAGCCTGAGGGGACTTCTGACACTCGCCATTACTTCAGATGCTGGAGATCTCAATTCATCCTCTACAGATTCGTCCTGCCATGCCCTAGGCCCTAATCCTAACACAAGCTTGTTTTTTCAGACTTCCTTCCTCACACTTCTGCCCCACAAGACCTCCAGACTGGAAATTCTGGAAACACAACACAGCACTCTGCATGCCTACAAGAAGGAAAAAGTGGCATATGGGGCTGCACAAACACCCAAAAGAGGACCAACGGGCACAGCCCTCGACGGAACTGCAATTTCATAGGCTGCCCTGTACACTAATGCTCTCTATGACACAGCCTGAGTCCAGACCTCCTGACAGCCATCCAGTTAGCTGGACGCAAATGCAGCAGATCAGAACTACCAAGGCCCTCAGCCGCCATCTCTGTGCAACTTGAGTTTTCAGACATCTGTACCCAGACCTTATCTCAAATCCCTGCACCTGGGGGAATCTGATGCGCAGAACATGACTACTCCTTTCCCATTTCAAGAAAACTTGCTGTTGGGATGCTGCTGGAAGTCAAAGTCAAATACTCAGGTTAGGATAAACCAGCAAGGCCCATGAGGCCATACCCATGCTTGAGGGTCTCCTTGGGAACAAACATGCATTGTGACCCTCAGTATGAGCCCCATTTTCCAAAAAGGCCTCTCAGAGGCTCTACCAAGAGCTCACATATTGGGCTGGCCAGACCCTCGGCCCCAATCCTAACCAAAGGTGGGGTTTTCCAGTTGCCCATACCTGCGGCTCTACTCTAGAATCCCTCTTTCAGGGCGACCCCAGAGACAGAAAAAAGGACTCCTTCCTTCCCATAGAATGACCCCAATGATTGGGAGTGGGCCAAATCCTCAGAGAGGGAGAATCATTCATGGCCCAGGAGACCACCCCTACAATCCATAGCCAACCTTGACACAAAATCCAGAGACAAAAGCCTGAGCTACAGCCTCACACTCCCCCTTATTTCCTATCCAGAGGAGCTCGCCTCAAGGTCTGTAGATCCTGCCTGCCATGCCCGATCCCTAAGCCGAGTTTGTGTTTTCATACTTCTATCCCCACAGCCCTGGCCCACACAGACTTCAGGCTGGGGCCTCTGGTGCAACACCACAGGACTGTGCCTTACCTCTCAAAGGAAACTCTGCCCATTCCATTGGCCACAACCCTACAGATTAGGAGAAACCTACAATTCCCCCTAGGCCATCCCAATTGCTTAGTCCACCCTGTACAAAAAGGTGCATTCTCACACAACCTGAGCAACTACCTCAATTCAGACACTCAGACAGATGTCCCCACAAACAGAAGATTGAACCAGACATGCCCTAGGCCCTAATCTGAACCCTAGCTTAGGTTTGCAGATATCTCTCCTCAGAGGCCTGGTCTCCAATACCAGCATATGGGGGTTTCCTGAGGCACAAAACAGAACACCTCTTGTCTCCATTTGGGAAGCTTGATATTGGGAGCTATGTAAAACCCTCTGGGTAGAAGAATCCTGCAGGGTCCCTGAGCCACTTCCACATTCCAGGGTCTCCATGGACACAAACCCACATTATGATGCAACCTCATGAGAGTCCTTTTCAACTTAGCCCCCTGGGTAGATCTGCCCCAGTGACCAGATTGAACCTCCCTTGTCCTCAGGAGACAATGGGAATGCGAGGTGGTGTTTACAGGCACCCATCCTTAGAGCCCTGTTTTCAAGTCTTTATGTATGGGGCACCCTTGCACCATGCAACACTACTCGCCTGTCCCACTGAAGGAAACGTTGCAGTTTGGAGTTGCTCACATCCCCCAGAGTGGGAAAACCTCCATGGTCTCATGAGGTCCCCTCTTCATTAAGATGCCCTCTTAGAAACAAACTCCAGCCCGAGCCAACATCTGATCCTTGCCCTGACTTCAGACGCTGGAGATCTCAATTCAGATTCTACAGAGTGGGCCTGCTGAGCCCTCGACCCGAAACATAACCCTAGATTGTATTTTCAGACTTCCATTTTCACACTCCTGGCACACAAGCCCTCGAGATTGGGAATTCTGGAGCCACAATGCAGTACTCTGTCTGTGCACCAGTAGAAAAAAGTGCCCTATGGGCCTGCCCAGAAATGAGAAATGAGGATCAACCTGCTCGGCCCTCGACTGCACCCCAATTTCCTAGGCTGCAATGTGCACTAATGCTTTATCTGACAAAGCCTGAGCCCACACCTCCCATCAGACACCAGAGAGCTGGCTGCATATGCAGCAGAGCCAACCTGCCATGGCCCTCAGCTGTCAACTCTTCCCAACCTGGGTTTCAGGCATCTGACCCTACACCTTATCTCAAATCCCTGCACACGAGATCTTGATGTGCAATAAGAACTCCTCTCCCTCAGGCAAGAAACCTTGCTGTTGGGATGGGTGTCAAAGTCAAATCATCATAGGAGAAAACTGCATGACCCATGAGGCCACACCCATGCTTGAGGGCCGCCTGGGGCACAAACTCACATTGAAACCCTCAGCCTGAGGACAATTTTCAAATGAGGCCACATAGTAGTGGACCAAGAGGCCCCATATAGGGCTGGCCATGCACTTAGGCCAGAATCCTAACCAAAGTTGGGGCCTTCCAGTCACACGTACCTGAGGCTCTACTCTGCAATCCCATTTTTAGGAACCCCTGAGAGAGAAAAAAGGACTCCTCCCTTCCCATAGAATGACTCCAAATGAGTAGGAGCCGGACCAAATCCCCAGAGAGGGAGAATAGTCCATGGCCCATGAGCCACCCCTACATTACATGGCCATCCTTGACAGAAAAATCCAGAGACAAAAGCCTGAGCTACCGCCTCAAACTCACCCTTATTTCATATCCCGAGGAGCTCCCATCATGGTCTGTAGATCGGGCCTGCCATTCCCTCAGCCAGAAATCTACCCTGAGGTTGTGTTTTCAGATTTCTATCCCCACAGCCCTGGCCCCCACACCTTCCATGCTGGGGCCTCTGGAGCCACACTGCCAGAATGTGCCTGCTTTTGCAAAGAAAAGTGGGCCCATTCCTTGGGCCTCAACCCTATAGATAAGGAGAAACCTCCAAGGCCCCCGAGACCATCCCAATAACCTAGTTTTCCCTGGGCATTCTGACACAACCTGAACAACTACCTCCACTCAGACACACAGACAGATATCCCCCAAAACAGAAGATTTAACCGGACCTGCCCCTAGGGCCTAATCTGAACCCTAAC
Organism: Meles meles; assembly: GCF_922984935.1. NCBI lineage: Eukaryota > Metazoa > Chordata > Mammalia > Carnivora > Mustelidae > Meles > Meles meles. The sequence goes on from NW_025721122.1 coordinate 218,111, forward strand.
ATAGGATTCCAGACATCTCTCCTCAGAGGCCTGGTTTCGAATACCAGCATAGGGGGTTTCCTGATGCACAAAACAGAACACCTCTTGTCTAAACATGGAGATATTCCTGTTTGGAACTGTGTCAACTGCTCCAGGTAGGAGAATCCTTCAGGGCACTTGAGCCACTGCCATGTTCCAGTGTCTCCATGGACACAAACCCACATTATGACCCATCATCATGAGTGACCCTTTCAGCTTAGCCTCCTGAGTAGCTCTGGCCCAGAGCCAGCAGATTGAACGTGCCTTGCCCCAAGAGCAAGTGTGAAAGCGAGGTGGGGTTTCCAGGCATCTGTCCTTAGAGCTGTGCTTTAGAATCTTTCCTTATGGGGCAGTGTGGAGCCATCCAACAGGGCTCGCCTTTCGCTCAGAAGGAAATCTTGCTGTTTGGAATAGCTCACAACCCCCAGAGTGGGAAAACATTCCATGGCCTCATGAGGCCACCCTTCCATTCAGGAGCCATCATTATCAAAAACCGCAGCCTGAGCCAACATCTGATACTCGCCCTTTTATCAGGCGCCAGAAATCTCTATTCAGTCTCTCCAGAGTGGGTCTATCATGCCCTCTGCCCGAAACCTAACCCTAGCTTGTGTTTCCAGAATTCCGTCCTCCCACTCCTGGCCCAGAAGGCATGGGGAATTCTGGAGCCACAACGCAGCAGGCTGCCTGCACACCAGAATGAAAAAGGGCCCTATGGGGCTGTCCAGAAACTGCAAAGGAGGATCCAGCCACACGGCCCTCGATGGCACCCAAATTTCATAGGACGCTTTGTGCACTAATGCTCTGTCTGACACAGCCTGAGCCCAGACCTCCCATCTGACACCCAGACAGCTGGCCGCATATCCAGCAGATCAGACCCGCCATGGCCCTCTGCCATTATCTCTTCCCAACCTGAGTTTTCAGGCATCCATCCCTAGACCTACTCTCAAATCCCTGCCTGCGGAGGAACCTGATGCACAAAAGAGACTCCCCCTTCCGCATGGCAAGAAACCTTGCTGTTGAGATGGGGGTCAAAGTCAAAGCCTCAGAGTCGGAGAAACCTGCACAGCCCGTGGGGCCACGCCCATGCTTGAGGGCTGTCTTGGGCACAAACACGCATTGTGACCCTCAGCCTCAGCCACGGTTTCAAATGACACTTCTCGGTAGCTGGACCAAGAGCCCGCATATAGGGCTTGCCATACCCCTAGGCCCCAAACCTAACCAAAGGTGGGGTTTTCCGGTCCCGCGTACCTGGGGCTCTGCTCTGGAATACCTCTTTTGGAGTGACCCCTGAGATGGAAAAAGGACTCCTTCCTTCCCACACAATGACCTCAAATGATTTGGAGCCTTGCCAAATTCCCAGAGGGAGAATCGTCCATGGCCCTAGAGTCCACATAAACATTCCTCAGCCATCCTTCACACAAAATCCAGAGACAAAAGCCTGAGGTACTGCCTCACACTTGCCCTTCTTTCATATCCTGAGGAGCTCCCCTCAGGGTCTACAGATCAGGCCTGCCATGCCCTCGACCCGAAACCTAACCCGAGTTTGTGTTTTCAGAAATCTGTCTCCACAGACCTGGCCCTCACTTGCAAAGCCTAGAAACAAGGGCGGGTCAGGCCAGGTGAAGACATCCAATCAGTGGGGCATGCATATATCTACTACAGTAAATTGAAATTCAATTGGCCACCCATGTGTTACCTAGTAGTTTTTTTTCTGTGTGTGGCAGACCTAGCATGACTGTGCAGTTTTCTCTGTGTATTGCAAACTCATTGGCCACCTGTGTATAGTCCGGCTAAACTAACTCTATAAAAGTTAGTCTGTGAAGCTGGAAGGGGTCGCCTCTTTGCAAGAGATGGCCCTGAACAGTCAGTTTGATTCTCGATGCTTGGTGCGAAAAAAGCTTTGCTTGACCTTCACTTTTTGTCAGTCTCACTCCTTTGATTACAGAACCTAACAGAAGAGACGCCTGGAAACCAAAGCTAAGGTTCAGATTAGGGCCTAGGGTCCTGTCCGGTTCAATCTTCTGTCTCTGGGGACATCTATCTGCATGTCCGAGTGGAGGTAGATGCTCATCTTTTGTCAGATTGCACCTGTTTGTCCAGGGTGGTCTACAGGATTGGGATGGCCTCAGGGACCCTGGAGGTTTCTCCTAATCTGTAGGGTTGTGGCCAAGGGAATGGGCACAGTTTCCTTGATGAGGGAAGTGACAGTTCCTGTGGTGTGGCTCCAGGGGCCCCAGCCCGGAGGATGTGTGGGCTAGGGCTGTGGGGACAGAAGTCTGAAAAGCCAAACTCGGCTTAGGTTTGGGGCTGAGGTATGGCATGTCCGATATGCAGACCATGAGGGGAGCTCCTCGGGATATGAAAGAAGGACAAGTGGGAGGGCGTCACTCTGGTTTTTGTCTCTGAATTTTGTGTCAAGGATGGCTGTGGAATGTAGGGGTGGCCTCATGGGCCATGGACGAGTCTCCCTCTCTTGGGATTTAGCTCGGCTCCCAAGAAGTTGGGGTCATTCTGTGGGAAAGGGGGAGCCTGTTTTCTGCCTCAGGTGTTCCTCCAAAAGAGGGATTCCAGAGCAGAGCCCTTTGTACAGGTGACTGGAAAACCCAAACTCTGGTTATGATGGGGGGGCTAGTGGCATAGCGGCCCCATATGCAGGCTCTTGGACAAGCCACTGAGAGGCCTTACTTGAACATGGGGCTCATGCTGAGGATGACAATGGGTGTTCATGCCCAGAACGGCCCTCAAGCATGGGTGTGGTCTCATGGGCCATGGAGGTTTCTCCTAACCTGAAGGATTGACACCATGCCAACAGCAAGGTTTCTTGTCAGGCAGAAGGAGGAGTTCTGATTTGTGCATCAGTTTTCCCCCTTTGCAGGGATTGGAGATAAGGTCTAGGTTCAGATTCCTGAATACCAGGGTTGGGAAGAAATGTGGGCCTAAGGCCATAGCGGGTCTGAAGTGCTGGGTGTGTGGCCAGCTGTCTGGGTGTCTGTTGGGAGGTCTGGGCTCAGGCTGTGTCAGACAGAGCATTATTGCCCATGGCAGCCTATGAAATTGGGGTGAGGTAGAGGGCCTTGCAGGTTGATCCTCATTTGGGGTTTCTGGGCAGCCCCATATGGCAATGTTTTTCTTCTGGTCCGCAGCAGAGTGCTGCATTGTGTCTCGGGGGTTCCCAATCTGGAGGGCTTGTGGTCCAAGAGTGTGAGGGTGGAAGTCTGTAAACACAAGCTAGGGTTAGGTTTGGGGCCTAGGGCAGGGCAGGCCCACTCTTTAGAGGCTGAATTGAGATCTCTAGCATCTGCAGTACCATTTAGTGTCAGAGGTTTTCTCAGGCTGAAGTTTGTGTCCATGATGGCATTCTAAGGAATGGTTGGCCTCATGAGCCCGTGGAGGTATTCCCACTCTGGGTGTTGTGAGCTGCTCCAAACAGCAAGGTTGCCTTCTGCAAGATGGGGAGTCCTGTTTGATGGTTGCAGTGTCCCCGTTGTGGAATGATTCCATAGCACATCTCTGTGCATGGATGCCTGGAAATCCCTCCCCATGTTTCCATTGCAGCCTAGGAACATGGCAGGTTTGATCCACTGGCTCTGGGCAGAACTATCCAGGGGGCTGAGTTGAAATGGAGTCTCATGCTGATGGGTCACAATGCAGGTTTGTGTCCAGGGACACTTTGGGTTTTGGCCATGGCTCAGGGACCATGCAGGATTCTCCTCCCCTGAGTCTTTGACACAGCTGCATATAGCAAGCTTCCCTTCTGGGACAGGAGATGTTCTGTTTTGTTCCTCATGGACCCCGTTATGTTGTTATTCAGGCCAGGTCTCTGGGGACAGATGCCTGAAAATGAATGCTAGTGTTTAGATGAGGTACTAGGGACATGTTAGTTTCAATCTCCTATCTCTAGTCCATCTACCTGGGTGCCTGACTGGATGTAGGTGCTTAGGATTTGTCAGAGTGCTCACTATTTCCAGGTCGCCTTACGAAATTGGGGTGGCCTCAAGGGCCTTGCAGATTTCTCCTAATCTGTAGGGTTATGGCAACTGAAAGGACATAGTTTCCTTTGCGAGGGGAGTCTCATTCCTGCCATGTGGCTCTGGAGGCACCAGTTTGGAGGGTTTGTGGGCCAGGGTTCTGGTGACAGAAGTCTGAAAACACAAACTCAGTGTAGGGTTAGGGTCGAGGGTATGGCATGCCTGATCTGCAGACCCTGAGGGGAGATCCTCAGAAGCGGAAATTAGCACGAGTGTGAGGCAGGAGCTATGGCTTTTGTCTCTGAATTTGTGTCTAGGATTGCTGCGGAATGCAGGTGTGGCCTCATGGGGCCATGTAAGATTCTCCTTCCGTGGGGATGTGCCGGGCTCCCAATAGTTTGGTGTCCTGCTTCGGGAATTGGGGAGTCCTGTTTTTTGTCTCAGGGGTCCCCCAAAAAGGGAGATCCAGAGCAGAGTTCTGGGTATGGTCTCCTGGGAAACTTCCCCTTTGGTTAAGATTTGGCCCTAGGGGCATGGTAAGCCTGGATTGCAGACTCCTAGTCCAGCTACTTTTGGGCTTTATATGAAAACATGGCTCAGCCTGAGGATCTCAATGGGTGTTTGTGCCCACGTCCACCCTCAAGAGTGGGTGTGACATCATGGGCCATGCAGGTTTCTCCGACTCTGAGAGATTACCCTTACCCCAAAGGCAAGGTTTCCTCTCATGGGGAAGGGGGGTACTGTTTTGTGCTTCAAGTTCCCCCATATTCAGGAATTTGAGATAAGATCTGGGGACAGATGCCTGCAAACCCAGTTTGGGTAGAGATGATGGTCTAGGGCCATGGCATGTCTGATCTGCTGGATATATTGCTAGCTATCTTAGAGGCTGAAAAGGGGTCTGGGCCATGGCCCTAGAAAACTCCGTGGCGAGGGAGGAGTCAAGATGGCGGAGAAGTAGCAGCTTGAAACTACATCAGGTAGCAGGAGATCAGCTCGATAGCTTATCTAAACATTGCAAACACCTACAAATCCAATGGGAGAGTGAAGAGAAGAAGAACAGCAACTCTAGAAACAGAAAATCAACCACTTTCTGAAAGGTAGGACTGGCGGAGAAGTGAATCTAAAAGGACGGGAAGATAGACAGCGGGGGGAGGGGCCGGCTCCCAGCAAGCGGCAGAGCAACGGAGCACAAAATCAGGACTTTTAAAAGTCTGTTCCACTGAGGGACATTGCTCCAGAGTCTAAACCAGGGTGAAGCCCACGCGGGGTCAGCGTGGCCCCAGGCCCCGCAGGGTCACAGAGGGATCAGGGGTGTCAGAGTGTCGGAGAGCTCGCAGGTATTAGAACGGAGAAGCCGGCTGCAGAGACAGAGCCGAGGACTGAACTCTCAGCTCGGGGTTACCTTGAACTGGTCGCGGGCTGGGTGAGCTCAGAGCGCGGTTAGAGGCTGGGGATATGGGAGTGATTGGGTGCTGTCCTCTGGGGGCGCACTGAGGTGTGGGGCCCCGGGCTCTCGGCTCCTCCGGGCCAGAGACTAGGAGGCCGCCATTTTCATTCCCGTCTTCCGGAACTCTACGGAAAGCGTTCAGGGAACAGAAGCTCCCAAAAGCGAACCCGAGCCGACTACATAGTCCGGCCGCCGGTAAGGGCGGTGCAATCCCGCCTCGGGCAAAGACACTTGAGAGTCACTACAACAGGCCCCTCACCCAGAAGATCAACAAAATATCCAGCCAGGACAAAGTTCATCTATCAAGGAGAAAGCAGGTTCAATTCCTAAGACAGCAGAGTAACTCCAGAGGAGGAGAAAGCAAAGCACGGAACTCATGGCTTTCTCCCCATGATTCTTTAGTCTTGCGGCTACTTCAATTTTTTTTTCTTTTTTCAATTTTTTTTCTTTTTTCTTTTTTCTTCATCTGCTAAATTTTTTAAAACTTTTACGCTTTTCTTTTTTTAACGTTTTTTGACTAGTTCACCAAAATATATATATTTTTTCTTTCTTCTTTATATTTTTTTATTTGTTTTATTCTTTTTTTTCTTTTTTTTTTCAGAACCTGTTTTTATCCTCTTTCTTTCCCCCACAATTAGGGGTCTCTTCTGATTTGGTTACAGCGCATTTTTCTGGGGTCTTTGCCACCCTTTTAGTAGTTTATTTACTCCTTCATACCCTCTTATCTGGACAAAATGACAAGGCGGAAAAAATCACTACAAACAAAAGAACAAGAGACAGTACCGAAGGCTAGGGACCTAATCAACACAGACATGGGTAATATGTCAGATCAAGAGTTCAGAATGACGATTCTGAACATTCTAGCCAGGCTCGAAAAAGGCATGGAAGATATTAGAGAAAGCCTCTCTGGAGATATTAAAGCCCTTTCTGGAGAAATTAAAGAACTAAAATCTAACCAAGTTGAAATCAAAAAAGCTATTAATGAGGTGCAATCAAAAATGGAGGCTCTCACTGCTAGGATAAATGAGGCAGAAGAAAGGATTAGTAATATAGAAGACCAAATGACAGAGAATAAGGAAGCCGAGCAAAAGAAGGACAAACAGCTACTGGACCATGAGGGGAGAATTCGAGAGATAAGTGACACCATAAGAGGAAACAACATTAGAATACTTGGGATTCCAGAAACAGAGAGGGGAGCAGAAGGTCTATTGGAGAGAATCATTGGAGAGAATTTCCCTAATATGGCAAAGGGAACAAGCATCAAAATCCAGGAGATGCAGAGAACCCCCCTCAAAGTCAACAAGAATAGGTCCACACCCCGTCACCTAATGGTAAAATTTACAAGCCATAGTGACAAAGAGAAAATCCTGAAAGCAGCCCGAGAAAAGAAGTGTGTAACATACAATGGTAAAAATATTAGATTGGCGGCAGACTTAATCACAGAGACCTGGCAGGCCAGAAAGAGCTGGCATGATATATTCAGAGCACTAAACAAGAAAAACATGCAGCCAAGAATACTCTATCCAGCTAGGCTATCATTGAAAATAGAAGGAGAGATCAAAAGCTTCCAGGACAAACAAAAACTGAAAGAATTTGCAAACACCAAACCAGCTCTACAGGAAATATTTAAAGGGGTCCTCTAAGCAAAGAGAGAGCCTAAAAGTAGTAGATCAGAAAGGTACAGAGACAATATACAGTAACAGTCACCTTACAGGCTAATAATGGCACTAAATTCATATCTCTCAATAGTTACCCTGAATGTTAATGGGCTAAATGCCCCAATCAAAAGACACAGGGTATCAGAATGGATAAAAAAACAAAACCCATCAGTATGTTGCCTACAAGAAACTCATTTTAGACGCGAAGACACCTCCAGATTTAAAGTGAGGGGGTCAAAAACAATTTACCATGCTAATGGGCATCAGAAGAAAGCTGGGGTGGCAATCCTTATATCAGATCAATTAGATTTCAAGCCAAAGACTATAATAAGAGATGAGGAAGGACACTATATCCTACTCAAAGGGTCTGTCCAACAAGAAGATCTAACAATTTTCAATATCTATGCCCCTAACGTGGGAGCAGCCAATTATATCAACCAATTAATATCAAAATCAAAGAAACACATCAATAATAATATAATAATAGTAGGGGACGTTAACACTCCCCTCACTGAAATAGACAGATCATCCAAGCAAAAGATCAACAAGGAAATAAAGGCCTTAAATGACACACTGGACCAGATGGACATCACAGATATATTCAGAGCATTTCATCCCAAAGTAACAGAATACATATTCTTCTCTAGTGCACATGGAACCTTCTCCAGAATGGATCACATCCTGGGTCACAAATCAGGTCTCAACCGGTATCAAAAGATTAGGATCATTCCCTGCATATTTTCAGACCACAATGCTCTGAAGCTAGAACTCAATCACAAGAGGAAAGCTGGAAAGAACCCAAATACATGGAGACTAAACAGCATCCATCTAAAGAATGAATGGGTTAACCAGGAAATTAAAGACGAATTGAAAAAATTCATGGAAACAAATGATAATGGAAATACAACAGTTCAAAATCTGTGGGACACAGCAAAGGCAGTCCTGAGAGGAAATATATAGCGGTACAAGCCTTTCTCAAGAATCAAGAAAGGTCTCAAGTACACAACCTAACCCTACACGTAAAGGAGCTGGAGAAAGAACAAGAAAGAAACCCTAAACCCAGCAGGAGAAGAGAAATCATAAAGATCAGAGCAGAAATCAATGAAATAGAAACCAAAAAAACAATAGAAAAAATCAATGAAACTAGGAGCTGGTTCTTTGAAAGAATCAATAAGATTGATAAACCCCTGGCCAGACTCATCAAAAAGAAAAGAGAAAGGACCCAAATCAATAAAATCATGAATGAAAGAGGAGAGATCACAGCTAACACCAAAGAAATACAGACAATTATAAGAACATACTATGAGCAACTCTACGCCAACAAATTGGACAATCTGGAAGAAATGGATGCATTCCTAGAGACATATAAACGACCACAACTGAACCAGGAAGAAATAGAAAACCTGAACAGGCCCATAACCAGTAAGGAGATTGAAACAGTCATCAAAAATCTCCAAACAAACAAAAGCCCAGGGCCAGACGGCTTCCCAGGGGAATTCTACCAAACATTTAAAGAAGAACTAATTCCTATTATCCTGAAAATGTTCCAAAAAATAAAAATGGAAGGAAAACTTCCAAACTCATTTTATGAGGCCAGCATCACCTTGATCCCAAAACCAGACAAGGATCCCACCAAAAAAGAGAACTACAGACCAATATCCTTGATGAACACAGACGCAAAAATTCTCACCAAAATACTAGCCAATAGGATTCAACAGTACATTAAAAGGATTATTCACCACGATCAAGTGGGATTTATTCCAGGGCTGCAGGGTTGGTTCAACATCCACATATCAATCAATGTGATAGAACACATTAATGAAAGAAAGAACAAGAACCATATGATACTCTCAATAGATGCTGAAAAAGCATTTGACAAAGTACAGCATCCCTTCCTGATCAAAACTCTTCAAAGTGTAGGGATAGAGGGCACATACCTCCATATTATCAAAGCCATCTATGAAAAACCCACCGCAAATATCATTCTCAATGGAGAAAAACTGAAAGCTTTTCCATTAAGGTCCAGAACACGGCAGGGATGTCCATTATCACCACTGTTATTCAACATAGTACTAGAAGTCCTAGCCTCAGCAATCAGACAACAAAAAGAAATTAAAGGCATCCAAATTGGTAAAGAAGAAGTCAAACTATCACTCTTCGCAGATGATATGATACTATATGTGGAAAACCCAAAAGCCTCCACTCCAAAACTGCTAGAACTTGTACAGGAATTCAGTAAAGTGTCAGGATATAAAATCAATGCACAGAAATCAGTTGCATTTCTGTACACCAACAGCAAGACTGAAGAGAGAGAAATTAAGGAGTCAATCCCATTTACAATTGTACCCAAAACTATAAGATACCTAGGAATAAACCTAACCAAAGAGACTAAGAATCTATACACAGAAAATTATAAAGTACTCATGAAAGAAATTGAGGAAGACACCAAAAAATGGAAAAATGTTCCATGCTCCTGGATTGGAAGAATAAATATTGTGAAAATGTCTATGCTACCTAAAGCAATCTACACATTTAATGCAATCCCTATCAAATACCTTCCATTTTTTTCAAAGAAATGGAACAAATAATCCTAAAATTTATATGGAACCAGAAAAGACCTCGAATAGCCAACGGATTATTGAAAAAGAAAGCCAAAGTTGGTGGCATCACAATTCCGGACTTCAAGCTCTATTACAAAGCTGTCATCATCAAGACAGCATGGTACTGGCACAAAAACAGACACATAGATCAGTGGAACAGAATAGAGAGCCCAGAAATCGACCCTCAACTCTATGGTCAACTCATCTTCGACAAAGCAGGAAAGAATGTCCAATGGAAAAAAGACAGCCTCTTCAATAAATGGTGCTGGGAAAATTGGACAGCCACATGCAGAAAAATGAAATTGGACCACTTCCTTACACCACACACGAAAATAGACTCCAAATGGATGAAGGACCTCAATGTGAGAAAGGAATCCATCAAAATCCTTGAGGAGAATGCAGGCAGCAACCTCTTCGACCTCAGCCGTAGCAACATCTTCCTAGGAACAACGGCAAAGGCAAGGGAAGCAGGGGCAAAAATGAACTATTGGGATTTCATCAATATCAAAAGCTTTGCACAGCAAAGGAAACAGTTAACAAAACCAAAAGACAACTGACAGAATGGGAGAAGATATTTGCAAACGACACATCAGATAAGGGGCTAGTATCCAAAATCTATAAGGAACTTAGCAAACTCAACACCCAAAGAACAAACAATCCAATCAAGAAATGGGCAGAGGACATGAACAGACATTTCTGCAAAGAAGACATCCACATGGCCAACAGACACATGAAAAAGTGCTCCACGTCACTCGGCATCAGGGAAATACAAATCAAAACCACAATGAGATATCACCTCACACCAGTCAGAATGGCTAAAATTAACAACTCAGGAAATGACAGATGCTGGCGAGGATGTGGAGAAAGGGGAACCCTCCTCCACTGTTGGTGGGAATGCAAGCTGGTGCAACCACTCTGGAAAACAGCATGGAGGTTCCTCAAAATGTTGAAAATAGAACTACCCTATGACCCAGCAAATGCACTACTGGGTATTTACCCTAAAGATACAGACGTAGTTATCCGAAGGGGCACGTGTACCCGAATGTTTATAGCAGCAATGTCTAAAATAGCCAAACTATGGAAAGAACCTAGATTTCCATCAACAGATGAATGGATAAAGAAGAGGTGGTATATATACACAATGGAATACTATGCAGCTATCAAAAGAAATGAAATCATGCCATTTGTGACGATGTGGATGGAACTAGAGGGTATCATGCTTAGTGAAAGAAGTCAATCAGAGAAAGACAACTATCATATGATCTCCCTGATATGAGGACATGGAGAAGCAACATGGGGGGGGCAGGGGGATAGGAGAAGAATAAATGAAACAAGATGGGATTGGGAGGGAGACAAACCATAAATGACTCTTAATCTCACAAAACAAACTGGGGTTTGCTGGGGGGAGTTGGGATTGGGAGAGAGGGAGGGGGCTATGGACACTGGGGAGGGTAAGTGCTATCGTGAGTGCTGTGAAGTGTGTAAACCTGGCGATTCACAGACCTGTCCCCCTGGCGATAAAAATACATTATATGTTTATTAAAAAATTTTTTTTGAAGGGGAGGCGAACCATAAGAGACTATGGACTCTGAAAAACAACCTGAGGGTTTTGAAGGGTCAGGGGTGGGAGGTTGGGGGAACAGGTGGTGGGTAATGGGGAGGGCACGTTTTGCATGGAGCACTGAGTGTTGTGCAAAAAGAATGAATACTGTTACGCTGAAAAAAATAAATACAATGGAAAAAAAAAAAGAATGAATACTGTTACGCTGAAAAATTAAATAAAATGGGAAAAAATATATAGAAAACTCCGTGGCTCCATGAGACCGCCCACACATTCGGTGGATCAAATGGACACAAACTCCTGCCTGAGGGACATCCTTACTGTCACCTTGATCTCAGACCCCCGGGATTTGGCATCAGGATCTATAGATTGGGCCTGCCATGACCTAGGCCCTAACTCTAACCTTGGCATAGGTTTTCAGTCCTCTGTCCCAAAGGTCCTGCGCCACAATCTCTTCAGATAGAGAACTGAGGAACCACACCATGGGACTCTACCTAACCTACAGAAGGAAACCGTTCTCAATGGAGATTCACAAAACCCCAAGATTAAGAGAAACATGTGTGGCCAATGAGGCCACACCCATTGATGGAACCCAACACTGGACACTAACGCACATTCTGTCTCACAGCCTGAGCACTGGCCTGCAGTCAGCCACCATGTAGCTGGCCCCAGAGTCGGCAGATTGGACCTGCCATTCCCCTAGTCATTAATGCTAACCCCAGGATAGGGTTTTCTGGCATCTATACACAAAGTCCTGCTCTCAAAACCCTCCTGATGGGGACATCTGTGCCATACAACAGGACTCCACAACTACCACATAATGAAATCATACTATTTGGAGATCAGAAAATCCCCCAGAGAAGGAGAAACCTCCAAGGCCCCAGGAGGCCACACACACATTCAGCAGCCCCAGTGGACACAAAATCTAGTCTGGTTTGAATGAATGCCTGACACTCGCCCTAACTTCATATCCTGGGGAGCCCGACTCAGAATATATACATCGGGGATCCATGTCCTACACCCTAACAGTATACTCAACTTCGGTTTTCAGAATTCCATTCCTTGAGTCCTGGAATGCAATCCCTCCAGATTGGGGTCTCTGGAGCCACTCCACGGGACTTGTCCTGCCCTGCAGAAAAAAATCATGCCCTATGGAGCCCTGCAAACCCATAGATCAGGGCAAATGTGTATTCCCCATGATGTCACCCACTTTCATTCTCCACCCTGGACACTAATATGCAGCCTGAAACAACCTGAGTCCCGTCCTCCAATCAGCCACTGGGAGAGCTGGCCCCAAGGCCAAAAGATCGGACTTGCCATGCCCCTAGGCTTGAATTCTAACCCTGCTTGTGGTTTCAGACATCCATATCAAGAGCTCTCTCCTTGAATACCTCCACAGAGGGACCCCTCAACTACAAAACAGAAATATTCCTGGTTGCCAAAAGGAAACCTTGCTCTTGCATCTGTGTAAACCTTCAAGATTGGAAGAAACCTGTGTTGACCTGAGACCACGGCCACTCTTGCCAGTTGCTCTGAACACAATCACCCATTATGACCCTTAGCCTGAGACACATTTTCAACAGAGCCATATGGGTAGCTCATTCCAGATCCAGGCTCAAGATGCCACTCACTTTCATTCTCCACCCTGAACACTAATATGCAGTCTGACACAACTTGAATCCGGCCCTCTAATCAGCCACTGGGATAGATGGCCCCAGAGCCAGCAGTTTGGACCTGTCATACCCCTAGGCCCTAATCCTTGCCCTAGGTTGGCATTTCAGGCATCCATACCCAGAGTCCTCTTCTCGAATCTCACCACGTGGGAGAACCCTGAAAAACAGAACAGAAATTCTCCTGCCCCCCCGGAAGGAATCCTTGCTTATTGCAGCTATGTATAACCCTCAGAGATGGATGAAAGCTGCATTGTCCCTGAGATCACGCCCAGTTTTACAACTGGCCAGGACAGAAAAACCCATTGTGATCCTTAGCCTGAGCCCCATTTTCAACACAGCCTCATGGGTAGCTCTTCGCAATCCAGGATATAAGGCCTGCCATACCACTAGGATCTAACCCTAAATATAGGTTGGCTCTTCAGGTAGCCATACCCGGGAAACCTCTCTCAAATCCCTCCTTATGGGGGATCCATGAGGCATAAAACTGGAGCCAAGGGCGCCTGGGTGGCTCAGTGGTTTAAGCCGCTGCTTCGGCTCAGGTCATGATCTCAGGGTCCTGGGATCGAGTCCCGCATTGGGCTCTCTGCTCGGCAGGGAGCCTGCTTCCCTCTCACTCTCTCTGCCTACCTCTCTGCCTACCTGTGATCTCTTTCTGTCAAATAAATAAATAAAAAATCTTAAAAAAAATAAAAAAACTGGAGCCAACTTTCCCCCAGAATAGGCCAAACTATTTGGAACTGCACAAAAACCCCAGAGTAGGATCAAACTCCATGGCCCCCTGAGGCCACCCCACATTTGGCAGATGGCCTGGGCGCAAAATCCAGCCCTAATGACCTCCTGACACTCACCTTAACCTGAGATCCCTGGGAGCTCGCCCAACATCTGAAGATTAGGCCTGCCATGCCCTAAGCTCTAACCCTAACCCTAGCTTCGGTTTTCAGACTTCTGTTCCAAGAGCCCTGGCCCACAAGCACTCCAGAGAGATAACTCCAGAACCACACCATGGGACTCTGTCTACTCTCTAGAAGGAAACCGTGCTCATTGGAGCTGCAGAAAGCACCAAGATTTGGAGAAACCCGCAAGACTTCCGAGGTCACACTCACTTACAAACACGACACTGGACCCTAATGCACATTCTTTCCCACAGCGTCAGCCCTGTCCTCCAATCAACCACCTACATAGCCTACCCCAGAGTCAGCAGATCATTATGCCTTGCCCCTTGTCCCTAATTCTAACTCTAGGATGGGTTTTTAGGCATCCATACCCAGAGCCCTGCTCTATCCCTCTGTATGGGGAACATTGAGCCATACAATAGGACTCCACCTCTCACCGAGAATAAAATCGTACCATTTGGGGCTGTGCAAAACCCCCAGCAGGAGATAACTCTATGGCCCCAGGAGGACACCCACATATTCTGCAGCTCTAGTGGAAACAGATTCTAGTCTGGTCTGAGCGAATGCCTGACATTCACTCTACCAGAATCTGGAAACTTCCAGAAATCTTCCAGAAACTGGAGAGCTCAACTCAGGATCTGCAAAGAGATGACCCGGCATACCCTAACCATAAACTGAACTTGGGTTGTCTGAATTCCATCCCTTGAGATCTGGAATGCAAGCTCTCCAGATTAGGGAATCTGGAGCCACACAGCAGGACTCTCCCTGCCTTCCAGAAGGAAACCTTGCTCTACGGAGCTGCACAAAACCCCTATATCAGGGGAAACCTGCACAGCCCCTGATGCCACCCCAATATTGTACTCCACCCTGGACACTAATATGCAATCTGACACAACCTGAGTCCCATCTTCCAATCAGGCACTGGGACAGCTGGCATAGTGCCAACAGATCGTATCTGCCATGCCCTAGGCCTTAATCCAAACCCTTGGTTTAGGTTTCAGGCATCCATACCCAGAGCCCTCCACTGAAATCACTCCATACGGGGGACACGTGAGCCACAAAACAAAACTGCTCCTGCCCCTCAGAAGGAAACCTTGCCTTTTTGAGCTATGTAAAATCCCCAGAGTTGGAAGAAACCTGAGTAGCCCTGAGGCCATGCCCAGTTTTGCAGGCCGCCCTGGATGCAAACACCCATTGTGATCCTTAGTCTGAGCCCCATTTTCAACACAGCACTAAAATAGCTCACCCCAGGATATAAGGACTGCCATGCCACTAGGACCTAATCCTTATGGTAGTGTGGGTTTTCAAGCAGCCATAACTGGAACCCTACTCTCATATCCCTCCATATGTGGGACCTCTGAGCCATAAAACTGGACACCACCTATCCCTCAGAAGAGACCAAAGTATTGGGAACTGCACAAAAAGCTCAGAGCAGGGCAAAACTCCATAGACCCATGAGGCCACCCCCACATTAGGCAGATGGCATAGACACAAACTCCAGCCTGAGCGACCTCCTGACACTCACCTTCACCCCAGATCCCCAGGAATGTACATCAGCGTCTGAAGACTGGGCCTGCCATGCCCTATGACCTAACCCTAAGTTTGCTTTGGTTGTCAGACTTCCGTCCCAAGAGGCCTGGCCCACAGGCCCTCCAGATAGAGTACTCTGGAGCCATACCTTGGGTCTCTGCCTACCCTCCAGAAGGAAACCATGCTCACTGGAGCTGCACAGAAACCCCAGATTAGGAGAAACCTGCATGACAAATGAGGCCTCTATGATTTTCAGAACTCGACCAGGGCACTAATACACATTCTGTCCCTCAGACCGACCTCCAGTCAGCCACCCACGTAGCTGGCTGTGGTGTCAGCACATCAGACCTCCCATGCCCCTAGTCCATAATACTAAACCAAGGCTGGGTTTTCAGGAATCCATTCCCAACACCCTGCTCTCAAATCCCTCCATATGGGGGCCTCTGATTCATACAGCAGGTCTCCCCTTCTCCCCCAGAATGAAACCATACTATTTGGACCTCTACAAAACTCCCAGTTTAGGAGAAAACTGCACGGCCAACAAGGCCTCCCTGATTTACAGAACCTGACCCAGGACACTAATATACATTTCATTCTTCAACCTGAGCCTCAACTTCCAATCAGCCACCCATGTAGCTGGCTCCAGAGTCAGCAGATCAGATCTTCCATGCCCCTAGTCCATAATGCTAACCCTATGTTGGGTTTTCAGACATCCATACCCAGAGCCCTGGTCTCTAATACTTCCATATGGGGACCCATGTGCCATGCAACAGGACTCCATGTCTTCCCCACAGTGAAACCATACTTTTGGTAGCTGCACAACAGCCCCAGCAGGAGAAAATTCCAAACCCAGGAGGCCATCCACATATTTGGCAGCCCGGGTGGACGCAAAATCTTGTAAGGTTTCAGTGAATGCCTGGATTCACCCTAACTTCAGAATCTGGGAGCTCACCCTAGAATCTGGAGATTGGTGATCCATGCCCTACACCCTAACCATACACTGAGATTTGGTTTTCAGAATTCCATTCCTTGAGTCCTGGAGTGCAATCCCTCCAAACTGGGGACTCTGGATCCTCCCCACACTATTCTCCATGCCCTCCAGAAGGAAACCATGTGTTATGGAGCTGTGCAAAACCCCTGGATCAGGGGAAACATGCACGGCCTGCTATGCCACCCCACTTTCATAATCTACCCTTGACAATATTATGCAGTCTGATACAACTTGAGTCCTGTCCTCCAAAAAGCCACTGGGATAGCTGGACGCAGAGCCAGCAGTTCAGAGCTGCCATGCCCATAGACCCTAATCCTAAACCTAGGTTGGCATTTCAGGCATCCATACCCAGAGCCCTCCACTCGAATCCCTCCATACGGGGGGCCCCTGAGCCACAAAACAGAACTCCTACTGCTGTAAACTCCTCAGAGTTGGAAGAAAACTGTGAAGGCCCTGAGGCTACAGCCACTTTTCAGGCTGCCCTCGACACAAAACACCCATTGTGATCCTTTGCCTGAGCCCAATTTTAAGCACAGTCCCATGTGTATCTCACCCCAGAGCCAGGATATAAGGACTGCCATGCCACTAGGACCTAATCCTTATTGTAGGTTGGGTTTTCAAGCATCCAACCCATAACACTGCTCTCAAATCCCTCCATATGAGGGACCCCTGGGATATAAAACAGGACACAACCCATCCCCAAGAATAGACCAAACTCTTTGTAACTTTGCAAAAAGCCCAGAGAGGGACAAAACCCCGTGGCCCCATGAGGCCACACCCACATTTTGCGGATCACATGGACATAAACTGGAGCCTGATCGACCTCCTGACACATGCCTTAACCTGAAATCCATGGGAGCTCTCCTCAGCGTCTGTAGATGGGGCCTGCCATGCCCTAGCCCCTATCCCTAACCCTGGTATGGCTCTTTAGATTTCCATCCCTAGAGTCCTGGCTCACAAGCCCTCCAGATAGAGAACTCCAGAGCCATAACATGGGACTCTGCCTACCTCCAGAAGGATGCCATGCTCAATGGAGCTGCACAAAACGCCCAGACTTGGAGAAATCTGCATGGCCAAAAGGCCACAACCTTTGATGGAACCCGACCCTGGATTGTAAAACGCATTCTGTCCCTCAGCCTTAGCCCTGACCTCCAGTCAGCCACCCACGTAGCTGGCCCCAGAGTTGGAAGATTGGCCTGCCATGCCCCTAGAGCCTAATACTAACCCTAGGTTGGGTTTTCAGGCATCCATACCCACAGCCCTGCACTCAATTCCTTCCATATGGGGATCCCTGACATACAACAAGACTCCACCTCTCCCTGAGAATGAAACCATGCTCTTTGAAGCTGTGCAAAACCCCCAGAGCAGCAGAAAACTCCATGGATCCAGGAGGCCACCCACACATTAGACAGCCCTAGTGGAACCAAATTCTAGTCTGGTCTGAGTGAATGCCTGACACTTGCCCTACCTTCCGAGTCTGGGAAGCTTGCCTCACAATCTGTATATCATGGATTCATGCCTAGACTCTAACCGTACACCAAGAATGGATTTTTAGAATTTCATTCCTTGAGTCCTGGAGTGCAAGGACTCCAGATTGGGGACTCCAAGGCCACACCACAGGTCTCTCTATGCTCTCCAGAAGGAAACCATGCCCTATGGAGCTGCACAAAACCCCTAGAACGGGGGAAACATGAACTGCCCGTGATGCCATCCCAGTTTTGTACACTACCATGGACACTGATATGAATTCTGACACAATCTGTGTCCCGTACTCTAATCAGCCACCGGGACAGCTGGCCCCAGAACCAGCCAACCAGCCCTGTCATGCCACTAGGCCCTAGTCCTAACCCTAGGTTGGGTTTTCAGGCATCCACAACCAGCACCCTCCTCTTGAATCCCTCCATACGGGGGACCCCTGAGTAACAAAAAGAACTCCTCCTGTCCCCCAGAAAAAAAACTGTGCTTTTTGGAGCTATGTAAAACCCTCAGAGTTAGAAGAAACCTATGTAGGCCCTGAGGCCACGACCACTTTTTCAGGCTGCCCTGGGCACAAACACCCATTGCGACCCTTAGCCTGAGCCCCATTTTCAAAAAAAGGCCAATGGGTACCTCACCCCAGAGCGAGGTTATAAGGACTGACATGCCACTAGGACATAAACCTTATTGTAGCTCATGTTTTCAGGCATCTATACGTGGAACTCTGCTCTCGACTCCCTCCATGTGGGGGACCCCTGAGCGATAAAACTGGACACCTATCCCCAGAATAAACCAAACTGTTTGGAACTGCTCACAAGCCCCAGAGCGGGAGAAACCTCCAAGGCCGCATGAGGCCACCCCATATTCGGTGGATGGCATGGACACAAACTCCAGCCTTAGCGACCTCCTGACCCTCGCCTTAACTTTGATTCTCAGAGAGCTGTTCTCAGTGTCTGTACATTGATCCTGCCATGACATAGGCCCAAACCCAAGACCTAGATTGGGTTTTCAGACTTATGTCCTCAGAGTCCTTGTCCACAAGCAAGAGTTGGCAAATTGGACCTGATATGCCCCTACACCTTATCTCTAATACTATGTTTTATTTTTAGGCATCCATCCCCAGAGCCCTGCTCATGAATTGCTCCAAATGGGGTACCCTAGAGCCAAACAAGAAGACTCCACTCATCTCCCAGAATGAAACATTGCTATTTGGCATTGCACAGAACCCCCAATGCAGGATAAACCTCTATGTCCACAGGAGGCCACCTCAACTTATGGTAACCCTAGTGGTTACAAATTTTAGTTTGAGGGACTACCTGACATTTTCCCTAAGCTCAGATCCTGAGGAGCTCAACTCAGCATCTGCAGATTGAACCTGCCATGCCCTAGGATGTTTCCCAAACCCTAGCGTGGGTGTTCAGACTTTCCCCAGAGTCCTGGCTCACAAGCCTTCCAGACTGGGGACTCAGGAGCTGTACCACAGGACTCTCGCTGCCCTCCAGAATGAAGCTGTGCCCTATGGCGCTGTACAAAACCCCCAGATTAGGAGAAACATGCATGCTCTCTGAAGCCATCCCCATTTAGGAAGCCCCCCTGGACACTAATACACATTCTGTCACTCGTCTTGAGACAGGACCTCTACTCTGCCACACACGTAGCTAGCCCAAGAGCCAGCAGAACACACCTACACTGCGCCAGTCCCTAATTCTAACCCTAGCTGTGTTTTCAGATATCTGTCCCTAGTGGTCTACTTTAAATCCCTCCATATGGGAGATCCGTGAACCAGAAAACAGGACTTCTGCCTTCCTAAAGGAATCCCTGTGGTTTGGAGCTGTGTAACATTCTCAGGGTAAGAGACATCTGCATGGCCCAGGCCACCCCCAATTTCGGAGGACTCACTGGACACAAGCCAATTTGTGGACCTCAGCCTGAGCTGCATTTACAACTCAGTCCCCAAAGTAGCTCCCCCCAGAGACAGCTGATCAGGCATGCCATGCCCTTGGCCCTAATCCTAACCTAGATTGGGTTTTCAGGAATTCATATCCAGAGACTTGGCTCAAATCCCTCTATATGGGTGATCCCTGAGCCACAATACAGGACTCCTCCTACCCTGCAGAATAAAACCTTTCTAATTGGAGCTGTGCAAAATCACCATGGCTGTAGTAACCTCCATGGGCACAAGACCAACCCCATATTTGGAAGAAATCATGGACACAAAGTCCAGCTTGAATAAATACCTGACACTCAGCCTAAATTCACAATCCACGGAGTCTTCCTCAGAGTCTGCAGGTCGAGCCAACCATGCCCTAGGCTTTAACCCGAATTCTATCTTGGGTTCTCCGACTTCTGTCCCAAGAGTCCTGGCCCACAAGTACTCCATATAGAGAACTCAGGAACCACAAAATATGTCTCGGCCTGCCCCCCCAAAAGGAAACTCTGCCCTATGGAGCTGCACAAAACCGCATGTTTATGGAAACGTGCATGGCCCCTGATGCCACCCCAACTTGGTATGCCACCGTGGACACTAATTCGCAGTATGACAACCTGAGTCCCATTCTCCAGTCAGCCACAAGGACAGCTGGCCCCAGAGCCAGCAGATGGGACCTGCCATGCCCCTAGGCCCAAATCATAACCCTAGGTTGAGTTGTCAGTTACCCATACCCAGAAGCCTGTTCATGAATCCCTCCTTATGTTGGACACCTGAGTCAGAGAACTGGACTCCTCCTGTGCCATAAAATAAATCTTGCTAATTGGATCTGCACAAAACTAGCAGGGCGGTAGTTACCTCCATGGCCACATGAGGCTTCTCCCATAATTGGCAGAATGCATGGACACAAAGTTAAGCCTGAGCCAACGTCTGGCACACTCTCTAAATTTACATCCCAGGGAGCATGCTTCAGCATCTGTAGATATGTTCAGCCATTCCCTAGGCCCTAATCCTAACACTAGCTTGGGTTTTTAGATTTCTGTCCCAAGAGTCCTGGCCCATAAGCCCTCCATATAGAGACCTCTGGAAGAAAGTACAGTACTCTGCCTGCCCATCAGCAGAAATGGTGTTCTGGGGAGCTGCAAACATCCACAGATTATGAGAATACTACACGGCCAAGGAGGACACCCCCAATTTCGGAACCTGAGTCAGGACACTAATACACAGTCTGCCCCTCAGCCTGAGCCCTGACCTCCAGCCAGCCATCCACGTATCTGGCCCCAGAGTCAGCCGATCAGACCTGACCTGACTTGACCCTAGTCCCTAACCCAAACCTTAGGTTGGGTTTTCAGGAATCCATACCCAGTCCCTGCTCTCGTATCCCCCCATATGGGAGATCCCTGAGCCATAAAACAGGATACCACCTATACCCCAGAATAAGCCAAACTATTTGGAACTGTGAAAAAAATCCCAGAGCTTTTGAAAACTCTATGAACCCATGAGGCTACCCCCAAAATCGATGGTTCTCATGGACACACGCTACAGCTTGAGTGACCCCCTCATACTTGACTTAAACTCAGATCCTGGGGAGCTTGCCTCAGTATCCGTAGATTGGGCCTACCATGCCCTAGGCCCTAAGCCTAGCCTTAGCTTAGGATTTCATACTTTTATCCTCAGAGTCCTGGTCCATAAGCTCTCCAGATAGAGAACACTGGAGTCACAACACAGGACTTTGCCTGCCCTCCAGAAGGAAAATGTGCCCTGTGGAGCTGCAAGAAATCCCCAGATTAAGAGACAGCTTCAAGAGACCCCAAGCCACTTCCATTTATGAAAGTCAGCACTGGAAACTAATACAATTCTGTCCCTCAACCTGAGTCCTACCTCCAGACAGACACCCACGTAGCTGGCACAAAGGCAGCAGATTGATGTGCCATGCCCCTAGGACCTTATCCTAACCCTAGGTTAGTTTTTCAAGCATACATACTGAGCCCTGCTCTTGTAATGCCTAATGGAACCTCCTACCAAATGCCCTGAGGCGTTGGAGGTGAGGTTGGCGGCAATGTTTGCAGCGTGTCAAAAGCCATTCCCCTGGGTATTCTGGAAGCCAGAGCCCCATAGTGTTGGCAGACAGCAAGAGTACAACTTTCTGTATCAGATTTCTCTAGCCAAGTAACTCTGGTAGTGGACTACACTAGAATGTGGGAGCCTGGTTGCAGTGTTCCAAATTCAATTGGGGTCTGCAGTCAAGGAAGTGACTAAACTGCCAGAGATCACCTAACCAGTTCCACCCTGGATTATCACCTATACAAACAGTGCTCAGGGCTGATGTCTGCCCATCTCCTTTCTGCATGCAAGGCCACATATGTACACAGTAATACCAACACACACACATCTCCACAGGCCCCCAAGGAAGGGCTGAGTGCAGCCAGGGCCCACCTGGCTTCAGACACAAATCTCCACTCTTACCTGTTTGTGAACCTGGATAAGCCATTATGCCTGTCTGGGGTGGTCTGCATCTTGTATGTACAACACAGATGATTGTAGCATGGACTTCCTCCATATGTCCACAGGCATGTGTGGAATAATATCTGTGATATTGGGGGAATGGTGTCACATGTAGGAAATAACTTCAAGCACATTTTCCTCCTCTTCTCAATTTTTCCAAGTCTGCTACTCAACAGACCCCACCCTACAGTCCCTAATGGTGTGTGTAAGTGTGTGTGTGTGTGTGTGAGAGAGAGAGACAGAGAGAGAGAGAGCGAGAGAGAGAGAGAGAGCGAGCATACACAGTCGCTCCTGTGGGCACACATCTATCTGTTCATCAATTCTTATATTCTGGCATCTGAGAATGTGCCAGGCCCATCTACAGAGGGATGGGCCATACTTTACCAAGACCTTAGGCTTTCGAATTTTCAAAGGAAACCCTAAAAAAGGGATTAGAGCTTTGGCACTTGATGGTCAGAATCCACCCGTACCATTAAAGACTTCATATACTGTGCTGAGACCTATTAAATCCTTTCTAATGAGTGATTTTGAAAGGGGTCCACACAGTGGGTGGCCATGACCGGGGTTCCCCCTCAGCCAAGAACTTCCTGGAACGCCTCCTGTCTATGATATCAATGCTCTCTCTCATCCTGAAACCATCTCCATGTCTCCAGGTCCTACCTTTACACAACTTTTTCAGAGCCCTGCAGTGAGTCCTAGGTGCATCCAGGGCCCCAACTTTGAGGACACTCATAAAGAGCTGGGTTCATGCCTTGTTCAGCCATCTTAACAGTCTGAGATTCTTGGCAAGGCACTAACCATGCAGCGGTCTTCACCTTCTCTTCCCAGTAGTTCCCTGAAATCTCATATCCTGTTTAATCATCTTTGTGTAACCATGTCCCTTAGAGAGTGGTTTGGACTGAATGATTCTTCCCATTCCACAGAACATGGCCACATGACCCAAAAGCTCCATCTGAGATTTATCTCTAAAAGCTCATTGCCCATCCCTGTGCTGCCTCTGACCCGTGTTCTCTCTCATATCCTCACCCTGGAGTACAAGACCCTATGCTGAACCTTATTGTACACACATGGGCCCAGAACTTAGCAAGGAGGACCAACAACAGTCAGAAGAACTCAGGCCTTTTGAGATGGATTGAATCCTGCCAACTCACCTACGTGAAATCAGATTCTCAGTGAAGCAGGCCCTGAATTAATGTTATCAACAGCCCCAAAGTACTGTGGGTCTCTGGCAGGAGCCCCTAGGTAAGTACTCCTGGATTCCTGTACTTAAAGACTCCTCAGAGAATGGGAGATAGTGTTTGTTGGTTAAGACACTGAGTGTGGGAAAATGTGGTCACACAGCACTAGGAGCAGGACACTGATAGTGTCCACCTGCCCCAGGCCATGGTCTTCCTCTCTTTCCTCTGCCCCCCTTCAGCATCCTCATTTCTAGCACCCTGGCCTCCTTTATAACCCACACTCTGGGAACGCCATATTCTGCTCTGGTTTCACCCAGGCACAGTCCTCATATAGAGTCTCATAGCTCCTTTAAAAAAAATAAATTGCGTTTCAGTGTTCCAGAATTCTTTGCATATGCACCACACCCATCCTCCATGTAATCCGTGCCCTCCATAATACCCACCACTTGTCTCACCGAACGCCCCACTCCTGCTGCTCCAAAGCCCTCAGATTGTTTTTCAGAGTCCACAGTCTCTCATGGTTCAACCCCCCTCCATTTTCCCCCAATTACCTTCTCCTCTCCATCTCCCCATATCCTCCGTGTTATTCCTTTCACTCCACAAATAAGTGAAACCATATGACATTTGACTATCTATGCTTGACTTATTTCACTCAGCATAGTCTCTTCCATTTCCTTCCATGTTGATATAAAAGTTGGGTATTCATCCTTTCTGGTGGAGGCATAATACTCCATAGTGTATATGGACCATATCTTCCTTTTCCATTCGTCCATTGAAGGGCATTTTGGCTCTTTCCACAGTTTGGCGACTGTGGCCATTGCTGCTATGAACACTGGGTACATGTGGTCCTTCATTTCACTACATCTGTATCTTTGGAGTAAATACCCAGTAGTACAATTGCAGGGTCATAAGGAAGCTCTATTTGACATTGTTTTAAATTTGACTCATCCCTGAAAATTTTTTGGAACAGTGTCAAGTTGCAAAATTAAAAAATATATTTATCTATATCTATATCCATCTACATACATATATATCTATATATATATCTATATCTATCTATCTATCTATCTATATATATATATATATAAAATTTATTTATTTGGCAGAGAGATATTTACATAGAGTGAATAGGAGCAGGTGTGGGAGCGGGAGAAGCAGGTTTCCTACTGAGCAGGGAGCCCAATGTGGGGCTTGATCCCAGAACCCTGGATCATGACCTGAGACAAACGCAGACACTTAATGACTGAGCCACTCAGATGTCCCTTATAATATTTTAAAGTGATATTATTCAGGTATGTGTTATGAAGTGAGTGAACTCCGTATGCTCTGAAAGAGGATATTTAATATTTCATTTTGACTAACCTCTGAGAACCAACTCAAATCACTCTGGGTTCTCAGTGTCTTGTCTCCTAGAACCTCCGTGGTAAAAGGGCAATATGGAAAAAAAGCTATAATGGAAAGTCTTGTCACAAATATTCTACTACTGTCCTTGTAAATACACTACTTTCCTGCTGAATGAAATCTGAAGTAACTTTCAGTAGAACAGAAATCTAGGAAGTTTATTTTCATAAAGGTGATAAATGAGGTAATCTCTCTCAATAGGAGAATGTAGGTCATGGATATTTTGCTTTACATCTCATAAAAATATAAAATAGCATCATGATTATGTTTTAAATAAAATGTATTTTTTCAGTCTTCATATTTTTAAGATTCCTAAGTAAATAAATGATTATTTTTTAAATTAAATTTATTTTTTCTGAGTTCCAAGTTTAATTATTTATGCACGATACGCAGTGCTCCATGCAATATATGCCCTCCTTAATACCCACCACCAGGGTCACCTATCCCCCATCCCTGACCCTCCAAAACCCTGAGTTTGTTTCTCAGATCCACAGTCTCTCATGCTTCATTTCCTCTTACAATTTCTCCCAATTAACTTTTCTTTTCCTTCTTCTAATGTCCTCCATGTTATTTCCTATGCACCACAAGTAAGTGAAACTATATAATAATTGACTCCTCTGCTTGACTTATTTCCCTCACATAATCTCCTTCAGTCCTCCATATTGATAGAAAAGTTATGTATTCTTCCCTTCTGATGGATGCATAATATTCCATTGTATATATGGACCATACCTTCTATATCCATTGTCTGTTGAAGGGCTTCTTGGCTCCTTCCACAGTTTGGTGACTGTGGCCATGCTCCTATGAACATTGGTGTACAGATGGTCCTTCTGTTCCCTACATCTGTATCTTTGGGGTAAATACCCTGCAGTGCAATTGTAGGGTCATAAGGAAGGTCTGTTTTTAATTTCTTTTTTTTTAAGATTTTATTTATTTATTTGACAGAGAGAGAGATCACAAGTAGGCAGAGAGGCAGGCAGAGAGAGAGGAGGAAGCAGGCTCCCCGCGGAGCAGAGAGCCCGATGCGGGGCTCGATCCCAGGACCCTGAGATCATGACCTGAGCCGAAGGCAGCAGCTTAATCCACTGAGCCACCCAGGCGCCCCTGTTTTTAATTTCTTAAGGAATATCCACACTGTTTTCCAAGGCGGCTGCACCAACTTGCATAAAAGGATTCCCCTGTCTCCACATCTTCTCCAACAGATGTTCTTTCTTGACTTATTAATTTTAGCAATTCTAACTGGTGTGAGGTGGTATCTCAATGTGGTTTTGATTTGATTCTCCCTGATAGCTAGTGATGATGAACATTTTTTCATGTGTCTGATAGCAATTTGTATGTCTTCATTGGAGAAGTGTCTGTTCATGTCTTCTGCCCATTTTTTTGAGATGATTATATGTTTTGTGTGTGTTGAGCTTGAGAAGTTCTTTATAGATCCTGGATATCAGCCCTTTGTCTGTAGTATCATTTGTGAATATCTTCTCCCATTCTGTGGGTTGCCTCTTTGTTTTGTTGACTGTTTCCTTGGCTGTGCAGAAGATTTTGATCTTGATGAAGTTCCAAAAGTTCAATTATGCTTTTGTTTCCTTTGACCTTGGAGACATATCTTGAAAGATGTTGCTGTGGCTGATGTCAAAGAGGTTACTGTCTATGTTCCCTGCCAAGATTCTGATGGATTGCTGCCTCACGTTGAGGTCTTTTATCCATTTCGAGTTTATCTTCATATGTGGTGTACGAGAATGATTGACTTTCATTTTTGTACACATAGCTGTCCAATTTTTCAAGCACCATTTTTTGAAGAGACTGTCTTTTTTTCCACTGTATATTTTTCTAGTGTTGTTGCGGATTATTTGACCATAGAGTTTTGGGTCCATATCTGGGCTCTCTCCTCTCTTCCACTTGTCTATTTGTATGTTTTGAGGGCAGTACCATGCCGTCTTGGTGATCACAGCATTGTAACAAAACATGAAATCAGACAACGTGATGCCCATGGTTTTGTTTTTCTTTTTGAAAAAAATTCCTTAGCAATTTCTGGTCTTTTCTGGTTCTATACAAATTTTAGAATTGTTTGTTCTAGCACTTTGTAGATGGTAGTGGAATTTTGACCTGGAAGGAATTGAAGTGTACATTACTCTGTGCAGTAAAGACATTTCAGTGATGTTTATTTTTCTGATCCATGAGCATGGGATGCTTTTACACCTTTTTGAGTCTTTTTCAATTTCTTTCATGAGTGTTCTTAAAGTCCTTAAGTACAGATCCTGTATCTCTTTTGTTAGGTTTATTCCAAGGGCTTTTGTGGTTCTTGGTGCTATGGTAAATAGAATCAATTCTCTAATTTCCCTTTTTTTATTTTCATGGATAGTGTATAAGAAAGCATCTGATTTCTGTACATTGATTTTGTATCCTGCCACATTAATGATTGTTATATGAGTTCTAGAATTTTGGGGGTAGAGTCTTTTGGGTTTTCCTTATAGAGTATCATGTCTGTGAATAGAGAGTTTGACTTCTTCTTCCCCAAACTGAGTACATTTAATTTCCTATTGTTTTCTGATTACTGTTTCTAGGACCTCTAATACTATGTTGGAGAAGAGTGCCAAGACTGGGTATCCTTCTCGTGTTCCTGATTTCAAAGGGAAGACTGTTCAATTTTCCCCTAGAGAATCATATTTACTGTGGGCTTTTCATTGATAGATTGATGAATTTGAGGAATATTCCCTCTATTCCTTTAATTTGAAGTGTTTTAATCATGAATCAATGTTATATATTTATAAATGATTTTTCTGCATCAATTGAGAGTACCATGTGGTTCTCTCTTCTCTTATTTTTTTTTCACATTGATTGATTTGTGAATATTGAACCCCTCTTGCCTACCAGAGATCAATCCTACCAGGTTATGGAAGATAATCTTTTTAATGTACAGTTGGATCCTGTTAGCTAGGATCTTGTTGAGATCTTGGTGTCCATATTCATCAGGGATATTGGTCTAAAATTCTTCTTTTTGAAGAGATGTTTTCCCGGTTTGAGGACCAGGGTAATTCTGGCTTCACAGAAAGAGACTGGAAGTTTTCATTTACTTTCTATTTATCTCTTTTTCTATTTATTTTCCTTCTGTTTTCTATTTATCTAAAGAACCACATAATCATTGGCAAGGGGACATCACTAAAGCTCCTACAAATCATTGGCAAGGGGACATCACTAAAGCTCCTACAAATGCAAGTATGGCAATTTTTTAACTCAGGATGACTGTACCTCTCCAAAGGCCAGTCCTACAGGTAATGGCCAGACGTCAAGACAAATATTATTAGTAATACTTGGAACCTGTGCCTTCTCTTGAGGGAAGCCTTGTGCTGCTTGGGCCTCAGGAGTTTACAGTATACTCAGTGATACGTCAATAAACCTGTGGAGAAATGTCTTCACCACTGAAAAACTTGTTCACAGGGTTGAAAATGAACAAAAACCATACTCAAGAATCTCTGTTATGGGAGGAGTCAAGATGACGGAGAAGTAGCAGGCTGAGACTACATCAGGTAGCAGGAGATCAGCTTGATAGCTTATCTAAACATTCCAAACACCTACAAATCCAATGGGAGATCGAAGAGAACAAGAACAGCAATTCTAGAAACAGAAAATCAACCACTTTCTGAAAGGTAGGACTGGCGGAAAAGTGAATCTAAAATGACGGAAAGATAAACCGCGGGGGAGGGGCCAGATCCCGGCAAGTGCTGGAGAAACGGAGCACAAAATCAGGACATTTAAAAGTCTGTTCCACTGAGGGACATTGCTCCAGAGTCTAAACCGGGGTGAAGCCCATGCGGGGTCAACGTGACCCCAGGTCCCACAGGGTCACAGAAGAATCGGGGATGTTGGAGTGTCGCAGAGCTCACAGGTGTTAGAATGGAGAAGCTGGCTAAAGGGACAGAGCCGAGGACTGAACTCACAGCTCGGGGTTACCTTGAACTGGTCGCGGGCTGTGTGAGCTCAGAGTGCTGCTGGAGGCTGGGGATACGGGAGTCATTGGGTGCTCTCCTCTGGGGGCGCACTGAGGAGTGGGGCCCCAGGCTCTAGACTCCTCCGGAACTCTACAGAAAGCGTTCAGGGAACAGAAGCTCTCAAAAGGGAACCTGAGCGGATTACTTAGTCCGGCCCCCGGTAAGTGCAGTGCAATTCGGCCTCTGGCAAAGCACTTGAGAGTCACTACAACAGGCCCCTCACCCAGAAGATCAACAAAATATCCAGCCAGGATGAAGTTCATCTATCAAGAAAAGCAGGTTCAATACCTAAGACAGAAGCAGAATTCCAGAGGAGGAGAAAGCAAAGCACGGAACTCATGGCTTTCTCCCCATGATTCTTTAGTCTTGGAGTTAATTCAATTTATTTTTTCATTTTTTTCTTTCTTTTTTCTTCTTCTGCTAATTTTTTTAAAACTTTTATCCTTTTCTTTTTAAAAGTTTTTTCAATAGTTTATCTAAAATATATTTTTTTCTTTCTTTTTTATATTTTTTCTTTATTTGTTTTATTTTTAAATTTTTTTCTTTTTTTTTTCCTGAACCTCTTTGTGTCCCCTTTCTTCCCCCCCCGACAATTTGGGGTCTCTTTTGATTTGTTTACAGCGCATTTTTCTGGGGTTTTGCCATTCTTTTACTATTTTATTTGATCCTTCATAGCTGCTTATCTGGACAAAATGACAAGGCAGAATAAATCACCACAAACAAAAGAACAAGAGGCAGGACCAAAGGCTAGGGATCTAATCAACACAGACTTTGGTAATATGTCAGATCAAGAGTTCAGAATGACGATTCTGAACGTTCTAGCCGGGCTCGAAAAAGGCATGGAAGATATCAGAGAAACCCTCTCCGGAGAAATTAAAGAACTAAAGTCTAATGAAGTTGAAATCAAAAAAAGCTATTAATGAGGTGCAACAAAAAATGGAGGCTCTCACTGCTAGGATAAATGAGGCAAAAGAAAGAATTAGTGATATAGAAGTCCAAATGACAGAGAATAAAGAAGCTGAGCAAAAGAGGGACAAACAGCTACTGGACCACGAGGGGAGAATTCGAGAGATAAGTGACACCATAACACGAAACGACATTAGAATAATTGGGATTCCAGAAGAAGAAGACAGAGAGAAGGGAGCAGAAGGTCTATTGGAGAGAATTATTGGAGAGAATTCTCCTAATATGGCAAAGGCAACAAGCATCAAAATCCAGGAGGTACAGGGAACCCCCCTCAAATTCAACAAGAATAGGCCCACACCCCGTCACCTAATAGTAAAATTTACAAGTCTTAGTGACAAAGAGAAAATGCTGAAAACAGCCCGGGAAAAGAAGTCTGTAACATACAATGGTCAAAATATTAGATTGGCAGCAGACTTATCCACAGAGACCTGGCAGGCCAGAGAGAGCTGACATTATATATTCAGAGCACTAAACAAGAAAAACATGCAGCCAAGAATACCATATCCAGCTAGGCTATCATTGAAAATAGGAGAGATAAAAAGCTCCCAGGACAAACAAAAACTGAAAGAATTCGCAAACACCAAACCAGCTCTACAGGAAATATTGAAAGGGGTCCTCTAAGCAAAGAGAGAGCCTAAAAGTAGTAGATCAGAAAGGTACAGAGACAATATGCGGTAAAGTCACCTTACAGGCTAATAATGGCACTAAATTCATATCTCTCAATAGTTACCCTGAATGTTAATGGGCTAAATGCCCCAATCAAAAGACACAGGGTATCAGAATGAATAAAAAAACAAAACCCATAAGTATGTTGCCTACAAGAAACTCATTTTAGACGCGAAGACACCTCCAGATTTAAAGTGAGGGGGTGGAAAACAATTTACCATGCTAATGGGCATCAGAAGAAAGCTGGGGTGGCAATCCTTATATCAGATCAATTAGATTTCAAGCCAAAGACTATAATAAGAGATGAGGAAGGACACTATATCCTACTCAAAGGGTCTGTCCAACAAGAAGATCTAACAATTTTAAATATCTATGCCCCTAACCTGGGAGCAGCCAACTATATCAACCAATTAATAACAAAATCCAAGAAACACATCAATAACAATACAATAATTGTAGGGGACGTTAACACTCCCCTCACTGAAATAGACAGATCATCCAAGCAAAAGATCAACAAGGAAATAAAGGCCGTAAATGACACACTGAACCAGATGGACATCACAGATATATTCAGAACATTTCATCCCAAAGGAACAGAATACACATTCTTCTCTAGTGCCCATGGAACCTTCTCCAGAATAGATCACATCCTGGGTCACAAATCAGGTCTCAACCGATATCAAAAGATTAGGATCATTCCCTGCATATTTTCAGACCACAATGCTCTGAAGCTAGAACTCAATCACAAGAGGAAAGCTGGAAAGAACCCAAATACATGGAGACTAAACAACATCCTTCTAAAGAATGAATGGGTCAACCAGGAAATTAAAGAAGAATTGAAAAAATTCATGGAAACAAATGATAATGAAAACACAATGCTTCAAATCTGTGGGACACAGCAAAGACAGTCCTGAGAGGAAAATATATAGTGGTACAAGCCTTTCTTAAGAAACAAGAAAGGTCTCAAGTACACAACCTAATCCTACACCTAAAGGAGCTGGAAAAAGAACAAGAAAGAAACCCTAAACCCAGCAGAAGAAGAGAAATCATAAAGATCAGAGAAGAAATCAATGAAACAGAAACCAAAAAAACAATAGAAAAAATCAATGAAACTAGGAGCTGGTTCTTTGAAAGAATCAATAAGATTGATAACCCCCTGGCCAGACTTATCAAAAAGAAAAGAGAAAGGACCCAAATAAATGAAATCATGAATGAAAGAGGAGAGATCACAACTAACACCAAAGAAATACAGACAATTATAAGAACATACTATGAGCAACTCTACGCCAACAAATTGGACAATCTGGAAGAAATGGATGCATTCGTAGAGACATATAAATGACCACAACTGAACCAGGAAGAAATAGAAAACCTGAACAGGCCCATAACCAGTAAGGAGATTGAAACAGTCATCAAAAATCTCCAGACAAACAAAGCCCAGGGCCAGACGGCTTCCCAGGGGAATTCTACCAAACTTTTAAAGAAGAACTAATTCCTTTTCTCCTGAAACTGTTCCAAAAAAATAGAAAGAGAAGGAAAACTTCCACAGTCATTTTATGAGGCCAGCATCACCTTGAACCCAAAACCAGACAAGGATCCCACCAAAAAAGAGAACTACAGACCAACATCCTGCATGAACACACATGGAAAAAAATCTCACCAAAATACTAGCCAATAGGATTCAACAGTACATTAAAAGGATAATTCACCACGATCAAGTGGGATTTATTCCAGGGCTTCAGGGTTGGTTCAAAATCTGCAAATCAATCAATGTGATAGAACACATTAATAAAAGAAAGAACAAGAACCATATGATACTCGCCATAGATGCTGAAAAAGTATTTGACAAAGTACAGCATCCCTTCCTG
This sequence comes from Meles meles, assembly GCF_922984935.1. NCBI lineage: Eukaryota > Metazoa > Chordata > Mammalia > Carnivora > Mustelidae > Meles > Meles meles. Next base: position 250,423 of record NW_025721122.1, read on the forward strand.
TTCAAAACTCTTCAAAGTGTAGGGATAGAGGGCACATACCTCAATATTATCAAAGCCATCTATGAAAAACCCACTGCAAATATCATTCTCAATGGAGAAAAACTGAAAGCTTTTCCGTTAAGGTCAGGAACACGGCAGGGATGTCCATTATCACCACTGCTATTCAACATAGTACTAGAAGTCCTAGCCTCAGCAATCAGACAACAAAAAGAAATTAAAGGCATCCAAATCGGCAAAGAAGAAGTCAAACTATCACTCTTCGCAGGTGATATGATACCATATGTGGAGAACCCAAAAGACTCTACTCCAAAACTGCTAGAACTTGTACAGGAATTCAGTAAAGTGTCAGAATATAAAATCAATGCACAGAAATCAGTTGCATTACTGTACACCAACAACAAGACAGAAGAAAGAGAAATTAAGGAGTCAATCCCATTTACAATTGTACCCAAAACTATAAGATACATAGGAATAAGCCTAACCAAAGAGGCTAAGAATCTATACTCAGAAAACTATGAAGTACTCATGAAAGAAATTGAGGAAGACACAAAAAAATGGAAAAACGTTCCATGCTCCTGGGTTGGAAGAATAAATATTGTGAAAATGTCTATGCTACCTAAAGCAATCTACACATTTAATGCAATCCCTATTAAAATACCATCCATTTTTTTTAAAGAAATGGAACAAATAATCCTAAAATTTACATGGAACCAGAAAAGAACTCGAATAGGCAAAGGAATATTGAAAAAGAAAGCCAAAGTGGGTGGCATCACAATTCCGGACTTCAAGCTCTCTTGCAAAGCTGTCATCATCAAGACAGCATGGTACTGGCACAAAAACAGACACATAGATCAATGGAACTGAATAGAGAGCCCAGAAATAGACCCTCAACTCTATGGTCAACTAATCTTCGACAAAGCAGGAAAGAATGTCCAATGGAAAAAAGACAGCCTCTTCAATAAATGGTGCTGGGAAAATTGGACAGCCACATGCAGAAAAATGAAATTGGACCTCTTCCGTACACCACACACGAAAATAGACTCCAAATGGATGAAGGACCTCAATGTGAGAAAGGAATCCGTCCAAATCCTTGAGGAGAACACAGGCAGCAACCTCTTCGACCTCAGCCGCAGCAATATCTCACTAGGAACATTGGCAAAGGCAAGGGAAGCAAGGGCAAAAATGAACTATTGGGATTTCATCAAGATCAAAAGCTTTTGCACAGCAGAGGAAACATTCAACAAAACCAAAAGACAACTGACAGAATGGGAGAAGATATTTGCAAACGACATATCAGCTAAAGGGCTAGTATCCAAAATGTATAAGGAACTTAGCAAACTCAACACCCAAAGAACAAACAATCCAATCAAGAAATGGGCAGAGGACAGGAACAGACTTTTCTGCAAAGAAGCCATCCAGATGGCCAACAGACACATGAAAAAGTGCTCCACATCACTCTGCATCAGGGAAATAAAAATAAAAACCATAATGAGATATCACCTCACACCAGTCAGAATGTTTAAGATTAACAAGTCAGGAAATAACAGATACTGCAGAGGATGCAAAGAAAGGGGAACCCTCCTCCACTTTTGGTGGGAACACAAGCTGGTGCAACCACTCTGGAAAACAGCATGGAAGTTCCTCAAAATGTTGAAAATAGAACTACCCTATGACCCAGAAATTGCACTACTGGGTATTTACCTTAAAGATACAAACATCGTGACCTGAAGGGGTACATGTACCTGAATGTTTATAGCAGCAATGTCTACAATAACCAAACTATGGAAAGAACCTAGATGTGCATCAACAGATGAATGGATAAAGAAGATGAGGTATATATACACAATGGAATACTATGCAGCCATCGAAAGAAATGAAATCCTGCCATGTTGCGACAACATGGATGGAACTAGAGAGTATCATGCTTAGTGAAATAAGTCAATCTGAGAAAGACAACTATCGTATGATCTCCCTGATATGAGGACGTGGAGATGCAACATGGGGGGTTAGGGGGATAGGAGAAGAATAAATGAAACAAGATGGGATTGGGAGGGATACAAACCATAAATGACTCTTAATCTCACAAAACAAAATGGGGGTTTCTGGGGGGAGGTGGGGTTGGGAGAGTGGTAGGGGATTATGGACATTGGGGAGGGTATGTGCTATCCTGTGTGCTGTGAAGTGTGTAAACCTGGTGTTTCATAGACCTGTACCCCTGGGGATAAAAATATATTATATGTTTATTAAAAAAAAAAAAGAAAGGATGAATACCCAAATTTTGTAGCAACATGGACGGGACTGGAAGTGATTATGCTGAGTGAAATAAGTCAAGCAGAGAGAGTCAAGTATCATATGGTTTCACTTATTTGTGGAGCAGAACAAATGTCATGGAGGACATTGGGAGATGGAGAGGAGAAGTAAGTTGAGGCAAATTGGAAGGGGAGGTTAACCATAAGAGACTATGGACTCTGAAAAACAACCTGAGGCTTTTGAAGGGGCTGGGGTGGGAGGTTGGGGGAACCAGGTGGTGGGTAATAGGGAGGACACGTATTGCATGAGCACTGGGTGTTTTGCAAAACAATGAATACTGTTATGCTGAAAAAAATAAATAAATAAGAATCTCTGTTATGAGTCAGTAATAACTTTATCTAACAATAAACTTCACCTCCGAGCAAGCATTAGATTTCTCTCATGGCATTTGATCAAGCATAAGCAAAGAAAAGGCACCATCATGATCTTTATCTGCTATGTGAGGGAACAGAGACTTGAAGACTGTTGGCACATAGCCAACATATGAGAAACTGGGAACTGAAGATTTGGTGCCTTGCTTCCAAAGCCCAGCACCTTCTCTCACATCTCCACTGCCTGGAAGGGACTGTAAATTTCTACTCTGTGTTTGGCATCAACAGTGGCTTTAATCCTTGCTCTGGATCCTCCTGTGGAGGGGACATGCCAGGTGAAAGACATCAGACCCTGTCCATGCTCAACATTCAAGGACTTTTAGAATCCAATGGGTATTTCCCCCCCGATGCTTCACTGTTTCTCCTTCCCTCACTCCAAAACTCTTTGGTTACAGGCAGTTTCAGCGTTAATAATCCCACAGTCTTCAGACTCTGGTGTTCTGGAGCAGTGCTTCTTGCTGTGGCAGTCAGGCCCTATGGCAGTCACATCGCACACCCAAGTTTGGAAGGAGTTGAGGAAAATTCACTCCAAACTTCCCTTATTTGGATCTAACATTTCACCTCACATAATGTTGCCAAAAGTGGAAATGCGGCTCCTTTGTGGGTAATCTTTCTTATTTACCTGGGCAGCCATAGTTTCTATGTGATTACCAGAAGATACTCTCCTACCAAAAAAAAAAAAAAAAAAAAAAAAAAAAAAAAGATGTTCTTCAAGGATTGAGCATTAAGATGTGCACCTCGCTTTCTTCCAAAGAGGTAGAAAGAAAGAAAGAATAGGCTATGTGTTGCAAGTTGGGGACAGAAAAACTCAGTGATGGAAGAAGAAAAGCACCACTTAGGGTTCTGTTCAAATTGACCACTTAAAATAGCCTCTTGCTTTGTTATGTGGACCTTTTGAAGGAAACAAACTTAAGTCATCATTTTAGATAAATATAAATATAAAAAGAGACAAATTATGGATTGACATTTCCTTTTTGATCATGTATATATATGAAATATGTTGAATTTGAATGGATTTTGCTTGTCCTGTTAGTGTCAACGTTTCCCTCCACAAATCAAAATCTGAGACAGCTGGATTGATATATGTCACTTATTAACTCCAGAAATTCCTAGACACCAATAAACTCCTGATTATTGTTCCCATGCCATCAACAGTGAGGGTCTAAGGATCAAGAGAGTTTCCTGGTGGATTCAATGGGTGAATGCAACACTCAGAGCCGAGGGATGGACCTTATGAAGAAAAGATTTCTGAGGGAAGAAGGAAGACACAAGGCACATCAGACCATGGGATAGATGAAGGGTCTAAAGTTTCAAGATCAGAAGACTTGGTAGAGTATCCTCACTTCCAGATACTGCTAAGCTGGGAAGGAAACAGCCGCATGAGTAGCAGAAGACTTAAAACCATCAAAATTCTGATGAACATATGCATGTGACTTCACCTGTTCTCACCTGCTGGTGAGGGTCTCGACTGTTTGAGGGTCAAGAGTGGAAGGAATTTGCACAGAACACCTGATGGCTCTTTGGATACAATGGGACTGCAATGGCTGATCAGCAAGTATACTGTGCTTATGTGAGCATTCTGCTAAGTAGTTAGTAGGTTCCTGTGACTCAGGCATGTTTGTAGGGGGCAGCTCAGGAGATAGATTTGGGCCCAGTGTTGTCTCAGCAAGCCCAGGGTCAGCCAAACCACAAGCTATGTCAAGTCCCAGGGGGCACTGGACTGGGCCTTGACAGATTGGGGAAGACAGAGCTGTGGGTACAACGGGAATAGACTGACAGCTAACTTCTCAGGACTTGTGTAGAACTCTGGAAGGCAGTTGACCTGAGACCCTAAACCTTAGCTTGGTGGCCAGGACATTTCACAGTCTGCTTCAAAGGAGCAGAGACTCTCAGTGCTGGAATGAAACAGTGGGCACATCAAACTATATGCCTTCATTTTATTTTATTTATTTATTTATTTATTTTAGATTTTTATTTATTTATTTGACAGAGAAAAGGACACACACAGAGAGAGAGCACAAGCAGGAGGAGTGGGAGAGGGAGAAGCATACTCTCCACTGAGCATGGAGCCCAATGTGGGGCTCAATCTAGAGACCCTGGGATCATGACCTGAGCCAAAGGCAGATGCTTAACGACTGAGCCACCCAGACAGCTCTATACACCTTCATTGTACAAGAGAGAAGACTTGGCTTCATTCTAATACATAAGAAGAGAATTGTTGGATGACACGGTTATTCTATATCCATTTTTAAAAATACTCTTTACCCCCAATGTGGGCTCAACCTCATGACCCTGAGTTCAAAAGTCACTCACTCTTCTGATTGTGTCAGCCAGGTGCCCCCTGTTGAATTTTTTGAGAAAACTTGACACTGTTTTCCATAGTAGCTGAACCCATTTTTAGTCCTTCCAACAGAGACCGTTTACAGTCCCACTAGGGCCCAATAGAACACAATTCCCTTTCCTCCACATTTTGGCCAAAATTCTTGTTTGGTCTTCTGGACACTAGTCATTCTGAAAGGTGACTGGTGACAGGTGACATAATTTTGGGCTCTGATTTGTATTTCCCTGATGATAATTGGTGGTGAAAATCTCTTCGTGTATTTGTTGGCCCTCTCCGTGTTTTCTTTGAAAAAATATCTAGTCTTATCTCTGCTGATCTTGTAACTGCTATCTGTTTTTGTGTTAGTGAGTTGTGTGATTTCTTCAATATTTTGGATATGAGACATATATCAGTTAGGTAGTTTGCAAATATTTTCTTCTCTTCAGTGTGTCTTTTCAATATGTTAATGACTGGAGATTTCCTTTGCTGTAGAGAAAGCTTTTAGTTTGTGGCCCAGTTGTTTTTCATTGTAGCTTTTGCTTCTGATTTCAAATCAGAAAATCAGTGTCAAGAAGGAACTCAGGAAACATTCTTCCGAAAAATGTGTTAAGGGGATGAATGACTAGATCTCTTCTGACACCTCTGTGCTGCATAGTTTTAATAGTCTTGCCTGGTTCGGTCAGCACAGCATCTGACCCTAGATCTCAGAGTCTGGAGTTCAAATTTTGGTCATCAAACTTATTATAAAAAGGCAGAGGTGCTAATAACATTCTGCCCAGTTTCCCGGAAGGTATTTTATGGGTGTAGCTGTTTTGTTGAAGTCTTTGTCACATTTTGACTTCATTGTTCTGGATCGGGTGGGATAGACATCCAGTTGCATTCTTTACTTGAGGTTTCCCAGTGTTTCCAAAGCACTTATCGTGGAGACTATTGCTTGCTTATTTTATATTCTTTTAGCTTTTGTTGGAAATCAATTGACTACATATTTGTGGATTTTTTCCTTTGTTTTCTACTGTGTTTCATTGATCTGTGTGTCTGTCTGCATGTCGATACCATACGATTTTCATTTCTACAACTGTGTAATACACTTTGAATTCAGAAAGCATGATGCTGCCAGGTTTGTTTTTTCTCCAAATGGCTTTGGCTCTTCAGGGCCTTTTGTGGCAGTATTCACTCTGCAGGATTATTGGTCTTATTTATAAAAATGCCATTAGATCTTGATGGAGTTTGTGCTGAATATTTAGATTGTTTATGCAGTGTGGACATTTGGATTACATATATTCTAGGACTCCATTAGTATGGGATATCTCCAGACTTAACTCTGTGTTCTTCAAATTCATTCATTAATGATTTAAGTTTCCAGAATGCAGGTCTTTCACCTCCAAGTGAAAATAATTCCTAAGTATTTTATTCTTTTTGAGTGATTATCAATTACAAATAATTTTCTTAATTTCTGTCCTTGATAGCACGTTATTCGTGTATAGAGATGAAACTCATTTTTGTATATAAAATCTGTGTCCTTAAGTTTAGGACTTAATCCACCTGTTAGTTCTACAAGGACTTTTGAAGAGTCATTAAGAGTTCAATTATGACACCATCTTCTCCTAATAAGTAAAAATAAGCTGGGAATATAAGTTGATGTCATCTAACTGGGAAAAGAGGATACAGATATGCTGAGTGATAGTTTTCAATTTGTCTAAAATGTTTTTTGCTTAGTGTAAACAAAGGAAGCCATAAATATGGCTTGTTTTATTTTACTGCTTTCTTTCAATCAAATATACAGAGCTGTGGTATGGACCTGTTATTTCCCACACTATCCGACCGTACAGCATGTGCCTCTTGGGAAGCATCTACCATTTTCCCTACTTTCTATCCTGGAACCCAGGACGTGACTCAGTTACTCAGGAAATATTTCTTGAGATAGTAAACTTGGGAAATAGCCTATTTTCAACAGATTTCCTAGAAGACACACTCCAAAACGTTGAATTTTGTGTAGCTATTTTGATCTCTCTGTGAATCCTTGAAGATGCCCAACATCCACTGTCTTGTTTTGCAGTTCAGGGAAATCCTGCATTGCCACCTGTGGCCACTAGAGGATGGTGTGTACAGTTTTTTGTTTTTGTTTTTTAAATTAATTAATTATTTTTTTAATTTGTTTATTTTCAGCGTAACAGTGTTCATTGTTTTTGCACCACACCCAGTTCCCCATGCAGTACGTGCCCTCCCTATAACCCACCACCTGGTTCCTCAACCTCCCACCCCCTTGCCCCTTCAAAACCCTCTGGTTGTTTCTCAGAGTCCATACTCTCTCATGGCTCATCTCCCCTTCCAGTTTCCCTTAACTCCCTCTCCTCTCCATCTCCCCATGTCCTCCGTGTTCGTTGTTATGCTCCACAAATAAGTGAGACCATATGATTCTTGACTCTCTCTCCTTGACTTATTTTGCACAGCATAATCTCTTCCAGTCCCATCCATGTTGCTACAAAAGTTGGGTATTCATCCTTTCTGATGGAGGCATAATACTTCATTGGGTATATGTACCACATATTCCTTATCCATTCATCCGTTGAAGGGCATCTTGGTTCTTTCCACAGTTTGGCGACTGTGGACATTGCTGCAATAAACATTGGGGTACAGATGGCTCTTCTTTTCACTACATCTGTATCTTTGGGGTAAATACCAAGCAGTGCAATTGCAGGGTCATAGGGAAGCTCTATTCTTAATTTCTTCAGGAATCTCCACACTGTTCTCCAAAGTGGCTGCACCAACTTGCATTCCCACCAACAGTGTAAGAAGGTTCCCCTTTCTCCACATCCTCTCCAACACACGTTGTTTCCTGTCTTGCTAATTTTGGCCATTCTAACTGGTGTCAGGTGGTATCTCAATGTAGTTTTAATTTGAAACTCCCTGATGGCTAGTGATGATGAATATTTTTTCATGTGTCTGATAGCTATTTGTATGTCTTCATTGGAGAAGTGTCTGTTCATATCATATCAAAATATGGGCAGAAGAGGTGAACAGAGGATGGTGTGTACTGTTAACCAGGACACTGCTCCACCCCTGCAGAAGATATAAGTTAACCTCCTTTTGGACTTCCTTCATCATCTCAGCGAATTCCTTCATGGATAGAATAAATATTATTCTACAGATTCTTGCGTATCTATTGACAACTCCCTACAAGTGACAACCTAAAGTAGTACAGTGACTAAAGTGCATCCGTTCTTGCATATACCAATACTATGCAATTATATTATTATGTAAATTATAATTATAATGACTGAATATAAAATTTTAAAATTATAAAATGACTGAATGAAGGCCCGTGGACCCTACCCTCAGAGGAGAGAGAAAAGGAACCCCAAATGGGTCACAGATCTAAATTCAAGAGCTAAACTATAAACCTCAGAGTAGAAAGCCTATGAAGAAATCTTCCTGACCTTGGCTTTGCATCGGTTTCTTAAGGATGACAGCAGAACCAACAAGTTGAAGACCATATATATGGGTAAATTGGTCACTGACATGAATGCCTATCCTCTGGACTCTACACGTGCTCCCAGGCACCAGGCAGGAACTGTACGAGTCATTTCTTTCTACATCCCACTTAGCAGTACCCATTACGTTCTCCAATTTAGGGAAGGGGTCTGTAGCTTCAGAGCCCTGCTTGGAGTCGCCCAGCTACAAAGAGGCTGAGCAGGGGCTAGAACTGCTGTCTCTCTGCCATTGGACTCTGTGTTCCATCCACAGAGCTCACTCCTGGAACTCAGAGGTGCTCAAAGCTCCACATCCAACCCCGAGGCTTGGAGACCTCACTGAATTCAAGGAGCAGTGGTGCCACCTCTGATAGGGCTTGTCCTGGGTCTGTTGTCTGATGATGCTGTGCTTGGCACTGAACACTCCCCTAGTACCAGCCAGTCTTTGTCTGGGTAGGAGGGAGTTTCTTCTGGGTACAAAGTCTCATGTAACCTCAGAGTTTAGAACTCTCTTCTGAATCAACTGGATACAACCTTCTTGTGAGGTCAGGCCCACAACGCTGACAAGCCCTGGGTTCAAATCTTGCCTGTGACTCAATGTGGATCATGGAAAGGTGCAGTTTCTTAAAGCCTTGGTTTCCTTCTTCATCAAACAGAGGCAGCTTTTCTACCTTCCACATGGAATTGTTAGGGGGATTGGCTGACATGATTCATGCTCTAAAAAGATACTCAATAATCCTTAGCTTTACCTCTTAAAATTAGCTCACAGGGAGCACATTTCTGTCATGGGCTCTGGATCTCTGCATAACTGTTCCTTCAGCCTGCCAATCCAGGCTCTCCTGACTCAGGTGTCCTTCCAGAAAGCCTTCATCCCCTCCAGTATGGGATCCCACAAAACTAGTGTTCATACATCACACCCAAGGCAGCCCTTGAACCAGATGTCACCCTCAGCTTGTGTTCAGGATATGGACAATCCTCAGTGTGGATTCTGGCAGGCAAGAGCCCCCTAAGCTGTCACCTGTTTTTGGAACAAATATTGGGGTGCCTTGTGAGAACACTCTTTCTCCCCAAAGCAGGGAAATGAGCTGCCCTCAATTCCATCATGCCTGTCATACATTTCCCCCATCGTGTAATCATTGGTAATAGCATCTTGGACCCCCTTGGCTTCCTGTGCCCCAGAGCAATTTTGGTTGGAGTTGAAAGTATTTTATGGACGTCATTTTGGTTTTTGTTGGATCTATTAGTAGGGTGAAGCCTGGCCACTCCCTACAAGCCAACACAAAGCCTGTACCACGGACCAATATGGCAGTGCCCAGTCCATGGCAGCCCTTCCCCTAGTGCTCAGAGCTCTCCTTTCTCACTGAGTCCCAATAACTGTTGTTTCTCTCTCTTCCTGCAGAGAGAGCCACAAATGTCCTCTCTCTGAAGATGTACCTTCAGTGTCTGGTTAGCTCCATATTATGGCAGAGAAGACCGGAATTACTGACGATGGCCTAAATTACAGCATCAGATCAAGTAGACTTCCATTTACCCGACTTTGTGGGAGAAAAGGCGTCTCATCAGGAAGCACAGCCCCCTCGCTCAGACAAGCTCAACTTGAGGGGCCAAGATTGGGGTTTGAAGGGTCAGGGGGTCACAGCTAGAGGATTCTGAGGGGTGTTGATGAGCTATGTCCAGTGCCATACTCCTGGCTGAGGCTCTGTCGATCCTGCAGATTCCATTAGCAGTCAGTGTGCTTTGTAGAGGCCACTCTTGCTCACACAAGTTCAAGTCGTTCTTGCTGTTGCCACTAAAACTATATCTGGATGAACACTTGTCTGTAATCCACTGACCTGCACTGCCTTTAAAGGTTCCTCCCTGAGAGGATGGGGTTCAACCAGGAAGGACAGGGTGCAAGCTGAGAGGAGTGACCTGGCCTGCACCCCTATGCAGGTCTGGAGCAGGGTCTGGTGGCTCTAGTTAGAATCTGAGTTATGAAGCACAAGGGGCTGGAGTGGCTGGAGCATGTCACCAGACAAGGCATGGGTGAGGTGTGTTCCAGAACACAAGGTAAGGAAGCTTGTGGGAGAGAACATATGAGGGGGGTTGTGTGCAGAATTTTCTATGTTCTATGGTCACTCCCAATACCCCGATGGCATCACTGGTGGCTTGTACTCCTCATGATTTCAGTTCTCATCTATAGAACCTGGAATCTTTCTTTTCCGAAGCAATGCTTCTCCTTAATAAAGTGGGCATAGAGGAGCCAGCAGTCAGTCCCCTCAAAATGTGGTTAAAGTGTGTTCCAGTATTGGTGTTTATAGGAATCATTCCTAAAGAAACCGAGATTTATGGCACAGACATGCTTATCACTTACATTATGAAAGTCAAATAATAGGAAATGGCTTAGTTGTTTAATGATAGGTCTGCTGAGTACTGTCGCTGAGAATGCCCAAGGGGACAGCAGCAACAGTGCCTGTCCACTGTGGGGATGTATGATACAACAAGAGCTCAGCCCTTGAAGCTTTTCTGTCTCACTCTGCCACACACACACACTAAACTTAGAGGGAAAGACATGGAAGAAGGACACTGTGTCATATGGACGATTATTTCTTGGTAGAAGGAAAGTGCCTTCTTTTTTTCATATTTAAATCATTATTTACTAAATAAACATAGTCTGGATAAAACCTAAAGAATTATTTGCCTTATTACCTAACTTATTAGCAATAAATGTGGGTATTTAAGATATTATTTTAATATTTTATAATATGCCCATTAGAATAGTTTAAACTGAGACTATCCAGGAAAACAAAAGAATTGAAAGGTGTCTCATGGACCCAGACATTGCTCTTGTGCTTTCTGCTTTTCAAGGCATCCTTGTAAAAAGGAGACCTATCACAGATAATGAAAATACTTCATTTGGGGGCTTCCCGTGATCTTTGTTCTTTCAGGAACATTCCTATGTAATAAATATTATTTAATATTTAATAAAATGTTATTTGTGCAAAAAAATAGAAACGTGAATCATTCTTATCTTCTGCAGACAGAAACAGATGGCCATATTGTAGCATTCCAGGCACATGAAAAATGAAGATGAGGTAAAGTACCAGAGACAGAGAGAAGAGCGTGGTTTCAGGGACTGGGGTGAAGGAATGAGCAATGAGTGATTAATAGCACAGGTGACTCTGTGACAGAAATGTTGTAGAAGTAAATGGTTGTGCCAAAGTCTGAATGTACCTAATGAGACCTCAATATACCATTGAAAAGGATCTGAGTAAAATTTTATGTAAACTCAAATTATTCTTTACTTAATGAACAAAATCTATTAAGGCATTATACAGGTGTATTAAAAAACACAAATATTATAAAGAAGACAATGACGGGGGGGGAGGCATTGTTTGTGGCTGCAGCTTGCACCAGCTAATGCTCAGCATCTAAGACTGGTTGCTCCACTGAGGCAGGGTGGTGGTTTAGCCTCTTCGGGAACCCCAGGAGCAGGGGCACGAGACTGATGGACCTCCAGTTCAGGCAAAGGGTCCAATGGCTCTTCCATCTCAAGAGAGTGAATTAGAGCCCTGACTACCACCTGCACTGGCCCCAACAGGGCAAGTGGTGTCACTGCTTTTCCTGACAGGTAAGCCACAGCAGCAGGGATGGGGTGGGCCAGCTCAGGCTCCAAAGATGCCGCAGGTGCCAAAGTGGGTGCTGGAACGAGTTACTGAGGTGGATCAGGACCTTGCTCTGGGGCTGGTGCTGTAGCTCCATGAAGAAAAAGTATCATCAGCATGACTGACTTCTCTTTTGCCTTATAATAAAAGAAAGTTTTCCCACCACTCAGTGTGGTCTGTGTCCAACACCCAATCCCTAGAAGGTTTCCCCAACTGAAGCCCATGGGGACAGGGATCAGAGACTACTCACTCCACTCGGCACAACCTGTGGCCCACACTGTCTCCTCCTCAGGCTCACATAAGCCACCCCCAGTCCTCCTCGCCCCCAGGCTTTGGCTCTTTGGGCTCAAGCTGTTGCAGCTGTGAGCAGCATAAGCTAGACATGGCACTCTAGGTATGAGCCTGGCATATTGAGCCCCATGTATGCCAGCAGCATATACAGGCTGGGTAATTCTGGAGGCTGGAAAAAAAATCTCCAAGATATTGTTCTAACCATGTGCTCAAGAGGGAATAGATTGCCCTAGGGACAGACAGGTAGGCAGAGAAAGCAGAGGACAGGGTGCCCATCCTAACCGATATCCCAGGGAACCCCTGTGGGAAACTGGGCCCCTGGGTTTCCAGATCCTGTTAGAGTCCAGTCCTAGTCCTGGTCCACCTGTGATCTTGCAGTCCTGCCTGAGACAGGCCTGGTCACAGACATCAGGCTGGCAAAAAGGCGCTGTGAGTGGGCGCTGTGACACCTTGATCAATGGTGTGACCATTTCTGTCCTTATCAGGGGAGCTGGACACACTCCTCGGTCTGTCTCCTTGCCCACTTGCAACTTGAATTCAACTGCATGTGCCGAGAAGAGGTGGTGTCTGGCCTCCTAATTACCCTCACTGCACATGCCACTGCTCTGTGAAGATCCAACCAAGGAGGGAATTGAGGGACTTTGTCTCTAGCCAGGCCTTCCCAGGACCCTCCCAATGCCTCAACCGTTACCTCCTGTACACATGTGCTGCCTTATTCACTAGGTGCCATGAGTGGGTTTCCTTCCACTGACACTAATATCCCATAGAGTGTGGGATGTCTTCTCCCTTAGCTCTCACTAGGTCTCCTGAGAACCATCTGAGAACTCAGTGTCCAGGTTCCAACAGAATGCTGTGTGATGGTTCCTAAATCCTCAGTTCAGGGTGCTGGAATTGGGGTAGAGATAGGGCTGGGAGGAGACAGGGATGGAGAATGACCCTCTTAGGGGTTCAGGATGTCCTACATTCCCCTATGCTCTCCCACAGTGCTCACACACCAACCACATCTCCCCAGGACAATTTCCCATTTTACAAAAGAAGCTCTCAGAACTTTACCCTAAAGCACGAATAACAGATATGTGGTTGGAAGCACAAAAACCCCTCTAATTTAAATACCTCGCTTGCCTGGTGGAGATGGAATGCCCTCCTTTATCAGCTAAAGCTGACTCACATGTTTTGCTTCTCCTGGGCTCTGCCAACCTCATCATAGCTGGAGAAAATGCACCCATATCTAGAGGACATGACATTGGTGTGAAGAAGGGATCACCAGGGTATCCACTGTGCTCAATCCCCACCAGCCCATGGGCGGGAAATCACATATATCCCTCTTTCCCTAAAACTTAAGAGGATGGAATGGTGCTGCCCTTGGATGGTTCAGAGAGGTGGGCATTGCCCAGTCTGCTCAGTATTGAGTACCTTATATCACCTCCCACCGTATGTCCTGAGGCACTGGGTTCGAGGTTTGAGCTAAAGTTCATAGCATGTAAAAAGCCATTCTCCTGGGACTTCTGGGAGCCAGAGTCCCAAGAAGTAGGAAGAGGCAAGAGAACACCTTCCTTATAAGATGTCTCCAGTCCAGTAACTCTGATACTGGGCTATACTAGAATGTGGTTGCCTGGTTGCAGGGGTTCCAAGTTCTGTTGTGGTCTGTGGTCAAGGAAGTGACATCACTGCCTGGGATGCCCTACCTGAGTCCACTCCTGGTTTGGCACCTACACAAACAGTGCTCTAGTCTGCCATCTCCTCATACAATTTCTGAATGCAAGGCCATATCTGTAAACAGTGACAACAACACGTCCCTCTCCACAGACCCCCCAGGGAAGATCTGGGAGCAACCAGGGCCTCAGCTTGGAAACACACCTGGTTTAAGGCACAACTCTCTATTCTTACCTGTTTTTGACTCTAGATAAGACATTTTGCCTGACTGGAATGGTCTTCTCTGTAAAATCCAGATAATTCAAGCAAGCCCTTCTACCAGATATCCACAGGCATAGGTTGGATAATATCTATCATGTTAGAGGAGTAGTGTCACATGTAGAAAATATCTCCAACGAAATTTCGTTCCTCTTATCAACTTTTTTGAATCTGTTACTAGTCAGATCCCACCCACAGTCCCGAATGGTCTGTGTGTTCTTGTGTGCACATGCACACTCGTTCCTGTGTGCATACATGTGCTCATCAGTGCTCACATTCTGGAGTCCCAGAAGATGACAGCCCCACCTACAGAAGAGTGGGCAATAGCTTCCCAAGACTTTAGGTTTCTAATTTTCAATGCAAGCCCTAAAGAAGGGACTAGAGCCTTGGCCCTTGATGGTCAGAATCCACCCTTACTCCTATGGACTGCCTGTCCTATGATGCAAGCCATTATGTCCTTTCCAAATGGTGTGATGTTGATAGGGGTCCATTCACTGGGTTGCCATGACCTTGGATCCTCCTCATACAAGAACATTGGGAGATGTCTCCTATCTAGGATATCAATGATCCTCCTCAGCCCAATACCATTTCCATGTATATAGCCACTTCCTTGTAGACAACCTTTTCCAGAGCCCGCAGTGAATGACTAGGTACTTCCAGGACCCCACCTTTGAGGAAACTCCAAGAGCTGGGTTCATGCCTAGTAATCCTTCCTACCAGCCTGATTCTGGGCAAGACATGGAGTCTGCAGGGATCGTCACCTTCTCCCTGCAGAGGCTCTACTGTTTCCCCAACTCCTCTTTATACATCTTTTTGCAACCCACTCCCCTGAGTGTGGTCTGGATTTACTGATTCACTTCCATTCCACAGAGCATGGCAACATGGCCCAAAGGCCTCACTGAGTTTATTTATAAAACTCATTGCCCAGCCCCATGTTGACTCTGACACATGTTCTCTCTCAGATCCTCACACTGGAGTACAAGCACTTAGGTTGAACCATGACACAGACATATGCATGTGGCCTAGCACTGTTGGTCAACAACAGAGAGAATAACTCAGGTCTTTGAGATGGGCTGTATCTGGCCAATGACCCTAAGTGTGTCAGGTTCTCAGTGTAGCAGATCGTCTCTTGGTGTTGGCAAAAGCCCCAATCAGCTGAGAACTGCTGATTACTGATCCCCAGAGACAGAGAGACAGTGTTTGTAGGTTCAGCCACTGAGTGTGGGGAAATGTGGTCACACAGCACTGGGATAAGGGCACTGATACCGTCAAACTTCCCTGGATCATGGCCCTCCTACCCTCCATCTCTGCTCTCTTCCTCAGCTTCCTCTGGCCACGCTGGCCTCCTTTCTCACCTCCACTCTGGGAACATCAAATTCTGCCTCCAATCGTCTGCTCCATGGTGCCCTCTGCCAGGCTGAATACAGTCAGATTTGTGCAGGACTGTCTCCTTCTTTTACTGCCACAGGAATTCTCAATGTCATCTCAGGATAGCCTTGTCATACCCCTCACCTGGTGGAGCTCAGGACTTAGTTGTAGTCCCTTCCTCTTTTCCTGTGGAGCAATTGCTCTTTTCATTCACACTTTTGTTTCTTTTTTCTCCATCTTCTCCTCTAGACCCTGAGCTCATAGAAGGAGTACCTCGTTGGCTGATAAGCACTGGCACCAACTGCGTGGGCAGTGCCCTGTGGCAGAATGAACGGGAGACAGGATGCATCCCGACACTGACCATCTCCATTGTTTGAGCCTCATTCATTTTGCCCATGTGTAAGTCCTTTCGTTTTCATTTCTTTTGTTTTTTAAGTTAACTATGCCTGACATGGAGCTCAAAATCCTAACCCTGAGATTAAGTATCCTACTGACTGAGGAAGCCAGGTGAATCTTTTGTCATTTTTAAAGGTTTTAGGATGATAACGATTGAAGTTTACTTGGTGATTTCAACATGTTATAGGTATATTACATTAGGGGAGTAAAAGAGGGCCATATGCTGGAATCCAGAGCTGCTTCCATGGAGGCTTGTTTCTGCTGCTTAGGAGAGCTGCTTTTGCACTAGTTGAAGTACAGTTGAGGATCAGGGCAAGAGATACCTTAACTAGGAGACCATCACCAAAAACTCACTCCTCTCAAGTTTGCTGGTAATAGAGGGCTGCAAAGCTTCAGAGCTTAGGGAAAACACTAAGTATCACTCTTTATATTTTTATTTTGTAGCTTTTTATTTATTTTTTCAGGTTTTTCTTATTTTTCATGTCTTTTAAAATAATTTTTATTAGACAGACAGAGTGTGTGTGTGGGGTGTTGGGAAATGGCAGAGAATCTTCAGACTCCCTGCTGAGCACAGAGTCCAACTCTAGGCAGTATCCCAGGACACAAAAGTAAAAGACCTGAGCTGAAACTCAACAACTGAGCCACTCAGGCTACCCTCCAAGAGTAGCTTTAAATGAGAAGAAATTAAAATTAGATCAATCCTAAATATGTAAGAATTTAAAGGAAGAGTAGGAGAAGGAAGAGAAACAAGAATGACAAGAGCAGAGGAAGAGTATTCATGAAGTAATATGAATTTTACTAAAGTGTGGCATGAGACAAAACTAGAAAGAAAGAAATTACTTTGTTAGTAGTATCTTTGTGGTATGGCCAAATGTGTTTTGTTTTTATTCTACATACTTGAAAAAATGTCTTCCTATTTTTAAAGCATGCATGAATTATTTCAATTTTATCTTTAATATTGAAAGAAAATATGTTATATAATTTAATTTCTCAAATGTCATAGGACTTCTGGCAGGAATTCTCCTCAACCACACTGCATCGCCAAGGGTCTTGGAGGTGATCCTCGACTGTGTTCTTGAACATGAACCAATAAGAGTAGGCATTCCTGCATCATGTTTATTTCTTTTATTGCCCTTACCACAATGATAAGTACTTATTAATTTAGTTATATACATATTAAATATCTTTTTTCTCTCTCACTTATCAACTCCAAAAGGGCAGCCACCTTTTCTGTTTGATTCACCAATATATAATCAATTGTCTAACACAATGACACATTAGGTAGGAACTCAATAAATACCTTGGAATGAATAAATATGTAAACCAAGAAAGTGAAATTGTATCATAGTTTGAAAGTATAACTGAAAATCTATAAATACAAAGTAAAATTTGATTTATTGGAGCAAATGGTTGCAAATTTGTCATCATAAAATGGACCATTTGTGTCCAGAATTTTTTTTCTTTTTACTACTCTTTCATTACTATTTTCACTAAGATTTGCTGTTTCTCAAACTGAAAAATAGCCATATCATCTGAGAAAAGAATAATTAATTGTTTTTGATGTAAACATCAGAACCAGCACTAAGGTGAGTCAATTGATGCAGCCAGAGCACACGATGTCAGGAGATATTCATGCCTAGGTTTGCACAAGCCTCACCCATGAACTTTCATACCCTGAAAGTGAGTGGCCCCTTCAATTTTATACCCTAGGTGCCTCACTTGTCTCATTTTGTTGCCTCTGTTAATTTTTCTATTATTTATTCTTTCCATAAACTTATCCTTGAAAGAGAAATTAGTGCATCTCCAGGCTATTTGAGTTAGCCAACAATAGATTCATGAATGTCCTTCTTTTCATATACAGATTTCTTTCCATCTCTTGACTGCCTACCAAGCCCACATAACAAAACTTCCAGATTGGTGACAACTATCTATTTCCTTTCCTCCAATCCCATATGCTAATTGTGACCAAGCTGACTGGCTGCACTAAACATTTTTGTTATCCAGTCTTAGCTGATATGTGATGAGACTTGTTACTCTTTCTTCTTCATCACTTTGCACAGGCCAGAGATTAAAAATGAGGTGTTGGGTCTCAGTGCATAGACTCCTTTCTTTGCCTTCAACATACTTAATGCTAACTACTTCACAACATTTAAAATTATCAATTTTAAAGGAAAATCCAGATGTACAAAATCTCAACAATGAAAAAACACATTTTAGAAGATTTTCCTTTATTTATTTTAGAGAAGGAGGGAGAGGATGTTCATGTGCATGAGTTGGAGGAGGTGCAGAGGCAGAGGGAGAGGAAGAGAAATATAAACAGACTCCATGCTGAGCAGGGAGCCCCACATAAGTCTTGATCACACAACCCTGAGAACATGATCTGAGCCAAAACCAAGAGTTGGATGCTTAATAAACTGAGCCACCCAGGTGCCCCAAAAAACACATTTTGTTTTAAGAAAATCTGACAAGAGTCTTTTAACACATGGCTCCAGTCAGCTGGAGCTTTCTTAACATTCAACTGAAATAAATGCCTTTCTTAGAAGCTGCCAATGGGCTTACTGCAGATAAAATATTTCTTCTCAGTTTTCAGTTAATTACAGACATCTGAATTTTCCAATGATACCTAGCCCTCATATATGAAATCTCTATTGACTGTGGGATAGGGAGACCCCCTTTCTAACAAATGTAAGTTACTGTTCAACTCACTCCAGAAAACACAAGATCCCAAACATTTCCACATTATGGTTGTAGACACAAACTCATTAGGCTAAGAAATATCCCTTTCACATTCCAATCACGCATAGCACTGGTATTGTTCTTTTATTTTATTTTTATTTTTTAGGAAAAATACTGTAGTATCATTAACATACTCTGTTATATTAGTTTCAGGTGTACAATAGAGTGACTTGATAACTCTGTACATTACTTGATGCTTACCATGATAAACGCAGTCACCATCTGTCACCACACTGCATTGTTACAGTATTATTGAACATATTCCCTATGCTGTACTTTATATTTCTGTAACTCATTTATTTTGTAACTGAAAACAATTTACCTCTTTATCCCCTTTATCTGTTTTTCCCATTCTCCTACCCATTTTCCCTTTGGCAATCACCAGTTTGTTCTCTGTATTTAAGAGTTTGGTTTTTGTTTTTCAGATTCCACATATAACTGAAATCTTATGGTACTCTTATTTTTATAGTACTGTCACTCCTCTTAAATTTTACATGTCTTGTCTTTTAAAATCTGTACCACAGGGGGATGGAGAAAGTACCAAACTTGTATCCCATGCAATGTGTGTGTGTGTGTGTGTGTGTGTGTGTGTGTGTGTGCAGATATAGATACAGATATATATATATATATAATTTTCTTTATCCATTCATCTGTTGATGGACATCTAGGTTCTTTCCATAGTTTGGCTATTGTGGACTTTGCTGCTTTAAGCATTCGGGTGCACATGCCCCTCTAGATCACTACATTTCTATCATTAGGATAAATATCCAGTAGTGGGATTGCTGGGTCATAGGGTAGCTCTATTTCCAACTTTTTTTAAGATTTTATTTATTTATTTGTCAGACAGAGATTTCAAGTAGGCAGAGAGGCAGGCAGAGAGAGAGAGGAGGAAGCAGTCTCCCAGCTGAGCAGAGAACCCAATGCAGGGCTCGATCCCAGGACCCTGGGATCATGACCTGAGCCGAAGGCAGAGGCTTTAACCTGCTGAGCCACCCAGGCTCCCCTATTTCCAACTTTTTGAGGAAACTCCATACTGTTTTCCAGAGTGGCTGCCCTAGCTTGAATTCCCACCAAGAGTTTAGGAGGATTTCCTTTTCTCTATATCCTCACCAACACCTGTTATTTCCTGACTGGTTGATTTTAGCCATTCTGACTTGTGTGAGGAGGTATCTCATTGTGGTATTGATTTGGATTTCCCTGGTCCTGAGTGATGTTGAGAACTTTTTCTTGTGTCTGTTGGCCATTTAGAGATCTTCTTTGCAGAAATATCTGTTCATGTCTTCTGCCCATTTCTTGAATGGAATATCTGTTCTTTGGGTGTTGAGTTTAATAAGTTCTTTATAGATTTTGGAAACTAGCCCTTTATCTGATATGTAATTTGCAAATTTCTTTTCCCATTCTGTTGGTTGTCTTTTCATTTTGTTGACTGCTTCCTTTGCTGTGCAAAAGCTTTGGACCTTGATGAACTCCCAATAGTTCATTTTTGCCCTTGCTTTCCTTGTCTTTGGTGATGTTTCTAGGAAGAAGTTATTGTGGCTGAGGACAAACAGGTTGCTGCCTGTGTTCTCTTCAAGGATTTTGAGGGATTTTTGTCTCACTTTGAGGACTTTCATCCATTTTGAGTTTATTTTTGTGTGTGGTGTAAGGAAATGGTCCAGTTTCATTCTTCTGCATGTGGAGGTCCAATTTTCCTAACACCATTTATTGAAGAGATTCTCTTTTTTCTATTGGACATTCATTCCTGCTTTGCCAAAGATTAGTTGACCATAGACTTGAGAGTCAATTACTGGGTCCTCTACTCTCTTGCATTAATCTGTGTGTGTGGTTTTCTACCCATACCATAATATCTTGATGATTAAAGTTTTGTAATAAAACTTGAGGTCTGGAATTGTGGTTCCATCATCTTTGGTTTTCTTATTCAACATTCCTCTGGCTATTTGGGGTCTTTTCTTGTTCCATATAAATTTTAGGATTATTTGATCCATTTATTTGAAAAAAGTTGATGGTATTTTCATAGGGATTACATTAAATGTGTAGACTACTCTATGTAGCTTAGACATTTTCACAATAGTTTTTCTTCCAAGCCATGAACATGGAACATTTTTCGATTTCTTTGTGTCTTCCCCAATTTCTTTCATGAGTACTGTATAAATACAGAGTACTCAGTATTTCTGGGTACAGATACTTTGTCTCTTTGGTTCGATTTATTCCTAGGTATCTTATGGTTTTTGGTGCAATTGTAAGTGGGATCGACTCCTTAATTTCTCTTTCTTCCATCTTGTTGGTGTATAGAAATGGAACAGATTTCCGTGCATTGCTTTTGTATCCTGACATTTTACTGAATTCCTGTATGAGATCTAGCAGTTTTGGAGTGTAGACTTTTGGGTTTTCCACATAAATTACCATGTCATATGCAAAAGTAAGAGTTAGACTTCTTCTTTGCTGATTCAGATGCTTTTTGTTTCTTTTTGTCCTCTGATTGGTGAGCTAGAACTTCCACGACATGATAAAGTAGAGGAAATGGACATGTGGAACAGGTGGACAGAGGAAACAGAGAAAGCAAGTTAAGCTCACATATACTTTCTTGCCTTCCTATGTTTTTAATACCATGGCATAAGAATTTTTGATCTTTTAATTGAAAAGTATAGGCAAGGTTTAGTGGTTGTGCTAGAAATAAAAATCTTTATTAGAGAAAAAAGGACGCACTCCAGGAAGCTACCCACTTTTGAGGTGCAGATCTCATGACAGGACTGACCTGAGTAGAGGAGTAGGGGAAAAAAAAAGGTCATCATCCTCTTCCATTTCATGAGACCTGAGACAACCAGTTCCTCACTTGGCCCAGGTCTATGGAACTCAGACTGTTCATCCCTGTAAACCTAGAGTCTTCCCCCTCCCTTTGCATTATTTCCCAGTCCAGTGGACCTGATCCTGAAAGCTGACCTGCCTATCACCCAGGTGAAATGATTCTGTGTGCTGACAGATCACCCCCTCAACACAGAGCAGCAAACAGGCCCCAGTACCTTATGCATCTGACCCTTGGGCATTCTTGGGCTCAAGGTCATCTTCCAGGGCCTGAGAGGTACCCACCCACACACACACCATGCCGACCCCCTCTTCCACCTATCACCGTGACATCTGTGGATTCCTGCTAGTTATATAGATTCTATCACTGCTCATCAGAGCAGCCAGCCTGGGGCTTGGAGGGGCTGGAGATAACCAATTTGTGGGGTCTTGTTTCAGGCATGAGGTCAACAACAGAGCTGCCTCTTGGTTCCCCCATGAACACTCCTCTCTTCCAAGTCAGCTAATGTAGTGCCAGTTATTTCTTTCCTGCATTGTGTGGACTTGAAATGAATTTTGTTGAATAACCACTACACTTAACTTTGGAAGTTTACTTTTTTTTAAAATGTAAAGTCAATTAATTAACATAAGCTGTCTATATTAAGCAATATTAACTTCCAGTTGTTTTAAAAAATATGTTTACATGAAATAAAAAGCATTCCTATCCAAGAAAGTTCTTGGATTATTATGAAACAATTACCCTAGGGACTGCCACTAAGGTCATTCTCCCTCTCACAGAACCTTAGTGATGCAAAATCACCATAGATTGCCTGTTAACCATCTGTCCTTACATTATTTCAAGGCATTTCTTGTCCTATGTTTGGTCATCCCTCTTTGCAGGGTCATTGGAAAAATATAGCCTGAGTTCTTGGATAATGACTTGAATGCCAAGACTTTTATTCTGCATAAATCAGGTTTTCTAGCTATAAAATCCATGGCTCACAGTGTCTTCCCTTCAGTGTCTTTCAATACATTACTCCATTTTCTTATGGTACAAATTACAGCATTCAGAAATGTGGATGACATTCTCATTTCTTTCCCTTTATATGTCATCTGCTCCTTTTTCCCTAGATGCCAAAGGATTTCCTTTTTTCTTTACGTTTTAATTAAATTTTGCATTTCAATTTTAATTTCATTTTTCTCTCAATGATTTTACTAAACCTGCCATTTGTCATTCTGAGTCAGTGCTCAGGGTACTCTGTTAATAAATAGTTTGAAAGGATTTATTGTGTTTCAAAAAATTCTATTTTATGACTTTTAACGTTTTTGTGTCTTTGCTTTGGTTTTCCCAGAGGCATTCCAAATATTCATTTCCTGTCCATAACTTCATATTTTGATATTTTCTCTAAAGTATTTTAGTCTCTTTCTTAGTTTCTTTTTTAACATTTTTCTCCTCTCACTTTCCATTCTTATACAGCACTGTCTGCTGCCTTTCATTTACTACTTTACATTTCACTTAGGTTTGATATGCTGCTCCTTCTTCCCTGAAGCCTGTACTTTCCTCACTGAGTTTTTCTAACTCTAATTTATGGGGTCATTCAATATCCTATTTCATTTCCCTAATGCCTTTTTCTTCATTTTGGAAAAAAGCACATGAAAGTAGATGAAGTTTGTCAGGAATTTATGCCTTCATTTTCTTCAGTGGAGCTATTCTGAGGTACTCTCCTTTCCTCTTACAGCCCTCTGCCTGGGAGTCCATAGCAATATTTTTCTGTCACTAACTTATTTTCTTGGATTTGTAGAAAGCAGTACGTCTTAAGCAGACCTCTAGCCTCACAGAGCTCTCTCTCTCTCCTGTTGTTGCTCTGAAATGCTCAAATCCATGGTGGCTTGTTTCTGAAGATTTTCTAGCTTTATCCCTCTATCCCTCTTATCCCTCATTCATTGGGGTCTGCTCTCTGACTACTTCTAGTGCAACTGTCCTTTGCCATTTTAGTTCTGTTCTTTAATGTAGTGAGTAGCCTATATAACTTAGAAGGGACAACTGCCTTCATCTTCCCCAAACCTATAGTCACTCTTTTCCATGGTTATCTAGCTTCAGATTCATTTAACATTAAAGTGATTGTAAAATATATACATGTGTTTAAATTATTTCATTTTAGAATTTCTTCTAGGCTTATTTTTAAAAAGCAATTTATTCTTATACATATTAATTTTTTGTATTTTAAAAATTTATTGTAGTCATGGATTTTCTTTGACTTTGTTTTTTATATTTAAGTCTTTTGATTTTAGAGTTGTCAATCACATTTCATTTCATTTACTTTAAAATGTAGAGTAGATCAAATGATTTAGTTAATACAATCTTCTCTGATAGGTTTTTCAAAAAAAAAAAAAAGAGAGAGAGAGAGAGGGGGGTGGGAAGATCTCACGACAAAGAAACTTAAGCTCTTAGGCAATTTCACTGTCATCCTGAGTCAGGAGGTAGATGCTCCATGATATGTGGAAAGGTGGTGGTAGATTCAGGTCATCTAACCTTTCCAAATTGAGCATTAGATACTTTGCATTTCAGGCCAGTGGAAAGACAGGTGGGGTTCTAGTATTTTCAGTGCACCACCCAAGGGAGAGCCTCCTCCAGAGTAGGGCCTCAGTCATAAAAAGAACTCAATCTCTTGGCCACACTTGCCAGGACCTTCCCCTTAACAACAGGCAGCTGGGGTCAAGAATGGGAAAGACTCATCCTGCCTCTCCCAAGAGGATTCTGTAACCCTTGAACTGGGAGACAAAGAATCCTGTGTCCTTGGCTGCAGCCATCTAGAGTGGACTTTGTTTCATGTTGAGCTGGGGATGGGGAAGGGAGGAAAAATGTTGTGGTTCAAGTATCACAGACTCCTACCATTCTTACTAAGTAGGTTTCCTTGAATATGTTTTTCTTCATTTGCTATATGTACATAAAACCATTTGTGGACCCTCTCATTTTTAAAATTCATCTTCACCACTTTCACTGGACAGTAGGTCAGTAATCCCATGATGGAATAGATAGTCTTAGCTAGTAGTTTTGAGATCGTTTTTTATTCAGTAAATGGAAGTGAATGCAGTTGCAATGAGTAGAGATATTTAAAAATTTACAGACACAAGGAAATGATTAGAGGTCTATGAAAAGTTTGTTTTACAGTCTGAAATCTTTGTCCATTTCTGGTTTCTCTTATATCTTCTGCTTCTTATTTCATGAGCTTTCTTTCCTTTCATGTTTTATTTTTTTTTTGACCATATGTTTTTTTTTTATTCTTGGCAAAACTAACTACAGTAATTTCCTTATACCAAGAATGACTGTACCCTCCTTTAGAGCAGCTCAGAATTTGTGTCTGCCATGAGGCTGGAGCCCTATCAGTCACAGACCACCTCAAACCACATTCATAGCTTGATGTTGGTAGACAGATCCCTAGCTAGTCAGACTGCAAGGGCACATCAGCCTGTTCCTTTGCTGTCTCCTTTCCACTCCTTCCCTGCAGGCTCCTGAGTTTGAGGAGAACAGTGTGTCTTATCTTGTCAGGATCCTTGAGGTCCCAGAATAATATGTGCAGAATTCCCCATAAGGTTCTTATGATGGTTAATTTTGTATATTGACTTTATTTCATTGTGTCCATATATTTTGTCCAGCATTATTCCCAGGTATTTCTGTGAGAGAGTGTTTTTTGGATGTGATTAATACTTGAAGCAATGGACTTGGAGTAAATCATAAGACTTTCCATGATGTGGGTGGGCCTCACCTCATCACTCAAAGGCCTAACTAGAAAAAAAGACTAACTGCCCCAGAGGAAGAAGGTTATTATCTCATCAGACCTCCAAACTTGAACTGCAATATTTTCTCT
Source organism: Meles meles (assembly GCF_922984935.1). Taxonomy (NCBI): domain Eukaryota; kingdom Metazoa; phylum Chordata; class Mammalia; order Carnivora; family Mustelidae; genus Meles; species Meles meles. The sequence goes on from NW_025721122.1 coordinate 275,890, forward strand.
TCCTAGGTCTTCAGCCTAAGAACATTTGGACTTTGTGTTAAAATACCTGTGGGATTTTAATTTATGGAGGTGACTGTGTGATGACACAAAGAGGTGAAAGCATAGCCCAGTTTGTGAGAGTGAGATAAAGGAAGTGTTGAAGGTAGGGCCTTGGGATTGTTTGGTTTGGATATAAAAGGTATGTAACCAGCTGATTATTATCTCCATGGACATAACAGCTTCTCCTTGCTTCCTTACCTTTTCCTTATCTCCAGAAAGATGTCTCATCACCAGAAAAAAACAGAAAATGAAAAACATTATTAATATAGCCTTGAGTTGCAGTATTAGCTCTTCCAGGGTCTGAGTCTGTCAGGCCAACCAGCAGATTTTGGATTGCTACTCTCCATAATCATGAGCCAATTCTTTCAAATAAAACTCTCTCTCTCTCTCTCTCCTTCCCTCCCCCTCTCCCTATAGATATATAGATATAGATATATGCATAGCTATAGATGCTATATATTTACTTGTAGACATCCAATTGATTCTCTGGAGAATTCTGACTAATACAGCTACCTTCCTGTGGCTTTTGCAGATGTCTGTTGAAGGCCAGGAATATCCTTGCAGCAAAAACAACTTTGGGAATCAGATATTCTGATTTTATTTCAAGTGAAGGCTTTCTCAGCATTTGGCCTTCTACATCTCTTTCTTCCTCTACAATACCTTTATGCAGACTTTTTTTTAAGGTGTCTTTTTTTTAAATTGTTGTTTGTTTGTTTTGTCTTGTGTGTGTTTATTGAAATTCTGGTTACTGAAAGTGCAGTGTAATATTAGTTTCAGGTGTACAATAGATTCAACACTTCAATACAACCATCACCTATTGAACTCATGATGCACCTGTCCTCTGGTACGATTCTGTAATGGTTTGCTTGTTCTCTATAATTTTGTTTGCTCTCTATAATTGAGAGTTGGCTTTTAAGTTTGCCCTTCTATACAAGTTTTATTTATTTATTTGTTTGTTTATTTATTTATTTTTGCTTAATCTCTATGCCTACTATGTTTCTCAAACTCACAACCCCAAGATAAAATGTTGTATATTCCACTAACTGAGCCAGCCAGGTGCCCCATGGAGATTATTTTAATGAATGCTTTTAATTTCTTTTTTTTTAAAGCATCAGAGTGGAATCTAGTAATTTCGACCCACCCTCCCATATCAGATACCTCCTGTCTGTCCCTAAAGATACCCATCTTAAGTCTCCACCCATCCCACCCCTTCTGTGGTGTGGAAGTGGGATATAGAAAAGCCTGACACTTATCTATGCTGTCTGGCTGGGTGAGTTCAGCCAGTGGGGAGTCCCAGCTGAAGATCTGAGGAAGGGATTAGACTGGCCCCTTTTATTTCCATGAAAACCCTATTTGTGGGGCTTCCTCAGTCAGTTGTGTCCCTCAGTTGCTAATCTCTACTTCTCATTTTCCTTCCCCTGCCCATTAAGATTAGCAGCGATCGGGGAGGTTGGGACAGTGAGGGAGGGGGTGAAAAGGGCATGGGAGGTATGACAAAAGCTCTATTGCTGCTGCTTATGCCAGGCTCCTGCACCAGCTTTCACTTCTCCTTATCCCCCAACCATATATCACTAATTAGTTCTTTGGTAAAGAAATTGCACAAATGGGCCTACCATAAATTTGCCAGCTCCAAAGTTGAAACTTCTGTTATGTCCACAGAAAGTACCAATTACATACCTTTTTATCTGTTTTCATCCTCTTATTTACCCTATCTATGTGAAATCGAATTCAACCATTCTATTTTTCATATGCAATATTTTGACTTGGTTCTTTCCTGTAGTTTTCTTGGGTATTATTGCTAACGATATTTTCCTATATCCATAAGGATAGATTTATTCTGTTTATTAATTTTCTGGAGTCTGTCTACTCCAATAATTCTATTTCAAATGATATTTAATGTTCATTCTGTTGGATTTCGTATGTGGTCATCATACATCACAGGTGTATAGTAATTTTTGTATGTATGCTAATATTCCCCATAGGTTAGCAGCTACACTGTCACTGGCATTGTGCACTGGAGAAGGAGAGAAGTCCTGATGAATTCAGAGGGAAGTGAGGGTGAGCCCAGAGCAGATGGACTCAGGCACCACAAAGCCAGTCTTAACCTCTCCTCCTTACTGCCACCTGCAATGCATCTCCTATGGCAAGTGACTCAACTTTAAAACGCTTAGAAGAAATTACAGAGGAAAGACCAAATCTCTTCAGGTAGTACTCACCCTACAAGGGGTGGTAGAATGGAGGCACAGGGGGCACATTCTCAAGATGGCTGTGTGAACCTACACATTAGTTGACATGGCCACCCTGCAACATACTGGCACCTGAAAAATATGTATAAATTTCAGTTATACTTCCAAATCTGTTACAATTTCACTTTCCTCATTTACATTATTTATTCTCTTAAATGTGTTTATTTTGAGTTCCTATCTAATGTGTCATGTGTTAGGCAATTGATTATATATTGTTGAAGTAAAAAGAAAAGCTGACTGCCCTTTTGGAGTTAATGATAAGTGAGAGAGCAAGAGACATTTAACATGTACATAAATAAGTTAATAAGGACTTATCATTGTGGTAAAGACAATAAAAGAAACCAACCAGATACAGGAATGTCTATTATTATTGGTTCATGTTAGAGAAAACAATGATCATCTCCAAGACCTAAGATATGGAATTGGATCAAACATATAGCGAAAATTGGGGGGCACAGTGTGGTTGAGGAGATTCCTCCTGAAGTCCCAAAATATTTCATTGAATATTAAATATTAAAGTTAAAAATGAAATAAAAATAGGAAGATATTTTTTTCAAGCATGTAGAGTAAAACCAAATCACATTTGGTCATACCACAAAGATACTACTAATAAAGTTTTTTCTTTCTTTCTTTCTTTCTTTCTTTCTTTCTTTCTTTCTTTCTTTCTTTCTTTCTAGTTTTGTCCCTTGCCAGATTTAGTAAAATTTATATTACTCCTTGACTACTCTTCCTCTGCTCTTGTCTTTCTTCTTTTTCTTCTGTCTCCTACTCTTCCTTTTTATGCTTACATATTTAGGATTGATCTCATTTTGATTTCTTCTCATTTAAAGCTAATCTTGGAGGGGCATATGGGTGGTTCAGTTGTGAGTTTCAGCTCAGGTCATGATCTTTTCATTCCTGGGATCCATCCCAGAATTGGGTTCTATGTTCAGCAGGGAGTCTTCTTGAAGATTCTCTGACTGCCCAACCGCCCTCTCTCTCTCTCTCTCTCACACACACACACTCTTACTCTCTAAAATAAACAAATCTCTAAAAAAATAAAACACTCTTGTATATTTTAGGTTTTTGTTGCTGTTGTGAATGAGGTCTGGGCTCTATATTTCCATTTCATTATTTTTGTAATCTACATAGTCTTAATGTTTCACTGTAGATAAATTTTAAACATAGAGAAAATTTTAAGGAGTAAATGAAAATCACCCACAATATGTTATCTGGTTAATATTTGCAGCATCTTTCAGGTTTATGTTTATATTTATTAAATCAAGCATTTTTTGGTCATATGTAAGGTTTACATTTTATAACTATCACTTACTTATGTAAATGAAATTATTGAATTTTTCTGTGTGTAGCTTGCATATGCCATTATCCATTGTATCTGATTACTAACACTTTTAATCAAATGCTTTATCTTCATCTATTGAAGTAATTTGTTATTTTCATATTTCACCAATTGATGAATAAGAGTAGATTTATATATATCTTTGGAACAGGAATGTCCTTGTGTTCCTGGGATAGAATTTTTCTATTCATGGTATGCAACTTCCAATTCTTTTGTGTAAATTTACATACATACAATACAAAATTTACTACAACAGTTCATTCCATATGCCTTATATATCAAAATTGTTCCTCTACTTATGAGAGAATCTTCTGGTTGAAAATAATAATTATTCCATTTTCATCACTTTCTTTCAGGAATTGTTATTTGTTTGACCTATCCATATCTTATTCCTATCCATAAGAAGTCCACTTATGTGACATTAAAACCATAATTTTATACTTTTAGCCATTTGAATAACGGAATTGTATAGAATTCACTATTAAGAAGAGGGGTGTGCTAGAAAATATTTATCTGTTTACTCTTCAGAACAATAACAACAAAAAGAAGCCATAATTTATAGCATTTGTTTGTTTCCATGGTGCAAATACTCCCACCATGGGTTGTTTCAGGCTACCAATGTGACATCACAACACAGGTCTGAGACTTTCAGTAAGCTGTAGAATCCAGCTCTAGCACACTAATGAAACTGATGGTGCAGAAATTGTCATTGAGATGGCTGAATATAAGAAAAGTCTTATAGTCTTAATATCTATAAATGAAATGGCCTTATGTAATAAGACAGGATTGTCCATATATATATATATATGAATAATTCAAGAAGGTTTTGAATGCTTGGTCACTCAAGATATTGCAGTAAAAATGTACTGGAACCAGAGCAGAAGACATAGACATCAGTTTAAGCTTTACCAATGGCTAGTAGTTAACAACCTGAGCAAGCTACCTAAATTTTCTGGTCTCCATGGCTTCCATATTAGATAGAGGGAGAGAGGGAAAAAGAGAGAGATTGTATGTGTGTATGTATAAGTATGTGTGTGTGTGAGAGTGTGTGTGCGTGTATACATATACGTATGTGTGTGTATTTAAGTTCACGTTTCTATGAATGAGGCATAAACATATACATTCCTTCATAAACTATACCAAATAACCATTTCACAGCTGTTATAGAGATTATAACTGCCTTTCAAGATCATCCTCAGGCCCCTAAGACCTTTGTCAAGTCTTTTCTGACTATATTAAATTTTCATCTTTATTCATTTTCTCTTTTTAATTCCTATATTCATTTTCCCTATTATACAATGCAACATGTGTGTATGTATCTTTTGCATTATTCACAGCTTCAATATGTCCTGATCTTTCGTTTTCAGATAGATTTAAACCCTTTAATGTTTTGAATCATAAAGCCCCCAAATATTGAATATTGCCACACATATAACAGCTGTCCAATTAGTAACTGTTCACTGTATATGAAAATAAAATAGAACTCTAAACTTGAAAGAGAAAGAAAATAGAAACAAAATTTTGTTCAATGCCAGCTTAGACCTGTGATGGTATTTTCGAACTTGAATTATTACTCTGTTTATTGTAACAGTGTCTGACAAACTATTACACTTATCATTTATTAAAGTCTACCTACATTGCCAAAAAACCTACTGGGAGATTTTATAATCTTTTTTATCCTTACACTACTTACAATAAGATCGGTCATTTCATTACTTATTTTTGAAACAAGGAAGTAATGTTTTAGAGATATTACCATGTTCAAGGTTATAAAGCTTAAATGATAGATCAATGAATCAAATCCAGGTGTGTCTGACTCCAAAGCCCGTGTCTTAAAGTACTGCATCACAAGCATAAAGAGTGTGTTCCAGAAGTTCACCTTGAAATTGAGAATATATTCAAATTTATTAAAAAAGAGAAATGAAATACTCTGTGTCTAAATTATACAAATGATTAGCCATATATGAAATCATAAGAGAGCTACTTAAATTTAACCTTTCCCTAGAAAGAACTCTAATTCTAGCCAGCAGACTCAATCAGCCACTACGAATGCCAGATGATGTGCAGAGAAAGATGCTTAGTGCATAAAAATGATTCATGCACCCTTTTTCTGGAAACAGCATTCCATTGGGGCAAATCAAAGACATGATCTGCTACTGAGGACACTATCTACATGAGCCAAAAACCACTGAGGTTCACTTTTATTTTTTGATGGTGATTCTAAACGCTACTTGGCAAATGTTGCAGGATGTACAAGAAGGCAAACAATAATAATTGGGGGAAATTTGGCATCGTCCATGAATGGACTTCTGAAGGATCTCTGGTATTAATTTTCCTTTTATTCATTTTATAAGGTTTAATTGAGGGTGAGCAATAAAACAATTTTCTGAAAAAGGTTTTGTTGCTTTAAATTCTAACCAAAAGTACTTGGAAGAAAGATAAAATAAATATTGTAATAAGATCACACATAATCCAAAACTTCAAATACCTAGGATTATATTATACTTAGTTACTTTTCGTAAGCAAAGAATTTGGATATTCATAAGATTAGCACTGAGGTTTATTTTTTCACAATTTTTGATACTTGGAGTTAACAGAAATGATGGAGCTAGGTTCATACTTGTAAGTTGCTCAGCTTGCCTAGACACATTAGTTATTCAAAGAAGTATTTGTTAAATGAATCAATAAAACTCTGTGATTATATACATCTGTATGTTTATGGACACACATGCATGTGCATATATTCATATTGCTAGTGTTTCACACAACAGTAGTTATAAACACATATCTACAATCAGTCAGGGATGTGTGTGTGTGTGTGTGTGTGTGTTATTGAAATATAGAGCCTGAGTAAGAAATAGTCTAAATCTCTGGCTATGGTACATTCTGTGTCATAGGAGAATAACAGATTTTAGAAGCAAACACACTTGGAATTGAACCCTGATACTATCATTAACCACTCTTTAACCTTGGGCAATATCTCTGATGTTTCTAAGTCCCTGTTGTCATCTGTTAGTATACAGTAATGCCACTCTTTCAGATTTTCCAATTTGTTGGTGTAAGGATTTCGAATATAAAATATCAAATAATCCAGATGACCCCAACATTTTAGTTCTATGTGGTCTTAAGTTTTAGATTCACTCCTGGAATATTTCAACATTTCAATAAAGCTATGTGGGGCTTCAGTTCCCAAGTAGGCACCAACTTTCAAGAAGGATATGATGCTTGTGATTCCTTCTATAATGACATTTTTAATGCAATAGATACTTGATTATGAGAAGAAAAAGGGAAATGCTGAATCTATGTATGAGTACAGCTGAAATATTTTCACTTCAGAATTTTAACATAGATTATATCTTATGGGCTGGATTCATATTGTTTGTGTGAAAATTCTTGAGTTCATTTTCTTAGTTCTTCAGTTAGCATACAACCTATTAAGTTCAGATGAAATTTCCTTTTTTTAAATACTCATGAACTAATTAAGTTGTTTTCCTGATGTAGTTTAGGCTGATTCTATTTTCCTGATAGAGTGTAATTCTAGACTTTCTAGCAAATTAAGTTGACTTGGAGAGAAATCAAATGTATGATTCAACAAGAAAACAATTCTTAACAAAAATCTTATAAACTCTTAGAATTTTTACAAGTAAGTAGCAGAAATTTGAAACCAATGAGCACATACCATGACTCCGCATTTACAGAAAATTAAAACTAATGTGATTGAAAATCTGACTCACCATATGAGTGGATAATAACCATATTAATTCCTTAAAGGTTTTATTTACTTATTTGACAAGTGGAGAGAGAGAGAGAGGGGGAGAGATCACAAGTAAGCAGATAGGCAGGCAGAAAAAGAGGAGGAAACATGTTCCCTGCTTAGCAGAGAGCCCAATTCAGGACTCGATCCCAGGACCCTGACACGATGACCTGAGCTGAAGGCAGAGGCTTAACCCACTGAGCCACCCAGGCACTCCAACAACTTTAATTTTTCATCAGATATAACTTTAATGGGGCAATGATTTCCTTAATTAATCTTTTATTTGAATATAGGTGGCATGGACAAAGCTCTAGTTCTCACCATATTTCATGAATCACTTCTAGGTATATGTATTCTTTTCTTAAAATTTTAAATTCCAAAATCATATATGGCAGTCATATTTGACTCCTCCATATCTGTCAAACTCAAAAACAATAGGACCATTATTAAAATAAATGAGTATATATCATGCTGGAAAGAAAGAAAGGGAGCTACCAACAAACAAGAAACTGAAATAAATTCACCACCAAAAAAGTAAAAAAAGTAAAAAAAGGAAAGTAGTGGGTTAGTAGCACCTATAATTCTTGATTATCATTAGAAATAGAGCTAAGGTCAGAGGTTGACTTCACCTGGTGAGGCCTATGGCTGCTTCAGGAAGTTGTAGTTCAAAAACTGTAGGCAGTGCTGCAAATATGTGTTACAGTAAACTTAATCACGATATATTTAAGAAAATTCAAACTAATGAAAGATTTAAAAATTCAACCAATGGAATGTGCACTCAAAGAAACAGAGTTAATACAACACTTAGATCCTGTCTGTATAATGAACATATTTAATGTGTCAGAAAAATAAAGTGAGGACTTACATCCTTGGAAATAAGAATAGGAGATTGTAAAAGATAGAAAGGTGATGCTGGGAAAGAAGTAAGTTCAATGTGTGTTTGTAATTGCTGAAATGTACTTTTGTCATTTAAAAGGGAATGTCAAAAAATGGTCCTCACTGGGTTTCATTCTTATCTCCCTTCTCCACCTCTTTCTCTTAAATTCTAAGTTCCTTTTCTTTGTTGTTTTCTTCCTTTAGTTAGTTTTTGTTGTTGTTTTGGTTTTATTTTGGTCTGAAACTGAAATCCTCTTCATTCATTCATTAGGAGATTCCATGAATTCGCATGAATTTGCCTCTGTGAGTTATATAGACTCTCACTTTCTTATCCTATATTTTGAACGTATAAATAAACAAAAGTTAAATATGGCGAATTAGACCCAAATGCTTTAGGTTGAGATTTCTGCTACTTCCTATGCAGCACAATCCTCTAATTCTTTGATGTCAGCCTCAATTTTAAGTAGTTATTCCATTTCCCTATTTCCTCCAACTTGCTCTTCTGAAGACAATGCTTCCTCTGCAGTCCCCTTAAGTAAAACACTGTGTTTTTACAAAACACAGGTTTAGGTTCCACTTCAGACTAATTCTCACCTATGAGCTTGTGAAATCTCTTTTTATTTCCCCATCTATATTGCCCTCCCTTCTTGTTTCTGGAGAGTATTAACTTGTCTTATGAAATCCACATTCAGGGAAGACTTTGGTTCGTGGTCCACAGACTGCTCCATTCCTGCTGCATCTCAGTGTGAATAAAATCTTCTCCAGTATTACACATCCATCTAATCACACCTTCTTTCAGTCACCCTAATGTCCCCTAACTCCTCCACTTCCATTGGAAACATCCTATCTTCCAACCCCAACATAATATCTTCCAGACTGCTTAATAATTTTTCTTTCTTTGGCCTTATTGAGCTTCTCAACTCATGGGTTTCTCATTTTTCTCATTACCCATCACCAACTCCTTATTTTACTTCCATCAATATTTGGCTTAGACTCCATATTCTCTTATTTCAGTCACTGTCTTCCAAACCTGAAACTCTGCCTCTGTCACAATGAGCCCAAATGTTCTCCATGTGTCTACCCGGGCAAGTGACCATTGTTAAAGTAGACTACACAACCCAATTGGAGTGAGACTTTCCACAATTTTTGTCCACCAAAATAAACACTACTTAAATTTTAAGTGACATTTCTCTGTTTGACTAATTGTCTTACATTCCACAAAAACAATTTCAGTTCTTTCCATTTTATGCAGACTCCCAGTCTCTCCCACTTCACCACACCAAGCAATTTCAGAAGTCTCTTACTTTCCACAGGAAGTAAAACCCAGCATTCTGGAACTCCTTCAACCTCCCTCTGCTTAACATAAATACCTCTGTGAATCACCAGCCATCCTCCTTTTTCCCATGTTTGAAATGGAGAAAATATTCTTTCTCAAGAGCTGCCTAGTACTTCCATTTTCTTTACATTTCTTCATTATTTAACCCTCTCCAATCCAATTTATTGAATTGAAAGTGGCAGAACCACTTCCATAAAACTATATTGGCTAAGGAAACCTTTGGAATCTCAATTTAATATGTTACTTAATTTCTCAGTAGTATGATCCTGTGTTCCATAATACAATCCTATTAGCTTTCTTCTTACCATTTCTTTACTACTTAGTCTTGTCTCTTCACTTTTTTTAATCTACAAGATCTCTAAATATTATAGTTCTTAAGTATTTTCCTACTCTCTTATCTTAGCCTAAACTTCCTATACACATTCATTTCCAGAACATCAATCAGTAGGTACAAACTGAAAGTTTTTGTATTTATTCATTGAGACAAGACTTTTTTTCTGAGTTATAGATCTACACAATTATTTGCCTATTTGACATTTACACTTGGAGATTTTTACAAGCATTTCATAATTTACACAGTGCAAACTGAACTCATGATTATTTATTCCCCTATGTCTTCTTGCTTTCCATAGTGTTCCATATGGGAGGACTCTAAAGAGGTTCTCAAGTCAGAAATATGGAAGCCTTTCATGACACTGTTCCCCCTAACAACTTTATTATGTCTTACTATTTTACTTCCCCATCACTGGAAATCATCATTCCTTCCCTACTCATCTATCTCCTGAAGTACTTCAATAACTTTGCAAATAGTTTTCTTTTATTCACATTTTTGTCTCACTAATGGAGTAACAATTGAGGGAATGTATGACTTATTCCAATTATCAGTGTTGGAACAATTTACATCTTACATAGACATTAATTCTTACTCTCAAATCAGGGATCAATTTATTTCTTTGGACACTTAACAAATATTATAGCCCTAGGCCTCCTTTCTTAGTATTATGTAACTATAGGGATGATTATTAAATTAATTCATGAAGTTCCTCCCTCTCATATCTTAACACACTCTGTATAGTGTGAGACAGACGTGGACATTTGTGTATTACCAGGATGGAGGTGTTTGACATTTGCCAAGGTCCATGTTGTAAGGGTCAGGATTATATCTTCTATGACAGAAATAATAGTTTTAAGACCATGATTAGGGAATTGGTCTAGTAGAAATTGCAGGTTAAACAAATAGTATCTTTTCACATAAGTTCTAGCTCTGCTTCTGACTGTCAGTGTTTCCATATAGGTTTATGGAACTGACGGTTATTTGTCATTTCTGTATAGATGTTAATATGCTCAGCTGGAGCAGGATTTAGCAGTCTGACAATTTTTGAAATTTGTGGATCTCTAACTTGGTATCCTGGGTAATTCTTTGGATGGTGGTCCTGTTTTACCTTGTCCTCACTCCCCCTAAAAATGGAGTCATCTCTGAGATACATGCTTGGTGATTGTGCACTTGATTCGTGATGATACTTTTAGTACTAAGTACTTGTTAGGCTGTTTTTCTATTTCATGGTACCACCTAATTTCTATGTCTTTATTATTGCTTTCATTCCTGATCCTGGAGTGGTTAGCTTTATTCATTTCCTCATGGAGCTTATGTTCCCACGTGCAGGGCTCATGGAACTGTGTGTCTGTTTCTTTTGATCCGATTAAGATGATACTCACCCAATATAGAAAACTGGAAATTCTACTAAAGTATTCAGTCACAAGCCATACAGCAAGAATATACATATATATTCATAGTCACGTAGAGGACTAGCATTGAATTGAGGTAAAAAAGTTAAAGTTTGGATTTTAGGAAGATTTTGAAATCCCTTCATGCTTTTTTAAAAGATTTTATTTATTTATTTGACAGATAGTGATCACAAGTAGGCAGAGAGGGAGGCAGAGAGAGAGGAAGGGAAGCAGGCACCCCACTGAGCAGAGAGCCCGATGTGGGGCTTGATTCCAGGAACCTGGGATCATGACCTGAGCTGAAAGCAGAGGATTTAGCCCACTGAGACACTCAGGTGTCCCCCCTTGATGCTTTGATAAATAAATATACTGATATAAAATCTTGAACAAAATTGTTACTGCTACTTTTTGACCAAATGAAATAAATATGAATTTAACCTGTGAAGGGGAGAAAAGACTCACATGGTAACCTATTCAATATACAGGTTATAAAATCATAATAATATTGTTCATATTTTATCAAAATATTTTTCAAAGTTAATACATTATCTATCTTCCAAATTTTTATTTAAATTTCCGTTAGTTAGCATTCATTGTAACAATAGTTTCATGTGAACTTATTGAGTCATCACTTACAAACACCACCTGGTGCTCATCACAAGTGACCTTCTTAATTACCTTCACCTATTTAACCCACCCCCCAACTCACCACCCCTCTGGTAACCATCAATTTATTCTGTTAAGAGCATATTTATCAGCTTTCTTTCTTTGACTCTTTGACTGAATACAAACAGTCTACACTTTACAAAGATGGGTTCCGTGGAGAAAATGGAACCCTCTTAAACTGTTGGTGGGAATGCAAGTTGGTACAGCTGCTTTGGAAAACAGTGCAGAGATTACTTAAGAAATTAAAAATAGAGCTTCCCTATAACCATGCAATTGCACCCAAAGATACAGATGCAGTGAAAAGAAGGGCCATCCATACCCCAATGTTTATAGCAGCAATGGCCACGGTCGCCAAACTGGAAAGAACCAAGATGCCATTTTATGGAGGAATGGATAAGAAAGATGTGGTCCATGTACACTATGGAGTTTTATGCCTCCATCAGAAAGGATGAATACCCAACTTTTGCAGCAACATGGACGGGACTGGAAGAGATTATGGTGAGTGAAATAAGTCAAGCAGAGAGAGTCAATTATCATATGGTTTCACTTATCTGTGGGAGCATAAGAAATAACACAGAGGACATGGGGAGATGGAGAGCAGAAGGAGTTGAGGGAAATTGGAGGGGGAGATGAACCGTGACAGACTGAGGATTCTGAAAAAAATCTGAGGGTTTTGAAGTGGCAGGGTGTGGGAAGTTGGGTGAACCTGGTCCTGGGTATTATGGAGGGCACTTTTACATGGAACACTGGGTGTGGTGCATAAGCAATAAATTCTGGTACACTGAAAAGATATTAAAAAATAAAAATTAACAAGTTATGGAATGAAGAATTTATGGGAATAAAGGGTAAAACATAAGGAAAAGAAAAAATAGATTTTAAAATTTAAAATACATACAAAATTGCATACCAAAATCCAAAATGAAATCATATAATCCAACATAAAAAAGGAATTTAAATAATGCAAAGGTAAGTGAAGGAATCTAAGCAACAAATTGTTATTGTGTTGTTATTTAAAGAATGAAAGAATATTTTAACTGAATCCTACAGTGACACTTTAGGAGGAATTTAGGTTAACATGGAATATTTGTTAATGGGAGAACTTATTTGGGGCCAAGGCTTATTTATTGAAGGAATGTTTATCCTCCTGTCAAATACTGTCATACCCCTCAACTGATATGGCATAAACTTACTGTGTTTATTCCATGATTTTTTTTATAGAATAGAATATACTCTTTTTTCCACCCCACCAGGCGAGATCCCAAACACGTATTAGAATACAAGTAATGAAGTAAGTCTGCTTCTGATGGAATTAACACAGATTTTAGCCACCTCCCTCTATTATATTTTTCTGCCAAGATCTGCTTCCTCCATCCATTTTCTGGAACATTTTACTATATATCTGCTTTGTTTAAAAAGGACTCACCTGGGGCACCTGGGTGGCTCAGTGGGTTAAGCCTCTGCCTTTGGCTCCGGTCATGCTCTCAGGGTCCTGGGATCAAGCCCCACATCAGGCTTTCTGCTCAGCAGGGAGCCTGCTTCCCTCCCTCTCTCTGTCTGCCTCTCTGCCTACTTGTGATCTCTCTCTCTGTGTCAAATAAATAAATAAAATCTTTAAAAAAAGGACTCACCTATTTCTTGGGGTAAATTATGTTTCCTCTCCTACTTTACCACTAGGGCTAACTGAATATTGTGCAAAATATCCAAATGGAGCTTACAACGTGAACACTGCTTTGGAACTACACCAGCTTTTCCTGCGTATTAGCTGCTCTTCTAATGGTTGTCTAATTCTTCAAATCACTGTTTGAATTATGGCCATTTTAGACCTACAGATGGATAAATTCAGATGTTTCACACAGGAATTTGGAGAATTAATTTTCCAAACTGAAAAGACTTACTATATCCTAGAAGATGAAAGTTATTAATGATTTTGTGTGGTTTAGTAAGACCCAAAGATGGGAAATGGGGTTAATATGTATACTTTCAAAGGAATAGTCTGAAACATTTTAGTTTTATTTCTGATTTCCTCAATAATTTAACTTGCTTTATGTTCCATCCACTTATCAAAAAAGGTAATCTGTAATCCATTCATTGGACTTTGTCTTTTGGCCCAGTGGTGGGGAGAAAGTTCTAGCCCTGTTATCTTCCCTGTGAATCTCAGAGCTGCTTCATTTGAATTCAGTAATGATTCCAAGTTCATTTTATTTCCTTATGGAACAAAGTAGGATAAACTCAGATAAAATGTTCTTTCATCATTTAAAAGGGGCCATACCTCCCTCTCAATGCAATTTTTAGGAAATAGATTAAATACTGCCCTAATTTGTGCTTTCTTTCTGCCCTTGGAGCAATGCACAAAGAATAGGGAAGAATCTGAAGAATCTGTAGCTCAATTTCATTAGATCATGGGAGAAAAGATCATGATTCACCTCATCACCCTTTTTTATTGTTGTTGTTTTTATTTGTTCTTTTGTTTTTGGGTCTCTGTTAATGCTCCATGGAATAGGAATACAGCGATGCCAGTGCCAAATATGGTTTTAGATTTCATTTTCATTAACAGCTTGGTTTCCCTATTTAAAGAAAGTAACTAAACTGCTGGGAAGAAAAGTGTTGACCAAGGTATGTAGCATGTTCAGCAAACTTTTATTGGATGTATGATACTATATTAAAGACACATTTCCTTTTTTGTAATATAAGATTTAACTTCACACTGAGACAACATTTTCTTCCAAGAGATCTTAGCATGAACCTCACATTTTCCTACCAGCTCCATAGGGAGAAAACCATTCTTGTACCTGTATCTGTCAGAATTTGTACTTAAGTAGGGTGACAACATGGTTATTGTTCAAATACAGACACTTGGGAGAGGAAAACATAATAGTGTTAATAATTAAATAAGGCATAAATAGAGGTGTTTCATGTAAATAAAGATACACATGACAGTAGAATTAAAAATAAAATAGGCCAGGGGCGCCTGGGTGGCTCAGTGGGTTAAGCCGCTGCCTTCGGCTCAGGTCATGGTCTCGGGGTCCTTGGATCAAGTCCCACATCTGGCTCTCTGCTCAGCGGAGAGCCTGCTTTCCTTCCTCTCTCTCTTCCTGCCTCTCTTGTGATTTCTCTCTATCAAATAAATAAATCTTTAAAAAAAATAAAATAAAATAGGCCAAATGGGGGGGAGTCAAGATGGCGGGGAAGTAGGCGGAGGTGCCATTTCAACCTGTACCCTAAAGTGAGCTGATTACCTACCAAAGAACTCCGACCACCCATGAAATCAGCGTGAGATCAGAATCATACATGCCTGGATCTCTACAGGAGCAGAAGATGCCAGTGGCAAGTAAAGCAGAGTGGGAACAACGGACAGATATTGGAAGATAAACAAAAGAGGGATGGAGCCACCAGAGGTGACCAATTGGAAAGTAATACCCCAATACGAGAGTGCCCTGCGTCTGGGGACCAGCATTAACTTGGAGTCTGGTTGAAAGCACTCAAAAAACAAAGAGCAAAGGATCATGGTGGGGGATAGTGGGAATCTGGGCACTTAGGGACAGGGACCTAAGTCCGGGGACTCAGGACAGCCTCCCCTGGCACTGAGCCAGAGAGAGTGCGGTGGAGAAATCAGGTCTCTGTCCCTGAGCCGCCAGTGCAACTGAGCCACCTGTGCACCTGAGAAACAGTGGGGTCAAGCTCCCGTGAGGGGCTGGGAGCTTGGCCAGATGGCAATCCTGAAACGGGCACATCCCACACCCGCCCATGGGAGAGGTGCTCATAGGTGCTAGCCTGGAGCTCTGGCATCTGGAAAAACAAGACATTCCCAGCCCTGGACAGCAGAAAAATCTCAGTGTGCGATCTCTACTTGGAACCTCTCTGGAGGTCTGAAGCTGCCTAGACAGCCTCCGCTGCCTTGGTATTGGGTAAAATGAGGAGTTCTTGAATCCCCAGCTGGGGCTTCTCTCTGAAAGGGAGGTCGGGGTGCAGTTTTCTCTCCTCCAAAACTCCAAAAACCATCAAAAGCTGTCAAGGCGAGAGAAAAGAGATGAAAGAACATAAAAACCCCCAGAGAACAAAAGGCTGAAAAAAAGAGTTTCCTCAGAGCCTACCCCCTTGAGGAGAGCAGGAGGACCTAACTCAGTGAAAACACATGTGGCAGGCCCCTGCCCCAGAAAATCAACGAGGAAGGAAGAAAAAAAAAAAGAGGACTACAAGAGAACAATCACCACTTCTTCATAAATACAACTTTTATTTTTAACTCTTTACCAATATTCTGGTTCTTTTTCTTAATACATACAGATAATTTTAACCTATTTACCATCACAATGAGATGTCCAGTACATCAAATTCTTTAATAACCTTCTAACCTAAACATTTTGATACAGACACCCGTGTTTTTCTTTTGCTTTTCTATTTTTTAAATTCTTTTTAAAATTTAACTTAGTTTAGTCTAGTTTATTCTTTTTAATTTTTATGTTATACTATACATATAGAGTTAAATTTCAAGGTAATCCCCTTTCCCCAATCAATGCTACCCCTATAGGCAAACCAGTTTCTAATCCCCCTGTAACTTAGGAATGTTGAGTCCCTTAAAAAAATCCAGATACATCCAGTAAGAATCAAAATAAACTTCCTCACCCACACTGAGAATTTATAACCACTCCCCCAATTTTTCCTTCTGCCTGTGTTTCTGTGAATTTGTGTTTGTCCTGATAATATATAAATCTTATACATGGGGTTCTTTCTGATGAGGTTCTTCATTTTTTTGTGCTTATATAAATATATATTTTTCTCTTATATACTTTTATCAGTCTTTTTGTTTGTCTGATTTTGTTTGTATACTTCATAAATCTTACCTTGGGGCCCATTTGGGTTGAGCCTTCTCTTTTATCTTCCCTTTTTTTCCTATCTCTCTCTCTCTTTTTCCTTTTCATTTTTTTCTTTCTTCTTCTCTCTTTCTTTTTCTTTTCTTTTTTCTCTCATTTGGGTGGGGAACACTGATTGCACAGAAGCGTTCCAGGGTGCACCTTGACTGCACCACGATCGATACATCCAGCTGCATCTGTTCAGTCATCTCTTACCAAAATGACTAGGAGGAGGAATACCCATCAGAAGAAAAATAAAGAGGATGGACCTTCTGCAACTGAGATAATGGCTATCAACATAGACAATATGTCAGAAAAGGAAATCAGACTAAAAATTATCCAGGCAATAGCTAGGTTGGAGAAAGCCATGGATGACCAAAGAATTGATTAGGGCAGAACTGAAAGCCACCAGGGATGATGTTCACAATGTTAGGGCAGAACTGAAAGCCACCAGGGATGATGTTCAAAATGCTCTCAATGAGTTCCAATCTAATCTAAATTCTCTAAAAGCTAGGGTAACTGGGACAGAAGATAGCATTAGTGATTTGGCGGACAAACAGATAGAGAGAAAGGATCAGGAGGAATCCTGGAACAAACAGTTCAGAAGCCATGAAAACAGAATCAGGGAAATAAATGATGCCATGAAACTTTCCAATGTCAGAATCATTGGAATCCTTGAAGGGGAGGAAAAAGAAAGAAGTCTAGAAGATATAGTGAAGAAGTTGTCTATGAAAATTTCCCAATCTCACGAATGGAAACAACGTTCATGTACGAGAGGCAGAGAGATTTCCTCCCAAGATTTTAGATTCTCAAAGTCCTCACAACAACTTATAGTTAAAATGAGGAATTATGTTTCAAGACAGACCCTCTTAAAAGCAGCTAGGACAAAGAAGCTACTTTCATACAGAGGAAAGCCCATTAGAATAACGTCAGACATTTCCACAGAGACCTGGCAAGCCAGGAAGGGCTGGCAAAATATATTCAGAGTACTGAATGAGAAGAACATGCAGCCAAGAATACTCTATCCAGCAAGACAGACATTTAAAATGGATGGAGAGATAAAGTGTTTCCAAGACCAGCAAGACTTAAAAGACTATGCAACCACCAAGCCAACACTGCAGGAAATATTAAGGGGGGGTCGTATAAAAGAGAAAAAAATCCTAAGAATATCATTGAACAGAAATATAGAAACAATCTACAGACAGAAAGACTTCAAAGGCAACACAATGTCAATAAAAACCTATCTCTCAATAATCACTCTCAATGTGAATGGTCTAAATGCGGCCATAAAATGACACAGGGTTGCAGATTGGATAAAACGACAGGACCCCTCCATATGTTGTCTACAAGAGACCCATTTTGAACTTAAGGATACACCTAGCCTCAAAGTGAAGGGATGGAGAAGCATTGTTCATGCCAATGGGCTTCAAAAGAAGGACTGGGTTGCGATTCTCATATCAGATAAATTAGATATTAAACTAAAGACTGTAGCCAGAGATACAGAAAGACACTACATAATTTTTAAAGGGACTATCCACCAAGATGATCTAACAATTGTGAATATCTATGCCCCCAATATGGGAGCACCCAATTACATAAGAAAACTATTAATCAAGATAAAGAGTCATATTGATATGAATAAAATAATAGTAGGAGATCTTAATACACCTCTCTCAGAAATAGACAGATCATCGAAGCAGAAAATTAATAAAGAAATAAGAGCATTGAATGAAACATTGGACCACATGGACCTCATAGACATATACGGAACATTCCACCCTAAAACAACAGAGCACGCATTCTTCTCAAGTGCACATGGAACCTTCTCCAGAATAGACCACATACTGGGTCACAAAGCAGGACTCAACCGATACCAAAAGACTGACATTATTCCCTGCGTATTCTCAGATCACAATGCTTTGAAACTGGAACTCAATCACAAGGAAAAGTTCAGAAGGAACTCAAACACCTGGAAGCTAAAGACCACCTTGCTTAAGAATGCTTGGATCAAGCAGGAGATCAAAGATGAACTTAAACAATTCATGGAAAAAAAAGAGAATGAAGACAGTTTGGTCCAAAACCTATGAGATACAGCAAAGGCGGTTCTAAGGGGGAAAACGTAGCCATCCAAGCCTCCCTCAAAAGCACTGAAAAATCCAGAATACACAAGCTGTCTCTACACCTTAAAGAACTGGAAAATCAACAACAAATCAAACCAACTCCACATGCAAGAAGGGAAATAATCAAGATTAGAGCAGAGGTCAATGAGGTAGAAACAAGAGATACAGTAGAACGTATCAATGAAACTAGAAGCTGGTTTTTGAAAGAATCAATAAGATCGATAAACCATTGGCCACACTAATCCAAAAGAAAAGAGAGAAAGCCCAAATTAATAAAATTATGAATGAAAAGGGAGAGATCACAACTAAAACCAAAGAAGTAGAAACAATCATCAGAAATTATTACCAACAGTTATATGCCAATAAGCTAAGCAACCTAGATGAAATGGATGCATTCCTGGAAAACTACAAACTCCCAAAAATGGAACCAGGAAGAAATAGAGAACCTGAATATACCGATATCTCCTAATGAGATTGAAGCAGTGATCAAAAGACTCCCCAAAAACAAGAGCCCAGGACTTGACGGATTCCCTGGGGAATTCTACCAAACTTTCAAAGAAGAAATAACACCATATCTCTTGAAGCTGTTCCAAAAAATTGAAGCAGAAGGAAGACTTCCAGACTCTTTTCATTAAGCCAGCATTACATTGATCCCCAAACCAGGCAAAGACCCTACCAAAAAGGAGAATTTCAGACCATATCTCTGATGAATATGGATGCTAAGATTCTCAACAAGATCCTAGCAAACAGGATCCAGCAGCACGTTAAAATTATTATCCACCATGACCAGGTGGGATTCATCCCTGGGTTACAAGGTTGGTTCAACATTCGCAAATCAATCAATGTGATAGGACAAAGCAATAAGAGAAGAGAGAAGAACCACATGGTCCTCTCAATTGATGCAGAAAAAGCATTTGACAAAATCCAGCATCCGTTCCTGATGAAAACGCTTCAAATATAGGGATAGAGGGAACATTCCTGAACTTCATAAAATCTCTCTATGAAAGACCCACAGCAAATATCATCCTCAATGGAAAAAAGCTTGCAGCCTTCCCGTTGAGATCAGGAACACGACAAGGATGCCCACTCTCACCACCCTTGTTTAACATAGTATTAGAAGTCCTATCAACAGCTAGAGAAATAAAATTTATCCAAATTGGCAATGAACAAGTCAAACTCTCTCTCTCTCTTCACAAATGACATGATTCTTTACATGGAAAACCCCAAAGACTCCACCCCCAAACTACTGGAACTCATACAGCAATTCAGTAACGTGGCAGGATACAAAGTCAATGTACAGAAATCAGTGGCTTTCTTATACACTAACAATGAAAATACAGAAAGGGAAATTAGAGAATCAATTCCATTTACTATAGCACCACGAACCATAAGATACCTGGGAATAAACCTAACCAAAGAGGTAAAGGACCTGTACTCGAGGAATGACAGAACACTCATGAAAGAAACTGAAGAAGACACAAAAAGATGAAAGAGCGTTCCATGCTCTTGGATTGCAAGAATAAACATTGTTTAAATGTCTATACTGCCTAGAGCAATCTATACTTTTAATGCCATTCCGATCAAAATTCTAACGGTATTTTTCAAAGATCTTGAGCAAATAATCCTAAAATTTGTATGGAATCAGAAGAGACCCCGAATTGCTAAGGAATTGTTGAAAAACAAAAACAAAACTGGTGGCATAACGTTACCCGATTTCAAGCTTTACTACAAAGCTGTCATCACCACGACAGTGTGGTACTGGCATAAAAACAGACACATTGACCAGTGGAACAGAGTGGAGAGCCCAGATATGGACCCTCAACTCTATGGTCAAATAATCTTTGACAAAACAGGAAAAAATATACAATGGAAAAACGACAGTCTCTTCAAGAATTGGTGCTGGGAAAACTGGACAGCAATATGTAGAAGAATGAAACTCGACCATTCTCTTACACCATACAGAAAGATAAATTCGAAATGTATCAAAGAACTCAACGTGAGAAAGGAATCCATCAGAATCCTAGAGGAGAACATAGGCAGTAACCTTTTCTGTATCAACCACAGCAACATCTTTCAAGATATGTCTCCAAAGGCCAAGGAAAGAAAAGCGAAAATGAACTTTTGGGACTTCATCAAGATCAAAAGCTTCTGCACAGCAAAGGAAACAGTCAACAAAACAAAGAGGCAACCCACGGAATGGGAGAAGATATTTGCAAATGACAGTACAGACAAAAGGTTGATATCCAGGATCTATAAAGAACTTCTCAAACTCAATACACACATAACAGATAATCATATCAAAAAATGGGCAGAAGATATGAAAAGACACTTCTCCAACGAAGACATACAAATGGCTGTCAGACACATGAAAAAATGTTCATCATCACTAGCCATCAGGGAGATTCAAATTAAGACCACATTGAGATACCACCTGACACCAGTTAGAATGACCAAAACTAGCAAGACAGGAAACAACGTGTGTTGGAGAGGATGTGGAGAAAAGGGAACCCTCTTACACTGTTGGTGGGAATGTAAATTAGTGCAGCCACTTTGGAGGACTGTGTGGAGATTCCTGAAGAAATTAATAATAGAGTTCCCTAAGACCCTGCAATTGCACTGCTGGGTATTTACCCCAAAGATACAGATGTAGTGAAAAGAAGGGCCATCTGTACCCCAATGTTTATTGAAACAATGGCTATGGTCGCCAAACTGTGGAAAGAACCAAGATGCCCTTCAACGGATAAATGGATAAGGAAGATGTGGTACATATACACAATGGAGTATTATGCCTCCATCAGAAAGGATGAATAGCCAACTTTTGTAGCAACATGGACGGGACTGGAAGAAATTATGCTCAGCAAAATTTGTCAAGCAGAGATGGTCAAGTATCATATGGTCTCACTTATTTGTGGAGCATAACAAATAACATGGAGGACATAGGGAGATGGAGAAGAGAGGGAGTTGAGGGAAACTTGAAGGGGAGATGAACCATGAGAGACTATTGACTCTGAAAAACAACCAGGGGGTTTTGAAGGGGCGGGGGGTGGGAGGTTGAGGAACAAGGTGGTGGGTAATAGGGAGGGAACGTACTGCATGGAGCACTGGGTGTGATGCCAAAACAATGAACACTGATATGCTGTAAATAAACAAAACAAAACAAAACAAAACACAAAGATCCTTAAAAAATAATAGAGAAGTATCTTTAGTGTCAATACCCAGTAGTTCAATGGCTGGGTCGTAGGGTAGTTCTATTTTCAACATTTTGAGGAACCTCCATGCTGTTTTCCAGAATGGTTGCACCAGCTTGCATTCCCACCAACAGTGTAGGAGGGTTCCCCTTTCTCCGCATCCTCGCCAGCATCTGTCATTTCCTGGCTTGTTAATTTTAGCCATTCTGACTATTGTGAGGTGATTTCTAATTGTGGTTTTTATTTCTATTTCCCTGATGCCAAGTGATGTGGGAGACTTTTTCATGTGTCTGTTTGCCATCTGGATATCTTCTTTGCAGAAATGTCTGTTCATTTCCTCTGCCCATTTCTTGATTGGATTATTTATTGTTTGGGTGTTGAGTTTGATATGTTCTTTATAGATTTTAGATACTAGCCCTTTATCTGATATGTCGTTTGCAAATATCTTCTCCCATTCTGTCAGTTGTCTTTTGGTTTTGTTGACTGATTCCTTTTCCGTGCAAAAACTTTTGATCTTGATGAAATCCCAATAGTTCATTTTTGGCCTTGCTTCCCTTGCTTTTGGTGATGTTTCTAGGAAGAAGTTGCTGCATCTCAGTTCGAAGAGGTTGCTGCCTGTGTTCTCCTCAAGGATTTTGATGGATTCCTTTCTCACATTATTTCTAATTTCTTCAGCCACCTACTGAGTAATAGAAACATTATAACTACAGAAACTGTATGTATTTTGAACTTATAAGTATTTCCTAACTGCAGTAATACTTGTTTTATTTTTTTCTTGTTTATTGATGCTGCTTTGGGAAGAAATCCTTAAAGAGGTACTTACTGGATTAACTCAGCTATTCTCCCAGGCTGACAAGTCATTATCTTGTCTACTTTTTTTTTTTTAATTTTGAGAAATATTTCTTGAAGTTTCCATTTGAGAAAGACTGGAGACAATATTATGTCAGGTTCCTCTTGTCACCTGTTAATATGTTTGAAAGAATACTCTGGGATATAATTTTATTAGTCTAACAATATCCGTGAAATTATTCTTACAATGTGATTGGTAAAAGCATAAGTAAACAGAGGCACTGAAGGATAAACAGGTCCTTAATTAAGTTCCACAAATACGAAATGCCATTTCTGTGCAGTGCACTCTACTGGGTGCTAGCTCTGTAGGTAGAGATATATATGAAAAAGTCCTAGCCCTTATGTAGTTCATAATTCAATGGTAAATAATAGTCCCTTATAATTTTCATGATTTATACCTTTCAAAGATCTTTTAAACTGAAAATAAGTGAATAGCTTAAAATTTATTTATGCATTATTCATAACTAGCTGGTCCCTTTGACATTGGTCAGAAGGAGTGTTAACCATTGTTAAAATCATACATCTCTCCTCCTCCTCTTCCTTCAAGGCTAAGAACTGTGGATGCTCAAAGCATCTCAAGGGCAAATCCAAAAGCCTCTGTGAAGCATGCCTCCTTCCTTATTCCCCAAGGGCAACTGGCAGGTTGATTCAGACCAACTATAACCTTCTCTGAAACTTATGAAAATCAGACCGGGAGTTTCACACGAGGCTATGTCCTTTATGTAGTGCCCCAAATTTCTCCTCCTCCTCCTCCCCTTTCTTCTTCTTCCTCCTCCCCTTCTTCTTCTTGTTCTTCCTCCACTTCTCCTTCTCCTTCTCCTTCTCCTTTTCCTCTCCTCCTCCTCCTCCTCCTCCTCCTCCTCCTCCTCCTCCTCCTTCTTCTTCTTCTTCTTGGTATAAAAGCATAAACACCTTTTCTTTTTTAAAAGTAAATTTTACACCCAGTGCAGTGCTTGAACTGAAAGACCCTGAGATAAAGAGTCACATGTTGTACTGACTGAACCAGCCAGGGTAACCCTAAATTTCTGGATATACATTCTTACTCTCCTATGATCACCATCTGGCATATCATAATCAAACATGTGTGGTGTTTTTCATCTCTTTTTCTATGTAATTTCTTTTCTCA